>NC_134219.1:42758386-43062704 GCF_965140235.1 Caretta caretta
CCAGTCAAGGGGAATGGATTGGGGCTTGGTGATAGCCCTGTGCCTGCCTGGGTAACTGGCAACACATGCCCTCCTCATTAGCCTAGAGCTATAAAGGCTGGGAGGAAGCCAGAGAAGAGGGGCCAGGGCTGTGGCCGGCGCCGGCCAGGCCTGTAGGAAAAGTAGCTGTGAAGCCTGTGTATAGGTGGGAACTGGCAGTGGGAAACCTGTCAAGAATAAAGAGCATGGGTGTTGCATGGATTGAAGTGTCCCTGACTCAGTGAAGAAGGGGGCCAAGGGGCTGAATACCCAAGGCGGCAGCATGGACCCTGTTTACATCCATATATCACATTCTTAGCAATATTGGTGAGTTTTCTGGCTTGAAAGTCCCTCTGGACCACATGCACAGCTTAAATGGGTCGTTCAGTCCTTTGTTCAGAACTTGGTTTGTAGCAAAGTTGCTCCAGAGATAAGAAGCAGGAATGAAGACAAAATGGAGATGATGTCGGCATATTTTTAATATTTGTAATTCCCCTATTTGGAATAATTGTTATCATAATTGTAATTCTCCTATTTGAAATAATTGTAATTCTGCAATATTAATTTGCAGCTCTCCATAGCTGCCGATGGTGTCTGTGTTAAAGCTTGCAAACTGTCAAATGACTCTAAGTACCCTGTGAGCTGTTAATTAACTCTAAGCCATACTTTGTGATTAAGATTAGCGCTTGCAAACCTAAACCGCTCAATTGACTCTACTCTCTCTGAGTTGATACTTTCCCTTGCTTGTAACTGAGATGACGCTTATGAACGTAAACTACTTAATTGACTTTACTCTCTCAATTGCTTCTGCTCAATTGAGTCTTTGTAAACTGATACTTTATACTGGAGATTGACACATTTTGTAACAACAACCGCGGAAAGCCGTTAATTGGTGCGGCGCTCATAGAAATATCACATAGAGACTCCCACGCTCTATCGTTTGTATCAGGAATGTTAAAAGACAGGGAGTCTCAAATAAATAACAATACTCAGTGAAATGATCAATGTCTTTTAATTAAAAGTAAAGAATGTATGTGAATGAATGATTGGTTTTGAATAATCAGGGAAGTGCCAGCCTAGGAATTCGGTATCAATCAGCCAAAGAAAGCGCCAGGTGGAAACAACCAGAGAAACCCTGGAGGGCAAACTGGAATCTACCCGACCGATTCAATGGATGAAGAAGGCTGATGAGCACCTGACAGCCGTCCTGGAGCCGTCATGACTAACAATATGACAAAGCAATTTCCATGGACTGGCATAGGAATAAATTCCAATAAAAATGGACTCTAAGAACGGAGAACTTTGAGTCTCTGGTTCTGCCACCACCCTCCAGGAGCATCGGATGCGCATCTGACACGGACTCGGCTCCACTCTCGTGTACAGGCTACCTGGCAACTTCTAGGCTGGTAACTATAACCGCTATGCAGAACTTGTATGAATGTATATAGAGATAAGTAAGGAATAAGTAGTGACATAGCAGTGTGTGTTTATATTTTTTATTATATTTACAATAAATGTGGCATAACCGAACTTCGCACCCCTTGATAATCTGTACGTTATTCCCTGATAACCAGAAACATCGATGCTTAAACTCTGTACCGTTTTCTTTTTATTTTAACATCACCTTAATAAAGTTCTTTTGCCACGAGGCTTGTACTTCCTTTGTCCCAAATACAAGCTTCACAGTACATGACCCTACATGGCTCGCTGACTTATCAGGCGTAGTCCCTGGTCTTTCAATGGGTTTATTGTACAGCCAATGTCCCTTGATGGACCATCAACAGGCTAGGCAGTGCTGACGCCAATCTGTCCGAGGCTGTTACCCGGAAACACAGCACAAGTTGGGAAATACAGATATATCCTACATATCTATAACTCCCAATACAAAGCTGATGCAAACTTATAAACAAGATTATCCTACTTGGGAAATTATAACTTTTTCGCAGATACCTCACACAGCATAGCTGGTCAGATTCCTTGCAATTTTATACTGTTGGTGTTAAGAATACCATAAAGTGTCACCCCAGGTCAGTTGTGTGATGCTGTATGAAATATGGGAAAGTGACTAGTCCTTTGGGACTAGGCATAACCTGAATATTGGGGTGATTTTTGGTGTAAGGGACCATCTATCAAAAAGGTGGGCCTACCCAGGTGAAAGGATAGACCGGAGTACCCTATGCTAGGTTCCCATCTGGTCCCTGCCTATTGAGTTGGCTTTTGTGAATCGCACTTTAAGGTGCCTGTGATGCCCATGCATTGTACAGGGAGTTTAGGCCCCTAACTCAGCTTTGCGGGTCACAGGGCTGTTCCTGTGATTTTTTACCTGCCTAAAAACTAGGCCCTGTGATCTCAGCATTGTAACACCTGAGTCCCTTCACGGATTGTCCCCTGTGCAACCAGTCTTCTCTCCGCAGAGCACAGCTGAGCAATTCCTCATTGACATGGGGGTGTACAGGACAGAGACAGAGCACAGGCTGGAGAGTGACATCCCAGTAAAACCCAAACTCTCATCCTAGAGCCACGATATTCCAGGGGGAGGCTAGGGGGACAAAACTAAGTCAGGAAGCAAACCCCAGGACTTAGGGTGACCAGATGTCCCGATTTTATAGGGATAGTCCTGATTTTTGGGTCTTTTTCGTATATAGGCTCCTATTACCCCCATCCCCATTTTTCACACTTGCTGTCTGGTCACCCTACCAGGACTGCCCCCAAAAGCTGCAAAGTGGAACAAGACAAAACAAATTGTTTTTAATCTTTTATTTACAGGAAGTAACAGGGAAGTAAAAGGAGCAGAGAAGGAGCTTTAATAATGACAGCGTATGGCAAGGAGATCCCCAGCTCCTAGAACAGTTTCCTTAATGGCACAAAAATAGCACCAATGTCCAGGAATTAATACAGGGAATTAATGAGTTACAGTCTCATTTTCAGGTTTCAGAGTAGCAGCCGTGTTAGTCTGTATTCGCAAAAAGAAAAGGAGGACTTGTGGCACCTTGGAGACTAACCAATTTATTTCAGCATAAGCTTTTGTGAGCTACAGCTCACTTCATCGGATGCATACAGTAACAGGTCATAAATCTCTCTGTCCCACTCATGTTCCCTTTCCTTCTCCCTTTTCCTTCACACCACCCTTTTCTACTCAGCATTTTTCTAGCCTTCACTTACCACCCCTGTTTATTTTCCTGTGTCTCTCCCACTCTCCTCTCCTCCCTCCCACAGATCTTTCCTTTTGGCTTCTCCATTCCCCCCCCTTCCCGATTTTATCCCTTCCCCTCTTCTGAACCCCTGTCAGGGATATTTTCCCGTCACTCTTTTCATTTCTGTTTTCTAACATTTCTCCAGGACTCTCCTTTTATTCTTGTTTTATTTTCATTCACATTTTTCCTTCTTGCTTCTTCTAATTCCCTCTGGTTAAACCCACCCTATCTCCCTATCTCCCCCAGGGCTGCCAACCTCAGGAGTTTTAAAATATCATGAGACTGACCAAAAATGATTTAAAAAACCTGTTATATAATGGTTTTTGGTCTCTCTGCACCCCCGCCCATCCCATCTGTGTGACAATTACAAATTTGCCAGCTCTTCAGGACAGTGACTTGTGCCTCTTTGGCAGGAGCTCTGGCTGGGAGACCCCAATGAGAGATTTGTACAAAACGTTCCCTTCTGCTGCAGAGCTTCCAGCTTCTCCCCAACCCCCCAAACCCTGATTGATTCATGCAGTGTCCCTGCCACCCCGACATCTGCCTGTCCCCAGACCAGCTGTTAGTGTTACCCCCTGCCCAACCCCCACCTCTGCCCCTCAGGACCCCTCTGCCCCTCCTGCAGCTCCAGGGCTTCTTCCCCCCTCCCATCCCTGGGGCTGCAGGGAGGGAGGAGGTGGAGTACCCAGGGGCCATAGAGATGGGGACTGAGCAGATGGGAGTCCTGCAGGGTCACAGAGACTGGATGACTTACTAAAGAAGCCCATTTTTTCATTCCTTTCCCTCCAATCACTCTAACTTATTCAATGAAACTGTTTGAGCCTGGATGGTCAGAGTCCTATCGGACCATAGCGGAGAGAGACAAAAAGGCTACAAAATCCTTAAAGCAATGAGATTGGCTTCTCTACGCCCATCACTCCCTGCTCTATATGGTTTGATAGTCCAGAGACTCCACAGCCATAGATACCACAGGGTAGAAAGTCTGTAGGAAGACAGGAATCCTCCAGAGTCAGAGAGACTGGTGGGTGTCTGAGGCTAAAGAGTCTGATTTCAGGGTCCCTGATGGGATATCCCCCACTGGTGCCTCAGGGACACAGGCTGAGCCGAGATCCTGGCCCCACCCCAAGCCAGGGTCGGATTCTCTCCCCAGGGACGGAGCCTGGCAGGAAAGTGAAGATCGGGGCCTCGGCACCAGCATCGATAAATGTCACCTGCCCCCGGCCACAGTCCAGACAAACCCGGATCCTGCTGGGGGCCTGGCTCGGGGGCAGGGGGGGTCGCAGGCAAGGTGAGAGGGGATAAAATAACCAAAAAAATGGATTGAGTGTAAACACAGTCACAATGATTTAAGGCAACCTGGATACAGAGAAAATGGAAAACTATGAACAGGATACATTATTGGCAAAACAAAACAAAACCCTGCAGCACTCAACTTAATTGCATTTCTCTGTTTCTAGGTAACTTTCAATAACATTCTACATCCCACAATAGGCAAAGATTGTTAAAAGTGGACCTATTGAAGATACAATGGGTCTGGTCATGATGCACAACCAACCCAATCACAGTTTTCAATCCGTTGGCCAAGGCCTTTGAGAAAAGTTTATAGTTGGATCAACACAGGAACACAGATCTCCAATCCTTTCCCTCCCCAAGGTACCCCTTCTTAAGCAAAAGGGTGAGAATTGCTCGACAACAACTAAGTGGTAATATCGTCTCCCTGATGCTCTCCTGAAAAACCTGGAGCAAGTCAGTCCCAAAAAGGGTCCAAAAGGCCTTGCAAAACTCAACAGGCAAACCATCATTACCAGGTGTCTTCCCTGGATCATTTAGGGCATGTGACACTGTATGGATTCTGGGGGACATTTGAGCATATTATGAATAATTAAATGCTTGTCAGCTGGACCCCAAACAGATGGCTGCTTGTGCATTTGATGGAGCTGCAAACTTCTCTGGAAGACATGGTGGAGTACAAGCTTTGCTCAGAGAAAAGTTTAACACTAATCTCTCCTATACACACTGCAGAGGCCATCTACGCTACGAGCTGCAGACTCTTCAAAAGACATTTAAAAAGCTATAAATTTAATGTCTTCATTTTATTCTTTTTTCAGCAAGAGTCCAAAAAGACTGAATATCTTGGATATCCTTGGCTGTTGTCTTAAAATTACTCCAGCCATTATTACTGGCTTTGGAAAGTATCTACCAAGATGGGATGGATCTAAGTAGTGAGGCTGGTGGGTTACTTTTGCTACTACGTTCAGAGAAGACTATTGCCATTCTCTCTCTCGTAAGTCTACTGTTGAAACCACTTGGGTCATTAAACAAAGTCATCCAGGCATCTGCTACAACAGCAGTAGATCTTTGTCGAGCAACAGAAGCTACATTTGGATCAGAGAGCTATCCATTGAAAGAGCACTGGAAGAAGCAAAGACTTCAGTCCAGAAGTTGACTAATGAAAGCATTTATATTGAATCCTTAAGTGAAGAGGACAAGAAGCGTTAGTTAAGGCAACTGAAAAAGTACACAGACTTGATTCTTAAAAATCTACAACAGTGACTTCTAGATTCTACTCAATCACTGTGTAGCTTTTACAGATGCCTGTCCTATAAAACACTGGCAGCTGAGTGGAGTGAGACACTACCAGCAATGGGGCTGCCATGTGCTCAGGACAGAATAGAGAACTTGAACACAGAGTGGAATATCATACAACGAACTTCTTTTTTATCATCACTAGTGGCTCGACCTGATCTTTGTGCTGTGTTTCCTGGGCTGAAAGAAGTAGGAATTCATCTCTTGCTACTCCCAGTCACAACAGCTACAGTTGAGCGTTCTTTTTCATCACTGAATAGAATTGTGTGTTTTGAAAGAAGTCGCCTTCTGCCTGATCACGTGAATGAACTAATGAGCATCTCAATTGAAGGAATGGAAGTTCCGGACACAGGAGAAGCCACCGAAGATGAGCGCATTGCATTCAAGAAGTTCATTAACAGAGTTGTGTAAAATTATAACAAGAAACCAAGAAGGATGTAGATCAGAGGTGGGCAAACTATGGCCTGCGGGCCACATACAGCCTGCAGGACCGTCCTCCCGGCCCCTGAGCTCCCCTCCAGGGAGGCTAGCCCCCGGCCCCTCCCCCGCTCTTTCCGCTCCCCTGCGGGCACACCACCTCATGGGCAGCGCTCTGGGCGGCAGGGCTGCACGCTCCTGCAGGGCAGAGTGGCAGCGTGTTTAGCTCTGGCCAGATGGCACAGCTGCCAGACACGCTGCTCTGTGCAGCATGGTAAAGGGGCTGGGGGGTTGGATAAGGGACAGGAGGTCCCAGGGGGCAGTCAGAGGACAGGGGGTGGTTGGATGGGACGGAGGTTCGGGGGGGGGGGGGGGGGGAGTTCCGATGAAGTGAGCTGTAGCTTACAAAAGCTTATGCTCAAATAAATTGGTTAGTCTCTAACGTGCCACAAGTCCTCCTGTTCTTTTTGCGGATACAGACGAACATGGCTGCTACTCTGAAACCTGCATTGTTAGAAGTACCAGGGCTGGCCCCACATCAAATGACGCCTCAGGTAAGGAGCATCTTTGACACCCCCCCTCCATTTGTTAAACCTTTAAATACTTTATTTTTTAATCACATTTGTAGCTCATTTCATGACTTTGACGCACGATTTCTCTCTCTCACATAAGATGATGCATTTGCAGACTAGGATCTGTAAATCTTACAGAAACTTCTTAGTTTTAAGAATAACCGAAATGTACTAACATCAAGAAATTGAACTGCGCACCAACACTGGGTGGACAAGTATTGAACAGTGTGACAGCAGGTGACAGACTTAGAACGTTAACAGGGCCACAATTAGGGGCATTATACTTCAAAAATTCTATTTTCCCTTTTATCGCTACCAACAAAAACAGCACCCTGAGCCTGGCACCCCACAAGCCGGGCACCCCAGGCAGTCACCTGTCCCTAAATCCGGCCCTGACCAGGACACAAAAGAAAAGTCATTCAAAGAGAAAAAATATTTTACATCTGCCCCCTCAATTCTGCTGCCACTGGCAGTAGCGTGCTCTGCCTAGAGAGTAGGATTAGGCCTGGTAAACTAGGGAAAGTGGAGGATCTTTTAAGTGGCTGGGAACCTGATCCCAATCCTGCTGACGTCAATGGAAAGAATCCCAGTGATTTCAATGGATTTGGATCAGCACCTCAGGGCCTTGCCAGCTTTTGGTGCTCAGGTTTCCAGTGTGGGAATCCCGTTATCACCTGAGGACTAGTTGGCAGTTCCTGCAGACTGTCATCTCCTGTTTCCTTGTCTGTGCTCTTCAAACAGGATTCTGTGACCCTAGCGCTGGGATCTGCTCTGGCTCCCAGTATATATTTGGTGCAATTCAAGGTGTTTGGTTTTTGACACAAGAAGCACCGAATGGTTTAGGACCAGGCGACCACCTCTCTCCTGATGTGATACAAGGGTGGCGGAGAGCAGCTGGGATGCTCAGTCTTACACTCTCACTGGTTTTAGTGGGAGAAGAATGGTGGTGGGAAGCTTTCACTGAAGGATCTTCAGCACTGCAACACCCCATTGGTCTGGCACATCTAGAGTCCATTCTCTGTCGGGAAGGGAATGGATGGAAGAGGATGTAACTGAGATAAGGTGTGTTGGGGAGTTATTAGTCCTGAAGGCTTAGGGAGGCAGGAAGGTGTTTATAAAACAAACCAAACATAACCAACCAACCAACCAACCTGCTCCTGGTCCCTTCACCTTTGTATTTGCAACTAAAGAGAGAGTGATGGGCTCTTTTTATAAATATAAAACCTAATCATTTTAATGGTTTAGGTTTGTATTACCCGCAGTAAAAGAACATCCATCCAATGAGCTGGGCCCTCTTGGCAATTTTTACAAAAGACATGGATGAACAAGCAGACTGCAAATTACCCCAAGGTCAGATCAAGTAGTCCAGCAACAACAGAAACACAGCTAAAGAACAACAAGTAAGGGCCCGCTCCTGCTCTGTGCTTACATTTACACACTGGGATTACTTCCATTGACTTCAATGGGACTGCTCGCAGTGCATAAACTTCATTTGTAAGGCACTGCAGGCCTGGGGCCTAAACGAAAAACTATAGGAAGCAGCAGAGGCCTGGAGGATTCCTACCTGGTTCCAACTTGTGAACATCAAACAGTTATAAAATAAATAATAAAACCAGGCAGAGAGGAGATGAATCCGGAGCTGTGGCAGAACGAGAGAACCTTTATCTTCACTGAAATGTCATCCAGACAACAGGAAGAATAAAAAGAACACAACAACAGTATAACTTAATGAGTAGGCTTCAGTGATTAGGACAAGCTGGATATTAGAGTTTGAGGAACAGAAAATTGCAAAGGACACATGTAATAAAAATAGGGATAAATGCATTGTTATGTGAACTCGTTTGCATATTATGCAGTGACAGCAGTCGTCCCATAGTCTGCACAAAAAAGAGCAGATCAGTGTAAAATGATATTAATGTCCCATGACCCAGGGAAAAAAAAGAGAGAGAGAGAGAAGGAACTCCCCTGAATATGAATTAAGAGAATTAAGGGCAGGATTTTGAAAATCATTGAGTACTGGCCTAATTCTGCCCCACTGAAGTTAATGGGAAAACTTGAAATGACTAACAGGGGCAGCAAGGTTAGACCAATACTGAGAGGTTTAAATAATCTGACCCTAAAATAGTAGGTGTCAGCATATTTCCTTCTTGTGATTAGAATGACAGCTTTAGAATTTTTTCTTCACAACAATCCCATAACGCCCCCCCCCCCCCCCCCCCAGACACAGTTTTTTCTGTTCCCATCATGGGAAACAATTAGCGAATGTAATAGGTAAAGTTGAATACACTGAACATAAAAAACATAGCAGGTGGGAAATATATAGGAACAGAACACGTTATGATAGTTTGTTTTTATTGCCAAAGCATGTAGGCACCAGTCACTGATCAGGACCCCTTTGAGCGAGGCACTGTACAAAACATGTAACAAAATCCAGATCTCTGCTCATGGAGGAGATCCCCTCGCTCATGGATCTCTACTGTTCCACACACACAAAAAAATACATGTGGGTTTTTTTTTTTAAAAAAAGTTGCCTTTTGGTATCTGAGATTTTAGGTCACACTCAGGTCATATTCTCTAGCTTTTTTCTGCAATCACAAGGGCTAGAAACTTTCTTTAAACATTAAAACTGAAATTCTCTCATAATCACAGGACAAGAACAGCTGGGGTTTTAAGGAAAATATCAAATATTTCAAGACTCAAGACAAAATTATGAGAGAATTGACACCACTTGAATATATTTCAATATATTTCATTAAACAATAAATGAAAAAATGGCGTTCAGAACAATGCAGAAATAACCACAAAAGCTTTCTTGTGATTGATTTAAAAAAAAAATTTCAAAATGAATGTTATTTCGAGTAGATTTCAAACAAGTTCAGACTAAAAGGAATGAAAAGATTTTTTATTACTGTTATGTTTCTCATGCATCATTTCTTTTAAAAAATGAGAGTGAGGGCGAGAAAATGGGAAAGTCCCGAAACCCACTCCCCCAAAATCAAAGTGTTTGTGTCCATTCATTTTTTTTCCAAATTATTTCAAGCTGTTTTTTTTCAATGGAAAGTTCCATAAACATTTCAAATCAATCAAACAAAAATCATGCAATTTTTAGGGTGAAAAATAATTCCCCTTTTTTTAATCGGGCACAGAGATACCCTCATGAATTCTCCCCGCTGACGGCTTTTCGCACAGGGAATAACCTGTCTCACAGTAACATGGGCCTTTCTTGCCATCAAATCTTCCCTAAACCCAGGACCATAAAAATCACCCCTGCTAACCACCCTTTTACAGCTCTGTGGCCACAAAGACAGGAGGCAACATTAAGTTATCACAGGACAACAATGCAATGTGTACAAACTGATCACTCTGGTTGTTGTGGATCCCTTGACACGCATACAGAAGACCAGTACCAAGCTACAAGTGGTGACATCCCCTCATTGTCTAATTGCATTAAAGATTCTGGCCCAGATTCAGTCATTATGTCCATCCCTATTCAGCACATTTCAAAGGGTGCTTCACTTTAGGCACATGCTTAATTCCCACTGATCTCAAAATGAATAAAGTAATTTCTTTCCATTGATTCTGGACAAAACTGGACGTTTTTTCCCTTAAAACATCAGAAGCAAAAGGACTCAGCCCCACAGACAGCTCGAAAACTACCGACAACAAGCAGGCCAGGAAACTTTACTGATTGCTGCTGAGTTTGCAGCGCCACGTTTCTTCCTCTATTCTAAATACAGGAAGTTCCTTTGTTACAAATCTCCCCTTAACGACCCTAAAAACGGGATTGGGCCCAGGATCCTTGGTGAAACACAGGAACAGAGGAAAGGAATTACCTAGTGACTGTACTGTACAAACCCGGCAGGGCTAGGAAACCGACCTGAAATGGATTGGAGGGCATCTCATTCTCAACGTACACATGCGGAACCGTTCCCATAAAGAGCAAAACAAATTCTCAGGGGATTCTCAAGTCTTTGTGTTATTACCAATCTGTCCAAGACAGAGCCCTGACTGTTACCGAGTCAGGCAGCCACAGTTCACCTACCGGATTGATCCTCCGGAGACGGTTCATGGCGCGTAGGGGGCGGTCTGTCCTTCTGAAAGCCTCAGGCTTTGCCGAGATAGTCCTCAAACTATAAGTTATTTCATTTCATCAAGATGCCCAGCTACTTCTGGGTATCAAATAGCTGCCGTCTGATCACAGCCTTTTCTAGCAGGGTTGGGTTTTGATTTTATTGTGTTTAAAGAATCCTGTTCTTGTTCCACAGGGATAAACGTACTGTCCTCCGGCAGCATCTACTGAGTGTGAAAGCGAAAGTAACAGAGGGACTCGGAAATGGCAGCAACCCCGGGTGGGATCTGAGAATCTCCTCTTAAAGAAACAGCCACGTGGCTGCTGAGACAGAACTGGCCGGCCCGGAAGAGTCAAAGTTTCCGGGGCTCCAAATGACCTGAATACAGGAGTGATTGTGAAGAGACTGGCTCTTGCTTTTGGGGTGAACTGTAGTAAATGTCACAAATAATCATCACCTTTTACATTTGACAGGTTTCAGAGGAACAGCCGTGTTAGTCTGTATTCGCAAAAAGAAAAGGAGTACTTGTGGCACCTTAGAGACTAACCAATTTATTTGAGCATGAGCTTTCGTGAGCCACAGCTCACTTCATCAGATGAAGTGAGCTGTGGCTCACGAAAGCTCATGCTCAAATAAATTGGTTAGTCTCTAAGGTGCCACAAGTATTCCTTACCTTTTACATTATGTCACCAGAATAAATATTCCCCTGTGGACAGTTAGGAATAATATGAACAATACCTTTGCAGTGCGAAACTGGGGTAGAGGGTGAACCTCATTCTTCATGACTGTAACATCAGAAGATTGAAGCCCTGACTCTCCGTGTGGACAAGACTCAGTCTGAGGCCGAAAAGAGAAGTCAGAGAATAGAATAGCATTAAGGAATCCTGAGTTCTGACCGGACACCAAACAACGTTCTGTCCCGGAATAAGTGATCGGTTGGAAATACTAAACAGTGACACTGCACCCCGCATTCTTCATAGAAATGTTATTATTATATGATTATGGTGTAACTAAAATATGTTTTATGCAACATGGGTCATGTAAGATGTCCTTGGAAAGGTACTGAATACATCCAGTGCTGTGAGCTGTAGCTCACGAAAGCTTATGCTCAAATAAATTGGTTAGTCTCTAAGGTGCCACAAGTCCTCCTGGTCTTTTTGGGAATACAGACGAACACGGCTGCTACTCTGAAAACTATGGTTACTGAATATGATTATCCTGTTTGTATGCATGTATCAATTCTGTATCTAAAGTTAGAGATATTGACTCTGTAGCAATTACAACTGTGTTTTCACCTGGGGAACGCCCACTAGACAGTGAGCACTCAAGCTGGATGGGCCATTAGGAAGGAAAGTAGAACTGTGAAGATACTAATCTCCCTCCTTCCTGAGAAGTCTCCTAGGAGGCTCCTTAGACACTGCAAGGTCAGGTGATCCTGTTACCTGGCACTGGCCACCATCTTAACCTGGTACTTTCCCACTGGGATGGGTGTGGGTCAGACTAGGAGACAAAGGATTCCTGCCATATACTAAAGCTATATAGGGGAAGGAGTGACACCATCAATGATTCTTCTCGGTTTCTGTGCCCAAAGAAACACTTAGAAACACCTGAGAAACAAGGACTGAACTGGGGAGAAGGGCTGAATGCAGGTTAGAAGGATTTCTAGCCTGTGAATGAAACACCTGGGAAACCCAAGCTGTGAAGCTAATGCAGCTTGTGCCTTGTGAATCTGCCAACCTGTTTGCACCATCACTTAAGATGAGGATCTGCTCTTTTTCACCAACCTCTTTAGTATATTAAGCTTAGATTGTGGGAGTTGTTTGTTTGTTTGCTAAGTAATCAGCTTTGATCTAAACAACGAGGAGTCCTGTGGCATCTTAAAGACTAACACATGTATTTGGGCATAAGCTTTGGTGGACTGGAACCCACTTTATCAGATGCATGAAGTGGAAACTTTAGTTTGGCAATGTAATGATGCTAGTTCTGGCAGAACCCATCTGAGAGTGCCAATTCAGGACAAATTGCTTAAAGCAGGTCAGTTACAGCCCAAGGCTGGGGTTTCTGTGCACACCAAGACAAATCAAACCAGCCAAACAGAGAAGACTTTGGTTTTACCCCACTGGCTAACCACAAGTCACACAAGCAATTCCCTTAGACACTCCAGGTTCTCACTATCACCACCAGTGCCACTCCTTATGAGGACAAATGGTTATGAAAACCAATACCCCAGTAAAAGAAAAAAGCTTCTCTCGATCCCAAAGGACCAGACCCCAGTCAATATACAAATCAGTTCTTCCCCACAAATCACACTGTTGCCAATCCTTTAGAATCTAAAATCTAAAGGTTTATTCATAAAAGGAAAACAATATAGATGAGAGCTAGAATTGGTTAAATGGAGTCAATTACATACAGTAATGGCAAAGTTCTTGGTTCAGGCTTGCAGCAGTGATAGAATAAACTGCAGGTTCAAATCAAGTCTCTGGAGAACATCCACAGCTGGGATGGGTCTTTCAGTCCTTGGTTCAAAGCTTCAGTGTAGCAAAGTCCCTCCAGAGCTCAGAAGCAGGATTGAAGACAAGATGGAGGAGCTGCAGCAGCTTTTTATAGTCTCTTGCCATATGGTCTTTTTTTCTTTGTCCCAAAGACAAGCTGTCCATCACCTGGCCTGGAAAAACCTCAGAGTTCTGTCCATAGGCAGGTCCCTGCATACCTTGCTGAGTCACAAGGTGTGTCTGCCTTCTCTCAGTGGGTCAGTTGTATAGCTCATGGTCCTTAATGGGCCATCAAGCAGGCTAGGCAGAGCTGACACCAACTTGTCTGGGGTAGCACCCAAAAGCACAGCATAAGTTTGAAATACAGACAGTACAGAGCCAATACTTATATCTTTAAATACAAAAATGATACATGCAAACAGATAGCATAATCCTAACCAGTAAACCATAACCTCGTCTTAGACACCTTATATGACCCCCTTTATACAAGATTTGGTGCCACTACAGGACCTTGGTTGCAACAATGTTCTATATGGTCCCAGTTCAAGTCAATAACGTCACAGGCAGGTATATATACACATGCAAAGATGGGTGTGTTACATTACTATGCGGAGGACCAGTGTTAACAAGGTCAATTCAATCAGAGTGAATGTGGCCTACTCCTAATAGTTGATGAGAAGGTGTGAATATCAAAAGGGAAAATTACTTCTTGTAGTGAGCTAGCCACTCCCAGTCTCTATTCATACCCAGTCTGATAGTGTTACATTTGCATACGAATTCATAAGGGGGGGGAAAGGAGCTGTGCATCTCTCCCCACACATTAAGGGAGGGAGCAAATTTCATGAGCTTACGCTGTGTAGCTCCCTATACAGCGCAAGACAATATAACTTTGGGTTCATGCTCCAGAAGGGTTTTGTGCACTTGAGTGCTGGGCAATTCCCTGAGCAGAGGCTCCCCCCACAGCGCTGATGGCAGTCTCTGTGTGATTCTACAGCTGGGTGTGGCCCTGCCTGTGTGTGTGCTGGGGAAGGCTGGCGGGCCTGGCGCAGTACCTGAGGTGGCAGCCCAGAAGTGGGGTTCAACCCGTCACACTAATATTTACTAAACCACATCACAGACATAATACCTCTAAATAAAGAGTATTGACAGTTACACACAGGTAGGGTTGCCAACTCTCTCAGACTAGACTGACTGGATGCCGTTGATGCAAAATGGTGTCCGGTCCGGGAAAGTTGGCAACCCTACACATAGGGGGTGGCACATTAGTCACTGGACCAATGGGTCCTATGCCAGGGGCCACAGCCAATTAGGGGACCACTGGAAGCGCTCCCATGCCCTGACCAGCACATCTGCCCGGTGCTCCTGTGGGGGAGCATGGGGGAGAGGGGAGGGAGACTGCAGGAAAAAGGGGTGGGGAGAGGCCCCCACTTGCTCTGGCCCAGGATCCCACAAATGCCGAATGTGCCACTGCACACAGGGCTGTCTCTGACTCTGGACAAGTAAATATGATTATATTTTAGCTACACTGTCATAAATATAAAGGGAAGGGTCACCACCTTTCTGTGCACAGTGCTATAAAATCCCTCCTGGCCAGAGGCAACACCCTGTCACCTGTAAAGGGTTGAGAAGCTAAGATAACCTCGCTGGCACCTGACCAAAATGACCGATGAGGAGACAAGATACTTTCAAATATGGAGGGGAGGGGGGGAAACAAAGGGTTTGTCTGTCTGTGTGATGCTTTTGCTGGGAACAGTCAGGAATGCAGCCTTACAACTGTTAGTTAGTAAGTAATCTAGCTAGAAATGCGTTAGATTTCCTTTTGTTTAATGGCTGGTAAAATAAGCTGTGCTGGATAGAATGCATATTCCTGCTTTTTGTGTCTTTTTGTAACTTAAGGTTTTGCCTAGAGGGATTCTCTATGTTTTGAATCTGATTACCCTGTAAGGTATTTACCATCCTGATTTTACAGAGGTGATTCTTTTACCTTTTCTTTAATTAAAATTCTTCTTTTAAGAACCTGATTGCTTTTTCATTGTTCTTAAGATCCAAGGGTTTGGGTGTGTGTTCACCTGTACAAATTGGTGAGGATTCTTATCAAGCCTTCCCCAGGAAAGGCAGTGTAGGGCTTGTGGGGATATTTTGGGGGAAGACATCTCCAAGTGGACTCTTTCCCTGTTCTTTGATTAACATGCTTGGTGGTGGCAGCATAAGGTTCAAGGACAAGGCAAAGTTTGTACCTTGGGGAAGTTTTTAACCTAAGCTGGTAAGAATAAGCTTCGGGGGTCTTTCATGCAGGTCCCCACATCTGTACCCTAGAGTTCAGAGTGAGGAAGGAACCTTGACAAAAAAGAAAAAGAAATGGAGGCAAAGGGAAAAGAGAGGAAGCATGCACTGGAGATAGAGAAGGCAAAGGCTCAGCAGAATATACCGGATAACCCTAACAATCCTTCCCCAACAATCCACAAATGGGAACAACTATGTCCACAGTATGATGAATCCAGTGATATTGCTGAATATTTTCTCACCTTTCAGAGACTGTGCACACTCCATCAAATTCCTGAAGCTCACAAGATGACCACATTGGTCGCAAAATTGACTGGAAGAGCTCTGGACATAGTCAATAAGATGCCTATTGGTGAGGCTTCTGACTATAATAAATTCAAGGATTTGGTTTTAAAGCAATTTCAAGTTACACCTGAAACTTACAGAGTAAAATTTAGAGTCCTTAAGAGAGGACCTGGACTAAGTAATGTGGCTTATATAAACCAGATGAAGGATCTGTTAGATAAATGGGTCAAAGGAAGGGGTGTAATTAACTTTGAAGGAATGTGTGATTTGATGACTCAGGAGCAATTCCTGAATATATCCAAGGAGGATATAAAACAGTGTTTATGGGATAAGAAAATGGACTCAGCAGAAAGTCTTGCTTCTTATGCTGATCAATCCGAGCAGTCCCAGACTGCCAGAGAGGCGGGACAAACTGGAACAAAATGGGTGGAGGGAGGAGAGAGAAACGACCCTGGTCACAGTTGGAGCGGATACCAGAAGGGAACCCTCAGACCACACCCTACTACCGGGGGCAGCCCAAGACCCCAGCTACACACCAAGGAACACTCCAGACACCTTATCGTCCCACCACACCATTCTCCAGCAACGCAACCCACCTCGCCCCAGTGACTCATCAGCTGGACGATGTTTTAAATGTAATGAGCCTGGGCATGTAAAGGCCAACTGCCCCAAGATCCCCAACAGATTACAGTTCATTGCACTGGAATCACACCAGAGAGCTATGGAGGGAGCGGAGCGAAAGAGGCAGAAAAAATAAACAAATATAGAGAATCCCTCTAGGCAAAACCTTAAGTTTCAAAAAGACACAAAAAAACAGGAATATACATTCCATCCAGCACAGCTTATTTTACCAGCCATTAAACAAAAGGAAATCTAACACATTTCTAGCTAGATTACGTACTAACTAACAGTTGTAAGGCTGCATTCCTGATCCGTTCCCAGCAAAAGCATCACACAGACAGACAAACCCTTTGTTTCCCCGCCCCCCACCCCGTCCAGATTTGAAAGTATCTTGTCTCCTCACTGGTCATTTAGGTCAGATGCCAGCGAGGTTATCTTAGCTTCTTAACCTTTTACAGGTGAAAGGGTTTTGCCTCTGGCCAGGAGGGATTTTATAGCACAGTATACAGAAAGGTGATTACCCTTCCCTTTATATTTATGACATACGCTTTTATCATTAACATCTGAACCCATCATTAAAATATTATATCTCTCCAGCTAGTTTCTTCTAGCTCCTCCTTCATCCTTTCTCTTTTCAGTTTCTCTTGCCCAGCAGTGGCAGGAGGTGCTGAGGAGAGCTAGAAAACCCTGCCTGGAAGAGAAAAGCAAACAATGTCTGGTGAAGTTGCTGAGCTGGAAACTCCATCCGAGAAAAATAAGAAAGGTCAAAGCTTGAGGAGCCTGAGGAATTCAAGCTGCTGCCTCCTCCTCCTTCCCCATTTGGCACCAGCCTCCTGAAGACATTGGCTCTCCCTGGGGCTGCTCTGGGTTTAGTGACTAGCTCTGCTCTGACACAGTTCTCCAGCTCTGGCAGACGTCTGGCTCCTTGCAGACATTCTGGGCCAATGTTACTATTATTGAATCACGCTGTGATTGGACACATTGGTGCAGCTGGGAAGTGAGAACTGGCTCCATTGCTGCAAATATGTTTCTCTGAGCCCTGCTGCTCCTTGGCAGCCAGATGCCAGGCCCTAGTGATTTAAACCAGGAGCAGACAGATACAAATCACACCCCTTATACCACTGGGAGTGAAAGAGCTTCAACTTTGTCCCAGTTTGTCCCTTATCTGAGAGAGATGGTCTCCTGCAGCAGTTCCCCTGCCATTAACATGCCTGAGGCCACTGCTGGAATTGCTGCTGTGGGGAAGAAATCTATAGTTCATTCCATTCTAGCTGCCTTTGAACGTGATGTATCAGCCCGAAAAAAGATGGAAGCTCAGCGCCATGTGCCCTGCAGAGCTTCCAAATTCTTGGGGTTTGTGGAATGTTCCTCATTCAGGCGCCTTCTGTTGCATGTCAAAGGCAGATGCCATGACACAGACACCTGTGAAAGGAGACACCCCTATCAAGTGCCCTGCAGTCCACTGCACTAGAAGCCATGAGTGTGAGGGTTTGAATCTCATTTCTACAGGTTTGTGCTTGTATTGTCCTGAACATCCTAATCTTTGTTAGTGATAAAACCTCATATCCCCTCAAAAGCAGTTAAGCATTAGACATGTTCTCTCCGTGCTTCACCATTAAGGTAGCGGGGAAGTGTGATATTTTGGGAAATCTGCCTTTACACCTTATGAATGCTGGTTGCTGTTGTGAGTGGTTGTTAATGTATTTTTGAACGTGTCTGTGAATTCCACTGTTTCTGGCAGCACCTTCCTCTGATACACACCAGACAGAGGACAATAGGAAGCGCTTAACCTAAATGTCCGTGCTTTGACCACACAACTGTTATGCTACCTAGCAATTGTACCCTAAGGGAAACCTGTTTTCCACCTGTCCTCTACAGGCGGCTGGTGTCGGAGGAATGGAATGTTACGGAGCAGAAATCCAAGGTGTGATGCTAGCTTTTAAAAACCACAGAAGCAGGGTAGGTCAGGAGAATACTCCCAGAGAGCCACACAGAACAGGAAGCGTTGGGCAGGAGAGAAGAAGGGGTAAGGACTGGCCAAGGTCAGAGTAGAAGAGCTGGGGGAGAAGCCTCCAGGTTTCAGCACACAAGGGATGCATGGCAACAGAAGGATGCTGGGTGAACTCTGACCCCAGCCCAAAGAGTGCTCTGGAGTAGGGAGGAAACATGTGGGTAGGGTTTGGTTTTGTGTAGGTCTGTGTGATGCTTCTGCTGTGAAAAGGCAATGCTGTGTTTGAGTCCTGTGCAAAGTTAGTCTGTTATGTGCTACACTTATCACATGCCCCTAAAAGAGTTAGCCTGTAACCCAGCAGGCTCACCCCTCAGATGGGATGCTGGGAGAAGGTGTGTTTCAGCTACTGGGGTAGCCTGGGGGTCAGTGGTGGACGGTAGCCTAAGGCAGGTGGGCTGAGGAGCTTCATTTCCATGGGTAAGAGAGTGAGACATACTGCCCAGGAAACATACCAAGGAGGCCAAAATACTGCGTCCTGCTGAAACCCAGGGAAGCTTTAAAACACCCCATGATCCAGGGGCTGGATTCCCCTCCTAGCACTCTGGTCGGTGGGGACACTCAACCAGACCTGTGACAAGTGGCTGCACAAGGTCACTGCAGGAGGAAGAGAATACTGTTTTGAACACTGTTTGCCAGAAGCTGGGAATGGGCGACAGGGGATGGATCGCTTGATGATTGCCTGCTCTGTTCGTTCCCTCTGGGGCACCTGGCATTGGCCACTGTTGGAAGACAGGACACTGGGCTAGATGGACCTTTGGTCTGACCCAGTACGTCTGTTCTTATGTTCTAACCCATAGCAGCATAGCCACCCAACAGACCTGCCTATCAGGATTTCTGAATGGTCTATATGGTATTTGGTTACCTATCACTAACCACAGCACCACAACAGAGCCCAGGAGAGAACCCAGGAATCCTGATCTCCAGTCTGCTGTCTAGTAAACAGCTGTATATGCTGCAGAATGTGTGTCAAGCACCCCTCCCTCCCCGGGGTTGAGCCACAGAAACAATAGCAATTACTCCTGAAACTCAAGTAATAGATAGGGTGATTTTGTGGTTGCAAGTCATAATTTTCCCCCGAGATTTTTCAATGCTTTATTTCATTTAGACCATAGTTAAACTGTTATAATCTGTAGCCTCTCCGCCCCCCCCCCCCGCCCGTCACTGGCAAGCAGCCTGTGGGGGCCCGGAGAGGAGCGCTAGGACCAGGGAGAAAGTGGGCAGGGGGAGGGATCCTGTTTACCCCTCCCCAGCCCTGCTGCGCCTGCAGTTTACTCCTGGCACCTCCCTCGCTCCAGGGACCAACCCTAGCTCCCGCCCCGCTGTGCTTTTGCCCCCAGCCCCTGCCTTGCTCCAGTCAGCAGGGACTAATCCTCCCGCCGTGCCCCATTGTGCTCGTCTTGCCCCTGGCCCCTGCCTCGCTCCAGCTGGGGACCAATCCTCCCCCCCCCCCCCACCCGTCTCGCTGTCAGGGTGGATAACAATCAATGATTTAAAAAAAAATTAAAAAATTGGATTTTTTGGATAAAATGCTTTTTGAGAAAAAAACCTATCTAAAGATAGTTTTAATTAAGATAGGTTATAGCTCAAAGATCGCTCATCATGGAATAGGGATGATAAATTATATTTCTATCGTATGAGACAATATATTCATGTAATGTTTGAGAAAAGTTTTGTAAATGAGTTCTAATAGTTGATGGATTAGGGACCCAATCTTATGGGGTTCAACAGGCTTCTGTATAGATTATTTAGGTTAATCTTTCCATCTACCCAATGGGACTCAGTGCTCAGTCTAGAAGACACCATCAGAGATGCTTAATTTTTCAGTTCTCAAACTGTGGATTTGTGTCTCCAGAGGTAACATGCTTGTTAACAGCAAAAATGTTTTAAAATAAATAAATAATATGTAAAGGTGAGAAATAACTGACCTCACCTCTATTGTCCCTCTGCAAATTTGTGTACATGGAGTCAATCCCTTTGTACCTCTCTCTAAAAGTGCAAAGTTTCAAAAACTTCAATGACTAGAAGACTGTTGGGGGCAGAATAGATCTGGACAAGGAGAAGAAGTCTGGAGATAAATGTGAGAAGTGAGGGACATATGCTTTTTTGTTAAAATATTATATGTTTGCTGTTGAAGAAAAAATCCAGAATACTTAACGTTGTTTTCGTTAAATAAAACAATTGAAATGTCTGTCTGGTGATGTTCTCCTCCTAATACAGCCTGGCAAGAAAATCCTCCAATTATTAATGATTAACCTGTTGAATTGGAGATCATTCACCTCCCAATGACAATAAATATCTGCTTCAATTACCTTTGGTAAATGAAATAACCAATCATTCATTTTCTGCTATAGCTGTAAAACTAATCCGAAAAGTTTTCAAAATAAATCACTGTTTAAAAATGTATAGTGTGTACCTTCTAAAAATGAAACCTACATCAATCTCTGAGTTGTGAAGAATATGTATTAAGGTTGTAACAACAAACAAGAATGCACATGTATATAGAAAACCATGATTAAATCGAGACTTCCTGACTAGTGATTTAAATCATGATTTAAATCAAATGCACCCTGCCCACTGTGCTCTTACCCCTGGCCCCTTCATTCCCCAGGGGGCCCCACAAATATGTTTGGCGCCGGGCTCACAAAAAGCTAATCCGGCCCTGTTTAATACAGTCATAACAACCATTATATTTTTCATCTCCTGCGCCAAATGAAAACTCCCCTTTTAATTACTTCTGTAATAAACAGCCCTTGTACGCTACACTGGAGTTTATGGTGAAGGGAGTGTCTTTATTGCTGTAAGGTCGAAGGTTAAAGCCCAACCTCTCTCTGTTCTCAGGTACAAATCAAACAGGGACCAAACTGCATAAGTTGTTAGTTCTAAGTCCTGACTGGTCAGCTGACATAGTGCTCCCCTTGTGACAGGATCCCCCGCGTGCAAACTGGATCCGGGGTACCACTGTGGCCCCTTACGTCTCCAGCCTGGGCTGTCTCTCACAATGCTTTGAAGCAGTAAACCCCATTGGGAGCTGTCGTCACTCAGCACAAAAATAGGTGGAACCCCACACCCAGCTGGATTGCCTGAATGCTCCCAGAGCCACTCACACATCACACAGAGAAAGGCACCAGCCAATATCCCCCAGCTCCCCAGCCTTGCACCCCAGTGTGAGTTTATTGCCCAGTGTGGAGAGGACATGCACCAGCCAGAAATGGAAATCCAGCTGAGGTGAGAAAGGAGAGCTCGCCAGAGATGTGGCTTGTTACCGGGGCTGCTGTAAAGTTGGATACAATGTTGCACTATTTAATGCACTACACTGTGGAATTTGTATGTTCTTGCAGCTGGATGGTGTGAGCTGAAATTATTTTCCTTAAGGGGAAGGCTGTCATTGCTCCTTGTTTTGCTGGGGAATGCATGGCTGGAGATCTGTAGCCATCAGTCACTCGCCTTCATACTGCTGCTGTTTCATGTGGCTGGGCCCTGCAGCCAGAACTCTTTTATAGCAGAGTGGATCTGAGATCAGGATCAAGAGGGAATCTGGGGAGTGGCCTTCTGGAGCCAGAACAGGAGCTGCAGCTGCGATGGGAAAGGCTAGCTGGGCAGAGGCATCCTGGGGAAGCAGCTGGTTACTTCCTGAGCAACCAGATACAATGTTGTTACAGATCCTGACTCACATTGTGATGAGATACATTGTTACCCCTGTGTAAGGCAAACTGGTTACATGGTTGTAAACTTGCTTCTAACCAGCCTTGCTGCTTCATGGCATCCAGATGCTGTCAGCTCTGGTGCATGGGCTCAGGGGGAGGATCCCACTGCTGCTGGGTTTTTGTTGCTGGTGAACGTATTGCCTGAGAATTGCAGTCTTCAATCAGATACATGTGACATGCAGTTATTTTTGGCCAACAGAAGTGGCCTCCAGGGGCTGAGGTGGAAGTTGGAGAGATGAATCCCTCATCCCATGTCACTTGCAGCTGACTGTGCCAATGAGACAGTTCCCAGACTGTTTAGTGTAACAGCGGGATGGGAGAGTGGGAATACTCTCCAACAAGGACACACACACACAAAACAAGGGTTGGGGGAAAGTGAAACAAGCTAGAGGCCATGAGTACAAATCATCCCACTTCTACTGAGTGTGGTTTCAGAGGAACAGCCGTGTTAGTCTGTATTCGCAAAAAGAAAAGGAGTATTTGTGGCACCTTAGAGACTATTGGTGAAATAAATTGGTTAGTCTCTAAGGTGCCACAAGTCCTCCTTTTCTTGGAGTGTTGTTTGTGTTTGCAGGCACCTCCCAGCCCTTATGACTGACCATGACCTCCTATTCACAGACCTAGAAGGCAACCTAGGATTGGACACCTTTGCAGCCCATTTTCCTAATAAGTGAACAGAGGTCGCACAAGGTCACTGAAGTCAAAGCGGGGAACAGAATCAGGGTCTCCAAATGGAATCCCAGGTCTTAGCTCCTCAGCCCCACGGCCTTGGCTGAAAGTGTCAAGTATCTGTTCATTGGTTCACCTGTTGCTAACGGTTACACCACACCAGAGCCAGCAACAGGAGACCAGAGCCCTGATCGCAAATGTTCTGCTGATGACTGGCAAACACTGGTCTAAGCCATTAGCACAGCCTGTGTCATGTTCCCTCCAGCAGCTGGCCCACACACAGCCCAACAATTATTCCCAGAGCTGAAGTGGTGTGGTGGGGATCTGAAGAGACATGATTTAAATCAGCGGTTTTCAAAGTCTAGGTCACAGCTCTGCAGGGTTCACCCCTGGCAGGGAAGGTGGCCGCTTCTTTATTTGTATCCCACAAGGTTTCATCTACATTTAATGGGTTATTTAGTTGCAAAGAAATATACAATGGAAATGTAATTACAGGGGTATATGCAATCTACATGTAAGATAACAACAAACAGCCTTTATTAGTTTTCATGAAGTTTCCACATCAGACATCTTCTCATCTTAACACAACCCTAAACTGAAGTTTCAGAGGAACAGCCGTGTTAGTCTGTATTCGCAAAAAGAAAAGGAGTACTTGTGGCACCTTAGAGACTATTGGTTAGTCTCTAAGGTGCCACAAGTACTCCTTTTCTTTTTGCTAAACTGAAGTGTGTGTTAATCTAATTACCAAGGCCTACAGAATGGAAAGGTAATGTAATAATAAACAACAAGATTTAGACAAGTAAAAACAATACACTTAACATCTCTGGTTTGATCTCTGTCTGCACCAGTGAATTGGCCTGAATACACATTGATACACTTAACCCTTCTTTGATATTCGGACACAAGTGAACTAGTGCTCTGCTCTGAGCTGGTCTGTCAGAGTCACATAGGCAATGTATTTTGCACACTGTAATTGCCTTTGAATTACAAGTTCCCAACTGGCAAGAAGGAAGATCAGCATCATGTGGCCAGCAGAGCTCCCAAATTACTGGATTAGTGGAAAATTCACTATTTTCCCTGATTTCCATTGCTTTTGCTGTCGTGCTTCAAAAGGAGACAGCTATTCACAGACACACGTGTGACTCTTCTGCCAGCAAACATGCAGCAAAGTCAGCATTAGAAGCCTTGACTTCAAATGTCACCTCTCTTTTTTGTTCTTTATATTTCCATGCACATCACAACTCGTGTCACAAATACAACACGAGATCCCCTGCCTGAGATAGCAGAGAAGTATCAGACACTTTCTCCCCCTGATTACAAAGTATTTGAGAGGCTGCACAAGGTCACTTCAGGTGGAACTGGGAAAAGAACCCAGCTCTCCAATATGGAAAACCCAGGTGCTAGCCACTCATTCCTACTGCCTTTGGGTTGAATGCATAAAATAGATATGATCTGGTTAGCACCACTGCACAACAGAGCCAGGCACAGAACCTTGGAGCTCTGACCTCTAATCTGGCTCGTAAGCATTTGTGTACCTGATGGAACAGTGTGTCAAGTCCCCCAACAGGGATTGGCCTCAGAAATAATGGTGGGGGACCGGGGAGGTCATGTTACAAATCCTGCTGCTGTGGGAGTGGGGACTGAGGGGTTCCATGGGGTATTAAAAAAAGAAAACTAAAATATATAATTTAATTCACCCGCTCGTTGAAAATGTTATAAGCAATTGATTGAGGGGCAATGTGCCCTGAAATCCTGGTATTCCAGATTGAAAACATCAGTCTCAAAATATGGGCTGGGTTTTTCTCAGGAGCCAAGTCCCCATTGAATTCCTGCCCTGAAGCCCTGGGGATTGCACTGGTTGGACAGACGTGGTCTAAGAAGCATTAGGGCCAAGCCCCATTAGACAGGCTGATTTGTTGTTAGAATGGTTGGGCTTTGCCCTAGTGCTGTCCTGAACACTCTCAGCAGCAATGCCTTCCGGGTAGGTATCTACAGTCCTAGTCCCTAGAAAGATCACCGAAGCAGTGGATCCTGAGAGATTTGAAGATGCTGCACTGTGGGACTCATGAAACCGCTGTGGTTGGTCCTTGCCCATGTACACCGCAGAACAGGTCAGACTGACCCAGGTCAGCACAGCCCAGGAGTTAGTTTTGCTGCAATCCAGTGTAATCCCAGTGGTAAATGACATGGACCCCTGAGCTGTCTGGAGCCCTTTTGTGTGTGGATTCAAGGTGCTGGGGGAGGGGGGGCGGAGGAGGTTTGTGCATTATTTAGCACAGTCACCTCCTGTGCTGGCATCTGAGTTTAACCCCTTCATCCCAATGAGAAACCTCATCTCCCTGCTGGGCCTGGGATGTTTGTCAAAGAGTCTTTCCTTCCTAATGGCCGCACTTCATCACTGCTCAGTGCTGTTGTGGGGTGGCAGGTTGGTCTAGCAGTTTGGGCACTGGACTGGACCTTCGGATATCTTGGTTGTATTCCCAATTCTGCCACTGACCTACTGCATGACCTTGGACAAGTCACTGCCCTCTCTGTGCCTCAGTTTCCCTTCCCCACCTCTTGTCTACTTCGTCTGCAAACTGTTCAAGGTGGGCATTGTCCCTCATTGTGTTTTATGCAGGGCCCAGATCTCATTTGGGGGCTGTGGGGACTGCTGTGATCCAAATAAAACTAATAATAAGTTCTATGATACAAATCAGTAACAAGATCAACAGCTTGTAACTTCCCCATCTCCAGCCTGAAGGCAGCATTCTCACATAGACCGGCCTGCAGGTCTTGTGATTCAAGCCTCACTGATCATTTAACCGCTTCTGTTCTGTAAAAAGCAATTTTCCAATGTGCTGGGGGGAGGGGACTTGACACCTGGCTCTGCCCAGGCCCCACCCCGACTCCACCCCTTTTCCCAAGGCCCCACCCCAATTCTACTCACCCCATTCTGCCCCATCCCCGGAGGGTGCCAATGCTTACTCCTCCTCCTCTCCCCTCAATAGCCCCCACAGCTGAGCTTGACAGGCGGGAGGCATGGAGAGGCACTGATCAGCAGGGCCTGACAGCAGTACCCACACGGTCGGCACCTATGATAAAAAAGTTCCCTTATTTCACCAGGGGAAGCTGGTTTTAATAAGGATTCCGCTTCTTAGATAAAAGTCTCCCATGTCAGGTATCTTGAAAGACTATTTTTTGCCCTTCTTGCCACTCTCCCAGATCATCTATTTTTCAGTAGTATCTCCCATTCAATGAAGGCTTTGGAGAGCTGAATGATGCAGATACACTTGCAACAGGCAACTTCCGGTGAAATGAACCTTGTAACCAAAGTTATTACCATTAAATTTGACAGCAACTCCCTACCTTGTACTCCTGGGCAGCTTCCTCTGTAGGAACCACCATGTGAGCTCTGTGCACTTGGGATCTGTCGCACACCACACAGATGGGGGTTTGATCCTCTTCACAGAACAGTTTCAGAGCCTCCTGGTGTTCCCCACACACCCTGCCCCCTCCTGCTCCTTTCGCTGCCTGAAAAGTCAGCCCCTTTGGCTATTTCTACATTTGCCAGCTTCCTGTTGGGCCTGAGGTTTCTCTGTTGCAGTTTCTCTGCACTGAGGGCAGGAGGCGGCTGAGTCGGGTCCCTCCCAGCACTGGGCGATGCAGGCGCGGCAGAAATTGTGCCCACACTCCAGAGTGACAGGGTCTGTGAAATACTCCAGACAGACGGGACATGTCGCTTCCTCCTGGAGACTTTCCACGGGGCTCTCCGCAGCCATGGCTCCCTCTGGGCAGTGGGACAAGGTTACTTTCACTTTCCTGAGATCAGGAAGGTAGGGGCAGGCTGGGGGTGGGGGTGCTGTACCAGCACTGATGGTGAAAAAAATCCAAATAAAAACAAAAAACAAAAGCCTGGCCCCCCAACTGCCCCAGCCAGGGCCCCCACAATGCCAGAGCCAGACCCCCACGCCTCCACCCCACTCTGGGCCCCATGCAACACCCCACACACACACACACACTGTCCATGCTAAGGCCTCCACCATACACCCCCACACACTGTATATACCAGCACCCCCTACTCATTCTGCATTCAAATCCCTCCCCCCATACACTCTGGGGACCCCCTGAAGCAACACCTCTCTGTGCCCCGCCAGAAACCCACACAGCCAGTGTCCCCTTTGCCCCTCTTACCCCCTCCCCCCCCCCCCCCCCACGATACCACCAGTCCAGTGTGCTCACCAGGACCCACCAACCAACACTAAGAGAAAGACAGGCCAACACACCGAGCAGAACTTTTAATATTTTTTTAAAAAAAGAAACAGAAAAGAAAAGCAGGGGAGCCGACCCGAGGTGCAGCCAGTACACACCCAGAGCAGATCCCCAGCAGACACCCCCTCCCAGGCTGGTGCACCCCAGATAACCAAAGACTGACCAATAATTAGCACAGGGCAGTGGGTGCCACTCCCCTCCCCCCACCAGCCCAGTCGAGCCACCCCCAGCCCAGCTGTGCCAACCCCCCAACTCGCGCAAACCCTGCTGCAGCCTCCGCCTGCCCCTCCCCCACACAGCCTGTGTGTCCCCCCGACCCCAGCTGCCCCACAACAGCCCCCCCGCCCCGGTGCACTGCAACTGCCAGGCCAGCAGGGCAAGGGCAGGTTAAATCGATGCTGCTCTGCTGCAGGTACTGCTATCCCCCCCTCAAACCACAACGCCCCGCCCCCCCCAACCAACAACCTCCCTGCCATGAACCAGGCGCAGCAAAGCAAGCTGGTGGCTGGGGTGGCCCTGCTGAAGGGGCGGCACTCCGGCAGCAGCCCCGGCGGCAATTCGGCGGCAGCCCCTCTCCGTTGTTTCCCAAGGCTGCAATTCACTTCACCTCTGGGTGCCCTAGATCCCACCTGCCAATGCTGACCCTGCCTCCTAGGCTGAATCCATTCATGGCTGTGTGGTGATGGGGGAAATGGCGATACCAAGGTGAGTAGATTTGGGCTGAATTACTCCACAGTCTGAGAGTGAGAGCCAGCTCCCTGCAGGGGGCACGGGAGAGTGAGGGACTCAGGCCAGCTCCGCATAGAGGGGGGTCAGGGCTTTAGCCCTGCAGCTTCTGCCGCTAGGGCATCTGGGGGTCCTGAACTGGGGGCTTCAGCCCCACGTCTTCTCCCAGGGTCCAGGGCTTCTCCCACCCACCCTGCACGGCTTCTGCCGGGGTCCGTGGCAGTGTTCCCTGTAATTTTTTATGTCCATGTGCGGAATGACTTTTGTTATGTGCACCAATATGGAGGTGTGTGGTAGGGCTGGGGCCAAGCGGTCTCAGGGGGGCTCAGGGCTGGGGCATAGGGTTCGAGTGCGGGGCAGGTGAGGGCTCTGGCTGTGCATGTGGGGTTAGGGGTCAGGCTGGTGATGAAGGGTTTGGGGTGCTGGCTGCCCCGGGTACTACCCTCAGCCCTCTCTCACCGAAGCAGCTTGGGGCCACTTGAGAGGTGCCTCTCCATGGTCACAGCATCTCCAGTGGCTCAGCCGGGGGCATCTGTCCCCCAGCCAGAGCAGGTCCGGGCTAGGCTTGGTGGGGGTCAGGGAAGGGGCGTAGCTGAGAGGGAATTTAGGTCCGGGGTTTCTCCTTTATCCCCACCCTGCCCAGCGCAGCTCCTGCTGGGGTCTGGAGCTTCTCCTCCCCCTAATCTGCCACTGCACCCATCCAGCCTGTGCGCGTAGGAGCCCTGCAGCACACCTGGGTGATTTCAAACGGCCTGGGGCTCCCGGCCACCGCTACCAGGACCACCGCAGTGGTGGTAGCCAGGGTCCCCAGGCCCTTTGAAATCTCCTGGGCCCCTAGGCAATTGCCCCCTTGCCCCCCCCAGTGGCCCCTGGTGGGTGAAAGGTGTAACTGCAGCACGTCTCTGACAGAATGTATTTTCTGCAGAGAAAAAGAAAATTCTGGATGGCACATGAATTCTGTGCCTACGCAGGGGCACAGAATCCCCTGAGCAGTGTTTGATGGCTTGTGTTGCTCTCCCTTTTATCTAATCCCCGGTAAATGCAGTTTCACCCCTTTTAATTATTTATTTTATTACTCTCATTGTTCTTAGTTCACCATCACTTTGGGTAAGACTGTGTAGAGGTATGTCCTTGTGCTACCTGGTTCACGACTGACTTACTTCGCCCATGTTCACTAAGGGCACTGGCCTATTGTTGGTTTAAAGCCCCTTAAACGGATGAATGTAGCAGCTTCCCTTTGTCCAGGTTAACGGTTAGACATGAGAGCAAGTCACAATAGCAAAGAGAAGACCCGAGGCCACTCTGGAATTTTTGTGTTTTGTGTGTGTCCACACGCGCACCCAGTCACAAGTTGACTGAGAGAGTTTGGAGCAGTGAGCAAAGGAAGATTTCTGAGGTTTTTTTGGATGGGTGGGATGGTTTGGTGCCTCCTTAGATAATGGAAACAGAACTTCCTACATACTTTGTAAATACACTAGATTGTATGAAAGATACCAGACTCATCATCAAATTCTGCTCTCAACTAGAACAGTGCGCAGGGCCTTCAACATCAGCCATCCACTCGGGTCAACCTAATAACACACTCTTGTATGAAATCTCTCTCAGAGGCAAATTTCTACTGTAATTTTAACTAAACATAGATATACAGTAGTGATAACCCCAAGAAATCATATGGTACATCATGCCTCAAAGAATTATGATTTAAAACCAAATATGTTTGGGGTTCTTTTCGTTTTTTGTTCCTGAGCCTTTAGGGGTGCATTAGATTCATATTTTCACTTTTTTTCCAAAACCACAAGTTAAATTTTTTTTATTGGTATACTTAGTGAAAACTGTGATTCTCAAGCAACCATTTGATTCCAGAAGCTTGTGCTTTCAGAATAAAAACACCAAATACTGCCACCCTCATGGTAAAATGGCAAGAGTCGGTAACACTGGTGATATGTATTTGGCTATCTAGACACACATGACACTGGTATCAATGACAATTGCACTGAATACAGCTAAGGACATGGTTACATTATGTTTCTGGATACCAGGCTGTAGCTTGCAAGCTGAAATTGCAACCATTGATTGCCTGTTACTGCTCTGAAAGGTTCCATATATCTGGATGACCTTGTAAACTGGAGTAATAGGAATAGGATGAAATTTAATAGTGAGAAGTGTAAGGTCATGCATTTAGGGATTAATAACAAGAATTTTAGTTATAAGCTAGGGACGCATCAACTAGAAGTAACGGAGGAGGAAAAGGACCTTGGAGTATTGGTTGATCATAGGATGACTATGAGCTGCCAATGTGATATGGCTGTGAAAAAAGCTAATGTCATCTTGGGATGCATCAGGAGAGGTATTTCCAGTAGGGATAAGGAGGTTTTAGTACCATTATATAAGGCACTGGTGAGACCTCACCTGGAATATTGTGTGCAGTTCTGGTCTCCCATGTTTAAGAAGGATGAATTCAAACTGGAACAGGTACAGAGAAGGGCTACTGGGATGATCCGAGGAATGGAAAACTTGTCTTATGAAAGGAGACTCAGGGAGCTTGGCTTGTTTAGCCTAACTAAAAGAAGGTTGAGGGGAGATATGATTGCTCTCTATAAATATATCAGAGGGATAAATACCAGAGAGGGAGAGGAATTATTTAAACTCAGTACCAATGTGGACACAAGAACAAATGGATATAAACTGGCCACTAGGAAATTTAGATTAGAAATTAGACGAAGGTTTCTAACCATCAGAGGAGTGAAGTTTTGGAATAGCCTTCCGAGGGAAGTAGTGGGGGCAAAAGATCTATCTTGCTTTAAGATTAAACTCGATAAGTTTATGGAGGAGATGGTATGATGGGATAACATGGTTTTGGTAATTAAATATTCATGGTAAATAGGCCCAATGGCCTGTGATGGGTTTTTAGATGGGGTAAGATCCAAGTTACCCGGGAAAGAATTTTCTGTAGTATCTGGCTGATGAATCTTGCCCATATGCTCAGGGTTTAGCTGATCGCCATATTTGGGGTCGGGAAGGAATTTTCCTCCAGGGCAGATTGGAAGGCCCTGGAGGTTTTTCGCCTTCCTCTGTAGCATGGGGCACGGGTCACTTGCTGGAGGATTCTCTGCTCCTTGAGGTCTTCAAACTACAATTTGAGGACTTCAATAGCACAGATATAGATGTGAGGTCTTTTTTAGGAGTGGTGGGTGAAATTCTGTGGCCTGCATTGTGCAGGAGGTCAGACTAGATGATCATAATGGTCCCTTCTGGCCTAAATATCTATGAATCTATGAATCTATGAATCTGAAATGGCTTTATGTTCCTATGACAATTAATACCATTTTGGACTTCCAATATTATGAACTTTTTATACCTTTTAATTAAAAATAATAAACCTAATGTCTGTAACTAATCCTCCCATTCTGTGAACACTGAAGCATATGCTTTTTGGAGGTAGCTGCCCTGGGACATGTGTAAGGTGATCAGTAGATACTGCCAGGCTTATGGCCTGAGGACATCCTCATTTTTTGTACCTCAGTGGTGGCAACCCTATTTCAAAGCCTTCGCTGTCCTTCATTCTCACAAGTTTACTTTTTTTCCCTTCCAAACAGGGGCATCGTTTGCTGTGGGCAGGTGCCCCTCCAACCTTGGTTCCCCCGCCCGCAAAATTTTCATAGCTCTTTGCCAGGGGTTGTGTGAAAAACAGCCCCGTCAAATTTAGCCATCGGGTTTAGCTACCAGTGGTGGTTTCTGATACTATCCATATCACGTCTTGCTTTCCTATCTGAATTAACTACCCCCAACTTTCCACGTGGGTGTCTCATTCAGAGGGCCCTGCCTGCCACATCCCTCCTCACCCCCGCGAGACCGCCCCCCCCCGCCTGCCACTCACCACATTCTTCCTCACCCCCCCCGTGAAACGCCTGCCCGCTGCTCACTGTGTGCCTCCTCACCTCCACCCCATCCCCTGTGAGATCCTTCCCCCACTGCTCTCCATGACCCTCCTTTCCTTCACCCCCCCAACAAAATCCCCCCCCAACTGCCACTTGCCCCATCCCTCCTCATCCCCCAGCCCCTGCAAGATCTCCCAGCCCACGGGTCACTGTGTCCCTCCTCTCCTCAACCCTCCCCGCAAGACTGCCCAGCGCACCCTGTCCCTCCTCTCATCCACCCCCCTACCCACAAGATGCCTCTACCCATCACTCACTGTGTCCCTCCTCTCCTCCATCTCCTTGCCCGTGAGACTCCCCATACCTCACTCATGTCCCTCCTCTACTCCATCGCCCCGTGAGATCCCCACGTTGCTGTGTCCCTCCTCTCACCCATCCCCTGCCCGCAAGACCCCCAACCTGCTCCGCATCCTTCCTCACCCCTCCTCCCCGTCAAGAGCCCTCCCCCCTTGCTGCATCCCTTATCAACGCTGCCCTCACATGGGCAGGAGAGTGATGCAGTGCATGGTGGTGGCTGGGCAGGGCCTGCGGTGAAGTGGGGACAGGGCCTGGGGGGGCACCGGGGTGGAATGGGGTTGCAAGAGGTGGGACAGGGAACTAGCCTCCCCCAGGGGAAGCTTCACCTGCCACCCTGGGACTCAGAATCTTTCCCCTCCTGCCCCCACCTCTGCCCGGGGAGGGGACTAGAGACTCTGGCAGCCCCAGCAGATGGTACAACTCAGTGAATATTGACAGAGCCTCCCCCCATCCCACCTTCACTCTCACTGTGTCCCAGCTGCCCCTGTGCTGGACTTTGCTATGGGGCCTCCCCACTGCACCTGGACTGCTCTGAAATGTCACAGCTCGGACAGCAACAGGCCACACGGTACCAGGATTGAACCTGCCCAGAATGTCACTGCTCAGCAGCAGTCGCAGCACGCAAGTACATTAGCCTGGGGCAGGGAGTAAGGGGGCTAAACAAGGGAAGGGGGTTCATGGTGGAAGCTACAAGTGTCAGGGGGCCAGGACAGATTAAGGTTTTGTGAGGCCCTGGGCCGCAGCAAGTGAAGGCCCCTTCCTACCCCTTCTGCCTGCAGAACCCCCCCTCCCCACACTCCTGCTGGGGAAATGGGGCCGGAGTGCAGGGGCGTGCCCTGCTCTGCCCACCTGGTGCTCCAGCTGCAGAGCAGGGCAAGACCCCGCACCCCGACGCCATTCTCTGGCTGGAGTTCTGGGCGGATGGAGTGGGGCAAGCCCCCTGAGCCCTGACCCCACTCTCTGGCAGGAGCACTGGGCAGGCAGAGTGGGTTGGGGCACAGAGGCGCCCATTTTTCTGGGGCTCCTGGGCACAGGCCACATTGGCCCAGTGGCAAATCCGCCACTAGGGAGGAGGTACGGAATAGGTGGCTGGTGGAAAGAGGGGGCGGGTCATGCCAGTAATGGGGAGGCTGACTTGACGTCCTGTTTACCAGAGACGGGACCATGCTGGGGTCATGGTGGATGGAGAGAGGAGAAAAGACACAAGCTCCCAGCGGTGATCACAGGAGCTTCCCAGACCTGTATAATGGAGCCAGGGGAGCCCCTGTCTGTGATCAAGGCTCAGTTCCTCTGCTTGAGACAGGAGCAAGGGTCTCACACAGACACAGTCCCTGCTCACCCAGTCAGTGTGGGGTCACTGCAGAGCTCCTGGCTTTCTTCATGGGGGAAAAGATGAAGGAAGAAACAAAGGGACACTGGAGATCGGACATCAGCACGGGGAGACAGAACAAACTCCCCCTGGAGAAGTGGCTGTGGAGGTGCATGTCCCACTGGTTCCGTACAAGGGGTGGCAGCGGCTGTCACAGATCTCTGCAGGGTACAGTGCACATGCGAGCGGTGGAGGGGCAGGAAGCATAGATTCAATATGCTATGGATTCAGTATGGTGTGGTAGGACATAGGCACAAACCTCACCTCACCTTGTGATGCGCCGTGAAATGAAGGGTTCTGGGGAGATCTGCCCTGAACAATCACATCCACTCCCATATACAAAGAAAATGAGGCACATTGCCTCATGGGAACAGATATTTGGACATTGATAAAATATGATCTTTAATTACCTTCTTCTATAGGTGCCACGGATCTTCTCCACCCTAAAACCAGCAACATAATTAGAGAGGAGAGCAGATCTGAACACGTATTGCATGATTCAATATTGTACAAACTAATACACTGAGGGAAAAGGAAAGTTATTCGTTCATCAGAACCTCCACTGGACTGCATGAGTGTCTCTCTCCCAGGGTGGATCTTCACTGCAGGGTTAGTCCAGAATCTTACCTGGCCGTTGCCCCAACCTGTTTAATGCACAAGCACAAAAGCTCTGACTCAAGTTTGGTGGTGCTTTGCACCCAGGTTAGCTGGCAAGACTTTGGGTAGAAGCTAGAGCCCAGGTATCACTTTACTTCAGGTTGGTTACATGCCTACTCTGCAGTGTGGAGGGAAGATAATCATCTCAGGTGCTGATAGTCCACCAGGGCCTTCACACAATTCCTCCTGGGCCATAGTTTTTTGGCCAATACCTACTTTACTACTGTATTGCTTATCAATTTTTCAAATTAGCTTTTGGTGTGAAATTCATCCAGTTTAGTCTTTCCCCACGTTTTATAAAGTTACATGAACAAACAAACCTCAAAAGAATGATGAGGATGATGCTGATAAAAAAGCAAACAAATAACTAAAAAGGTTTCCTATTGCAACAATTTTAAAATTTAAATTTAAAAGCAAACAACCCCACCACAATTAAACAAACAGCCACATGAGTCTCCAAAATGGTACAAAAAGTTTCATTTTAGAGGAAAGATAATGATACTTACTTATCTCGTTATCTCGTTTCTCTGAAAAGGAAAGAGAAATAAATCGAATTTTTTTAGGCATTTCCCTTTTCTTACGTTTTATTTGTCTTTATCATCGATACGACAGTAAAAACTGAGAGAAATCAACATCTTCAGGACATCAGACAAGAGGATACAGTGGTCCCTTCTGGTCTCACACACATGTGACTCTATTACATCTCAGTTTTTCAAATTCGCTTTTGGTTCCCCACATTTTATACAATCACACTAACCCTTCCACAAAATAATAATAATAAAAAGCAAGTAAACAAAAAAAGGTTTCATATTACAACACAATTGTAGAAGTTAAATTTTACAGTGAACTCCACAACATTTTAACAAACTGCCCCATGAAGATCCAATTACAAAAAAAAAATCCTTTTCAGAGTGTGGATAATGACACTTACCAATTTCTCTATCTCGTTTGCCTAAAAATTAAACAGAGAGACACATAATGTTTGTTAGGTGTTTTCCTTTTTTTATGGTTTATTTCTCTTTATCATCACTGTGACAGGTAAGACGGATTATTTCTATTCAATCTCTTCTTCAGGAAATCAGACAAGACCAGTGGCGCCCAAACTTTTCCGATCACTCCCCCCTTGCAGTAATGGAAGCTGTCTGCGCCCCCCCTTCCGTTACTGCACAGTTGACTCAGCAGAGGTGCTTGGGCTGAAGGGGGAGCTGGGGGCAGAACTGGGGATAGGGGAGGAGAAGAGGTGGCCTGGGGGAGGGGAGGGAATTTGGTAGGAACTGACCTGGGGGCGGAGCAGGGGGAGGACTGGAACTGTGGCAGGAGCCGGAGCTTAGTGGGAGGCAGGGGGCGGAGCGCAGCTGCAGATGAGATAGGATCTGGGCTGGGGGCAGAGCGGGGCTGGGTGGGGCTCCCTCCCCTCTCCCCTTGGGGGCTGGCAGGGATCCTGCCTTGCACCTGTTCAGGGCCGGTTTAAGAGAGGGGATTTAGGGGCTGCAGGCAAAGGGGGGCTCCCGCGAAAAGATCTCCAGGCTGCCAAAAGTGCAGATCTTTTTTCAGGGCCGCTTTAGCCCAGGGCTGTGGGCTTCAGCCACTAAAGCCCCTGCATTCCAGCCCAGCCCGGCGCTGGCGAGGAGGCGGCTCTACACGCTGGCATGTCATTCTCCCCTCCGCTGGGCTGGAGCTGCGCGTGCCGGAAAGCTCAGTCCCACAGGCTTCCTTGACTTGCAGACACCGCCCCCGCAGCTCCCATTGGCCAGGAATCACAGCCAATGGGAGCTGTGTGGGGTGGTGCCTGCAGGCGAGCACAGGACAGAGCATGGAGCCACGTGCCCCCCCTCCCCAGGGCCTGCACCACCAAAGGGGAGCTGTCCCAGGTAAGGGACCTCCTGCCCCAGCCCTGAGCCCCCTCCTGCACCCTAACACCCTCCCAGACCCCACACTCCCAACCTCCTGCCCTGAGCCCCTTCCCACACTCCAGTCCCCTTGGTGCCAGCCTGGAGCCCGCTCCTGAATCTGAAAGCCCTCATCCCCAGCCACACCCTAGAGTCCACAACCCCAGTCAGAGCCCTCACCCTGCCCCAATCCACAGCCCCCTCCTGCACTCTGAATCCCTCATTTTTGGCCCTACCCCAGAGCCTAGGGGGCCCCACAAACTCTAATAGTCCCAGGCCCCCAGAAGAGTTAATTGTGGACCTGTGCCCACTTGAATTTCCTCCACGTGCCCCTAGGGGCCTGCCCCACAGTCTGAAGACCTCTGAACTAGAGGATCCAGTCATCCCTTCTGGTCTTAAACAGTAAGACTCTTTAACTGTATTGCTTATCAATTTTTCAAATTAACTTTTAGTGTGAAATTCATCCTCTCTAGTCTTTCCCCATGTTTTATAAAGATATATTAAAGTTGACCCCCCGCCCCCCACACACATCTTCCCAAAAGACTGATAATAATAACCAAGTAAGCAAACTAAAAGGCTTCGTACTGCAGCAATGTTAAGTTAAATTTAAAATCAAACACCTCCACCACTGCTACACAAATTCCCACATGAAGATCCAATTACAAAAAAAAAAATCCTTTTCAGAGTGTGGATAATGACACTTACCAATTTCTCTATCTCGTTTGCCTAAAAATTAAACAGAGAGACACATAATGTTTGTTAGGTGTTTTCCTTTTTTTATGGTTTATTTCTCTTTATCATCACTGTGACAGGTAAGACGGATTATTTCTATTCAATCTCTTCTTCAGGAAATCAGACAAGACCAGTGGCGCCCAAACTTTTCCGATCACTCCCCCCTTGCAGTAATGGAAGCTGTCTGCGCCCCCCCTTCCGTTACTGCACAGTTGACTCAGCAGAGGTGCTTGGGCTGAAGGGGGAGCTGGGGGCAGAACTGGGGATAGGGGAGGAGCTGGGGCTAGAGGCAGAGCTGGCCTGGGGGAGGGGAGGGAATTTGGTAGGAACTGACCTGGGGGTGGAGCAGGGGGAGGACTGGAACTGTGGCAGGAGCCGGAGCTTAGTGGGAGGCAGGGGGCGGAGCGCAGCTGCAGATGAGATAGGATCTGGGCTGGGGGCAGAGCGGGGCTGGGTGGGGCTCCCTCCCCTCTCCCCATGGGGGCTGGCAGGGACCCTGCCTTGTACCTGTTCAGGGCTGGTTTAAGAGAGGGGATTTAGGGGCTGCAGGCAAAGGGGGGTTCCCGCGAAAAGATCTCCAGACCGCCAAAAGTGTAGATCTTTTTGCAGGGCCGCCTTAGCCCAGGGCTGTGGGCTGCAGCCACTGAAGCCCCTGCATTCCAGCGCAGCCCGGCGTTGGCGGGGAGGCGGCTCTACACGCTGGCATGTCATTCCCCCCTCCCCTCGGCTGGAGCTGCGCGTGCCAGGAAGCTCAGTCCCACAGGCTTCCTTGACTTGCAGACACCGCCCCCGCAGCTCCCATTGGCCAGGAATCACAGCCAATGGGAGCTGTGTGGGTGGTGCCTGCAGGCGAGCACAGGACAGAGCATGGAGCCACGTGCCCCCCCTCCCCAGGGCCTGCACCACCAAAGGGGAGCTGTCCCAGGTAAGCGCCCCGCACCACAACCTCCTGCCCCAGCCCTGAGCCCTCTCCTGCACCCTAACTCCCTCCCAGACCCCACCCTCCCAACCTCCTGCACTGAGCCCCTTCCCACGCCTTAACTCCCTCCCAGACCCCAGCCCTGAGCCCCCTCCTGTACCCTAACACCCTCCCAGACCCCACACTCCCAACCTCCTGCCCTGAGCCCCTTCCCACACTCCAGTCCCCTTGGTGCCAGCCTGGAGCCCGCTCCTGAATCTGAAAGCCCTCATCCCCAGCCACACCCTAGAGTCCACAACCCCAGTCAGAGCCCTCACCCTGCCCCAATCCACAGCCCCCTCCTGCACTCTGAATCCCTCATTTTTGGCCCTACCCCAGAGCCTAGGGGGCCCCACAAACTCTAATAGTCCCAGGCCCCCAGAAGAGTTAATTGTGGACCTGTGCCCACTTGAATTTCCTCCACGTGCCCCTAGGGGCCTGCCCCACAGTCTGAAGACCTCTGAACTAGAGGATCCAGTCATCCCTTCTGGTCTTAAACAGTAAGACTCTTTAACTGTATTGCTTATCAATTTTTCAAATTAACTTTTAGTGTGAAATTCATCCTCTCTAGTCTTTCCCCATGTTTTATAAAGATATATTAAAGTTGACCCCCCGCCCCCCACACACATCTTCCCAAAAGACTGATAATAATAACCAAGTAAGCAAACTAAAAGGCTTCGTACTGCAGCAATGTTAAGTTAAATTTAAAATCAAACACCTCCACCACTGCTACACAAATTCCCACATTAGAATCCAAAGAGGTACAAGAAGTTTCTTGTCATAGGAAGGATAATGACACTTACTTATTTCTTTATCTCGTTTGTCTAAAAATGAGAGAGAAATAAATAGATATTTTTGTTAGGTGTTTCCCTTTCCTTATGTTTTATTTCTCTTTATCATCAATATGACAGTGAAGGCTGAGAGAAATCAACCTCCTTTTCAGGACATCAGAGAAGAGGATCCAGGGCTCTCTTCTGCTCTTAAACTCAGTGACTCTATTGCTTATCAGTTTTTCAAATTAGATTTTGGTGTGAAATCTACCCAATTTAGCACTTCCCCACATTATATACAATTACATTAAACCCCACAAGAAAGAATAATAATAAAAAGCAAGTAAGCAAACAAGGGCGTTTGTATTGCAACAAAATTGTAAAAGTTAAAGTTAATATCAAATAACTCCAAACCATTTAAACAAACTCCCACATGAAGATCCAATTCCCGGCCCCATCAAAAAATAATCCTTTTCAGAGTGTGGATAATGACACTTACCGATTTCTATATCTCGTTTGCCTAAAAATTAAACAGACAGACACATAATATTTGTCAGGTGTTTTCCTTTTTTTATGGTTTATTTCTCTTTATCATCACTGTGACAGGTAAGACGGATTATTTCTATTCAATCTCTTCTTCAGGAAATCAGACAAGACCAGTGGTGCCCAAACTTTTCCGATCACTCCCCCCTTGCAGTAATGAAATCTGTCGGCGCCCCCCCTTCCGTTACTGCACAGTTGACTCAGCAGAGGTGCTTGGGCTGAAGGGGGAGCTGGGGGCAGAACTGGGGATGGGGGAGGAGCTGGGGCTAGAGGCAGAGCTGGCCTGGGGGAGGGGAGGGAATTTGGTAGGAACTGACCTGGGGGCGGAGCAGGGGGAGGACTGGAACTGTGGCAGGAGCCGGAGCTTAGTGGGGGGCAGGGGGCGGAGCGCAGCTGCAGATGGGATTGGATCTGGGCTGGGGGCAGAGTGGGGCTGGGTGGGGCTCCCTCCCCTCTCCCCATGAGGGCTGGCAGGGACCCTGCCTTGCACCTGTTCAGGGCTGGTTTAAGAGAGGGGATTTAGGGGCTGGAGGCCAGGGCCCCAGGCAAAGGGGGGCCCCCGCAAAAAGATCTCCAGACCGCCAAAAGTGTAGATCTTTTTGCAGGGCCGCCTTAGCCCAGGGCTGTGGGCTGCAGCCACTGAAGCCCCTGCATTCCAGCGCAGCCCGGCGTTGGCGGGGAGGCGGCTCTACACGCTGGCATGTCATTCCCCCCTCCCCTCGGCTGGAGCTGCGCGTGCCAGGAAGCTCAGTCCCACAGGCTTCCTTGACTTGCAGACACCGCCCCCGCAGCTCCCATTGGCCAGGAATCACAGCCAATGGGAGCTGTGTGGGTGGTGCCTGCAGGCGAGCACAGGACAGAGCATGGAGCCACGTGCCCCCCCTCCCCAGGGCCTGCACCACCAAAGGGGAGCTGTCCCAGGTAAGCGCCCTGCACCACAACCTCCTGCCCCAGCCCTGAGCCCTCTCCTGCACCCTAACTCCCTCCCAGACCCCACCCTCCCAACCTCCTGCACTGAGCCCCTTCCCACGCCTTAACTCCCTCCCAGACCCCATCCCCACCCCAGCCCTGAGCCTCCTCCTGCACCCTAACTCCCTCCCAGACCCCACACTCCCAACCTCCTGCACTGAGCCCCTTCCCACGCCTTAACTCCCTCCCAGACCCCATCCCCACCCCAGCCCTGAGCCCCCTCCTGCACCCTAACTCCCTCCCAGACCCCACACTCCCAACCTCCTGCCCTGAGCCCTCTCCCACACTCCAATCTCCTTGGCGCCAGCCTGGAGCCCCCTCCTGCATCTGAAAGCCCTCATCCCCAGCCACACCCTAGAGTCCACAACCCTAGTCAGAGCCCTCACCCCCTTCCACACCCACACCCTGCCCCAATCCACAGCCCCCTCCTGCACTCTGAATCCCTCATTTTTAGCCGTACCCCAGAGCCTAGGGGGCCCCACAAACTCTAATAGTCCCCGGCCCCCAGAAGAGTTAATCCGGCCCTGCGCCCGCTTGAACATTCCTCCACGTGCCCCTAGGGGCCTGCCCCACAGTCTGCAGACCTCTGAACTAGAGGATCCAGTCATCCCTTCTGGTTTTAAACACTATGACTCTATAACTGTATTGCTTTTCAATTTTTCAAATTAGCTTTTGGTGTGAAATTCATCCTCTCTAGTCTTTCCCCATGTTTTATAAAGCTATATTGAAGTTGACGCCCCCACACACACACACCTTCCCAAAAGCCTGATAATAATAACCAAGTTAGCAAACTAAAAGGCTTCGTACTGCAGCAATGTTAAGTTAAATTTAAAATCAAACACCTCCACCACTGCTACACAAACTCCCACATTAGAATCCAAACTGGTACTAAAAGTTTCTTGTCATAGGAAGCATAATGATACTTACTTATTTCTTTATCTCGTTTGTCTAAAAATGAGAGCGAAATAAATAGATATTTTTGTTAGGTGTTTCCCTTTCCTTATATTTTATTTCTCTTTATCATCAGTATGACAATGAAGGCTGAGGGAAATCAACCTCCTTTTCAGGACATCAGAGAAGAGGATCCAGGGCTCTCTTCTGCTCTTAAACTCTGTGACTCCATTGCTTATCAGTTTTTCAAATTAGATTTTGGTGTGAAATCTACCCAAATTAGAGCTTCTCCACATTTTATACAATTACATTAAACCCCACAAGAAAGTATAATAATAAAAAGCAAGTAAACAAACAAGGGTTTCGTATTGTAACAAAATTGTAAAAGTTAAATTTAAGATCAAACAACTCCAAACCATTTAAACCAACTCCCACATGAAGATCCAATTACCAAAAAAAAAAAAAAAAAAAAATCCTTTTCAGAGGACGGATTATGACACTTACCAATTTCTATATCTCGTTTGCCCAAAAATTAAACAGAAATACCCATATTGTTGGTTAGGAGTTTCCCTTTTCTTATCTTTTATTTCTCATTATCATCAATATGACAGTTAAGACTGAGAGATTATTTCTCTTCAAATTCCTCTTACGGAGATCAGACTAGACCAGTGGTGCCCAAACTTTTCCTGTCACGAGTCCCACTTACCAGTAGTAGCGTCTCTCTCAGCCCCTCCTCCCCCCTCCATTACATCACAGTTGGCTGAATCCAGGAGCTTGGGCTGAAAGCAGAGCTGGGGATAAGGGAAGAGCTGGAAATAGAGGGCTGGGAGTGGCGAGGGATTGTGGGCAGAGTTGGGCTGGAGGCAGGGCAGGCGGGGAGTGGAGCTGCAATTGGGTGGGAGCTGGGCTGAGGGAAAAGTGGAGCATTCTTCTTCTTTTTTTAGGACCAGATCAGCAGATCACACGTTCTTTTTATGTTAAATTTCTAAATTGCCCTTATTTATTTATTAGAATAAAATCTTTACAGTATATCTCTCCCTCTGATATTTACCTTTCATTTTAAAGAGAGAAACAGTGAGGCCAATGAAAACAAACAAAACCACCAGGGTCACAATCAGCGCCACCATCCAGGGATTTACCCTCGGGAAAAAGGGATCTGAAAAAGAAAACACCCAAGGCTTGCCTTAGTTTGGAAGTGGTGACTAAAAGCAGATTTTTTTTTTCAAACAAATACATAAATAGTGCCCAGCAGGATTTGTGTGAGCTAAGAGTGAAAGAATGGCCATGCCCACATGACACAAAAGACCAGAAACTGATTTTAAATATGGCTCCAATCAACACAGCTTTACCACTCATTTATCCTTGAAAACACAGCCCTGATTTGATTCATTGCTACTCAGAGTGCCATAGAGATCAGGGGCAAATTCTCTGCTCATAAAACCCCATTGATTCCAATAGGCTTATACCAGAAAAGGATTTGGCCCTTAACAGTAAGCAATATTCAGAAACTGCCAGATTAATTAGCATATTTTTGAAAAATCCACTGTTACCTCCTAATATTGGGAAAAACCATAATCACAATTTGTCCAAGCACTTGTGCAGCAAATTAACTAATTTCCATTTGCTCTTCTTGTGTTCACAGTGATTCGGTCATCTAAACAGGATGGAATTTTCAAATGTGCCTGGTGTCTTTTCCACACATGGTTTGTGCTCTGATTTAGTGAACCTGGGCCAACCCTCTTATGGAGTCATTCTTAAATTGGTTCAAGAGTTGACGACATATCAGGGTTGCACCAATTTAAATAAATTGATGCACAAAACCTTAAATCATAAATCAGCTTCATAGCTCTCTATCTCCATTTAGTTAAAGTCGATAAAAAATTGACTGAAACTAAATCTATTAAGGGCACTCTGAAATTTATACAAGGTGTTTTCACACAAGCGGATAGCATTGCTTAACTAGTTAATCAGTGCATCTTTTGTGTGTAGACAAGGGGTAAAATGAGTCCTCTAGTGGATCCAGACCAAAGTAATTAAGGAGCACAAGTCCCACTGAAGATCAGAAAAACAATATCACATGACTTAGGTGACATTTCACACAAGTAATGAAGTTGGGAAGTGAACAGATCACTAGAGCCCTGCGTGGATACAAAATTGGTATCCGCATCCAATCTGCAAACCCCCCAAAATGATGAGGGTATCTGCGAATATATATCTGTGGGTTTACAGGGCTCTACAGATCACAATCAAGCCAGAGTACAAAATTTATCACATTCCAAAAAATTAAGGTGAATTTAAGGTTACAGGAACCTACTGAATCAGTGGATTGAGTGAAAATTTCCTCTAAAAATGTGTATAGTCTAAATACTCACAATTAAGGGGATCAAGTTCCCTAAACTGTGACCCTGTAAAGATACCAGCCTCCCATATTCTGTGTTTGTACGTGGATTATGAAATATCCACCACAGATATTTCCGTTCTTTTCTTCCTATATTTTGTTTGGTTTCTAGTGGTGGTGAGTTCAGTGTGGGATTTGGATGGTGACTGACCTGCTATATAAACTGCTGATTCCTTTTCTTGATTGAGAACGGTGTTCCTGATGCAACAGGACAAGTTTTGGTTTGAATGTTCTGTTACAATGAGAGCAGTTTCTGTTTCAAACAGAAACTGTTTGATCCGTTTGCTTTGATTTATAATCTATCTTTCTGTAGTTAATAAATCTCTTTTTTTTTTTTTTAAATTTAATGTAAAACAGTGTGGTTTGAGTGAAGTGTTCGGGCAAAATCTCAGCTCAGTTAACAAAGATTTTGTGCATATTCCTCTCCACACTGAGGGAGGGGAAAACTGGGTAATTGTAAAAAGAAAAGGAGTACTTGTGGCACCTTAGAGACTAACCAATTTATTTGAGCATGAGCTTTCGTGAGCTACAGCTCACTTCATCAGATGTTTTAAGGGGATCAAGTTCCCTAAACTGTGACCCTGTAAAGACACCAGCCTCCCATATTCTGTGTTTGTACGTGGATTATGAAATATCCACCACAGATATTTCCGTTCTTTTCTTCCTATATTTTGTTTGGTTTCTAGTGGTGGTGAGTTCAGTGTGGGATTTGGATGGTGACTGACCTGCTATATAAACTGCTGATTCCTTTTCTTGATTGAGAACGGTGTTCCTGATGCAACAGGACAAGTTTTGGTTTGAATGTTCTGTTACAATGAGAGCAGTTTCTGTTTCAAACAGAAACTGTTTGATCCGTTTGCTTTGATTTATAATCTATCTTTCTGTAGTTAATAAATCTCTTTTTTTTTTTTTAAATTTAATGTAAAACAGTGTGGTTTGAGTGAAGTATTCGGGCAAAATCTCTTTACTGGTCAGGCTTTTGACCAGGGTGGGTCCTAGGTTGGGGTGCTGGGGTGTGTTTTGGCTGAAGCCTCGCTATTGTTGGTCCATGAGTGCCTGGCCAGATGCATTCATGAACACAGCTGGGTGTGGTCCCGCCTCTGGATGTTGGTGTGAGTGCAAGTGTTGAGGGCTTTACAGCTTGCCATAATGTCACAGTGCAAGAGGGAACCCAGATTGGTGAGACAGAGGTCTCAGCTGTACCCCAGTTCCCGGTGGTACCTGGGGGGAACCCATCACCCCCACCCCCACCATCACCATTATACAGTGTCAGCAAATAAGAACACTGCATTTGATTTTAACTACACCCCGAAGCAACAACCAACCCATCAGAAGGCCACAAATGTCTGTCAGTCCTACCTTAGCCACACATCCTAGAAATGACTGCAGAGCAACTGGAAGGCCATAGTTGTCAAGAAGTCCTTTCCCTCTTAACTGAAGACTCCTTTTGGGAGTCAATCAAGATTGGGCAAGAAAGTGCCTTGGCCATCCTGAAAATGTGTTTAATAACATGTTGGGAAAGTTTTCAGCATATTTTCCCAAGTATGAAAGTGGCTGTTTGCTGAAATTTAGATATGCTGTGTTATTGTAAAATATTTCACAAGCAGGGAGTCACAGTTGTTGTAATAGGAAAGACCACACAAAGCTAAAACTGACACAAGGCACTGACCTGCTACCCGCAGTTCCAATACGGCTTCTTCATAAAAAGTACCATCTTGAACAAAGCAGTGGTATTGTCCTTCATCAGAGGGTCTGATATTGAGAATCCTCAAGGGAACATTTCCATCTGTGAGTCCGGCTTTCAAAAGCTCTGTCCTTCCCCGATACTCTGGCACCTGCCCTTCATACTGATCCTTCCCATCACGGTACAGGTGCACAATGGTTGAAACCGCAGAGCGGAACCATCTCACCTCCATGTTTGCAGCGCTCATCCGGGGGGACAGGTGACAGGGTAACACAGTTTCCTGACCCAGGATGGCAGTGACAGGGTCAGGAGGTCCAATCACTGTGAACTTTGCTGGAAATCCACCAGGACAACAAAAACAACAAAAAGCAGGTCAGAGGAAAATGTCAATTTGATATGAAGGACACAGTCAAGAGGTTCCATTTCAGATAAACTTTCCAAAAACTTCAGCCAGCGACAGACACCTGGCATGGAACATTTCAGCCTGAATGCCTAAGAGAAAGCAGCGCTCATGGGCAGTTGGACTGGGGCTCTGTTATAAGAATACTCAGCCTGTGTGTATGGCACAGCACACAGCACTGAGATGGGGCATGGAGCTGATAACAGGCAAGCTTGGTGCGTGACCCAGACACAGATCATGGGACGGAGAGTGGGGAGCTGAGAATTGGTAGGTTCAGTGCTTGACAGAGGCACACAGTGCTGACATGGGGTGAGAAGCTGAAGACAAGTGTATTCAGTCCATGTCACAGTCACACATCAGAGAAACTGAGGCAGAGAGCTGAGTATGGACATGCTCAGTGTATAGTTGAAATAAACTTACTATTCAACATCCCGTTTTTCTGAGTGCTCTCAAATTGACACGCTTACTGACATTGCCATGAAATTTGCTGGGCCTCAGCAGGAATAAGAGTAGGGTTGGTGAGCCATATTTGGTGTTCTTTCACCAAGGTGTTCCTGAGGCATGGCCCTATTGCTAGAGCCAATTTGGGGGCTATTATGGTTCAATACTTCACATGCTCAAGAGACCAAATAACCAGACTTTGTGAACATTATTGCCTAAAGACAAAACGGTGCACTTCGGAAACCAGACATCCATACCCTCCTCCTGGGAAGCAATTCTTATCTCACAGCATGTCCCCACAAACCCACTTATACCGTGGCTGTTTACAAGTGAAAAAGCACTTTATACGTCACCTGGGACCCAACCCATCAGTTCCTTAACTTGTTGTTCGGTACCTTCCTTAACCCCTTTTTTTTGGATACCACATTCCAAACCAGGTGGGTGTAGAGGTACATCCCAACCACTGCTAGGATACACCTTTCATGGCCTTGATAGGCTTCCTATTTTCTATTGTGAACACTAACTTCAGAATTGTAAAGTGGGATATTCAATATCAGTGAACAGAATTGTGGGGAGAACATAAAACATTCAAGTTAACTTCCCAACTCTCTCCCTCTCTCTCTCCCATATGTATATTATGGGACTACTGTGCATATAATGCCTAATAATACAGTGTGTACTACACCTAACATGTATGGATTAGCTAACAGGCCCAATTAAAAAAAAGTCACGCAACATCATTATATTCTGGTTTTTCTTTTGTTTTTGTGCACATTAGTCTCAAATTATGGCTCTGATCTTTTTGTTTTTTTTTTACATCTGAAACCCACTAAGTTATTTGATTTTCTTATTTCTTATTCTTATTATTAAACTCTTCAATAAGTGTCCTCCGAATTCCCTGGGCATCTTTGACAATCTTTTAAAAATACTTGTGTGAAGAAACAGACCTGTGCACTGTCCCAGGAGCAAATAAAATCACCCAGGAGCAACACAATCAGGGCAAAAATTGAATAATGAAGGTGCTGATCTTGCTGTGGGGTGAAGTTTATACACTGTGAGTTGTTACACTGACTTTGAGTGAAGCATGTTGTTAAGGCACTTCAGGGGCTTAAATTAATCCCCTAAGATTCAGCAGACACAGTGCGGATTCCTACCTGATTCCATCTTGTGAACATAAGAAGTAAGGAAGAAAACAATAAACCCAGGGAGAGGAGAGCTGGCTCTGGAGCTGTGGCAGAATGAGAGAACCTTCATCTTCTTCACTGTAACTTGACCTAGAAAACAGAAAGAAGGAGGAAAAAACTTTCCATAGTGAGCATAACACTGACTAACATTAAATTATTAAAAAGTCAAACATTAAAGAAGGCACAGTGAATAAAAAAGGGACAAATGCATTGTTAAGTGAACTCCCTCATATTTGGAGTGAGAACAGCCATTGCATTAAAATGGAAAGTGTGTTTCCTTTATGGGCCTGATTTTTTCCCATCTCTACAAAATCCACATTAAAAAAAGAAAGTCAGAACAGTGGAGAAGTTGGCAGTAATTCCATCAATGGAGAAAAAAGTTTTAAGGAATGAGAAAGTGTGTGTGTGAGAGAGAGAAAGATTCGTGTGTTGTCTTGTGTTGTCTGCAGTGGCACTTGAACAGTTTTTAAAGTGTGGGTGCTGAAAGCCAGTGAAACTCCCCCAAACTTTTCACCTCATGCCCCCCTTACCCCTCTCCATGGCCTCCGCCCCCTCCCCTCAGAGCTGGGGCTGGGACCAGGGCTGTGTCTCCAGGGGTGCAGGGACACAGACAGGGGCCAAGGGGCTGAGGCTGGTGGCGGACATGGGGCCAAGAGTGGGAAACTGCCACGTCAGCAGAGGCAGAAAACTAGACTGATGGCCGCTGGGTTTGGTGCAGGAAATTTTCTGTATTCAAAATAGAGGAAGTTACAGATCTCTCCCAAGAACAGTCTTGGACCCACTGCTCTTGAATAAAATTCAGCAAAACAAAGAAATGACGAATTCAACAAGCTGTAAAAGTCTCGTGTTACATTGCTGTGAAAACAATCCGCAATGTATGTGACAGTCCCTCACTTTGAACGTAGATGTACTGTCAAGTTCCCAGAAAGAGAGAAACAAATTCTCACAGGATTATTTACTCCTTGTGTTTTGAATAATCTGTCCCAGCAATAAGGCTGGTGCATTAGACGTTAGAAACAGTCCTTCTGGAGCAAAATTAACCCACCTGGTTGGGTCTTCTGAGAAGTTTAACATCTCCCGGGTGTGGCCAGACTTGGCTCCTCTGGCTGGGACAGTCCCATGCTCGGTGCCTGTTCCCGTCGGTCACGGAGGCGGCTCAGCTCATTCTGGCGATCGAGGAGCTGCAGTTTTGTCTCGGGGCTTCTCCGGGGAAGGTTGTGAACAGAAACGGGGTTTGTTCCGATCGATAAACGTGCGCTGGGCTCGCAGCCTTCGCCCGGGGACAGTGAAAGTAAAACTGGAAATTGCCTCAGTCCAACCCCTGTCCCGGGGTGGGGGTGGGGGGGGAGAGTCTCCTCTTAAAGACACAGCCCCAGTCCCACAGGGCCGCCAGTGGGGGGGGGACCGGAACTTTATATTAAAATTTAACATAAAGGGACTTTGTTGTTGCGGGGGGGATTGTTGTTTTTGGTCGTTTTTTTTTCTATTTAGTTTATTAGATTCAGCAAAAGCAGGAAGCAGATTCTCTCTGAAATCAGGCCTGGATTCAGGTAACTGGGTCACCTGAACAGCGGACTCTCAGCCCAGTCCGGATTTCAAAAAGAGAAAAGCTTTTGCTGAATAATATAAACTAAATGGCAACCCCCCCCCCCCCCCCAGCCAACAACAAAGCCCCTTTTGTTAACATAAAGTGACAGTTTCCCACTGAAGATCATGACCTTCCAAAACAGCAAGGTCATCAGAAGTGATTTGCTCTGTGCCGTGCTGGCCCCGGTCTATGAGAGAGACAAGGTGAAGGATGTTTGATCTTTTACTGGATCAACTTCTGTTGGGGAAAGAGACAAGCTTTCCAGCAACACAGACCTAAAGAAGAGCTCGGTGTAGCTCCAAAGCTCCTCTCTCTCAACAACAGGAGTTGGTCCCCTAAAAGATTTTATCTCCCCCACCTGGTCTGAGTTCAACAAAACTCAAACTTCTGAAAACCAAGAAATACAGAGTTAAGGTAAAAAGAAAAGGAGTATTTGTGGCACCTTAGAGAATAACCAATTTATTTGAGATGCACAAATCCAGGTTTTCTCACCCTCCGCCCCCCCCCCCCGCTGGTAATAGCCCATCCAAAGTGACCACTCTCTTCACAATGTGTATGATAATCAAGGTGGGCCATTTCCTGCACAAATCCAGGTTCTCTCACCCCCTCACCCCCCTCCAAAAACCACACACACAAACTCAATCTCCTGCTGGTAATCGCTTATCCAAAGTGACCACTCTCCTTACAATGTGCATGATAATCAAGGTGGGCCATTTCCAGCATAGATCCAGGTTTTCTCACCCCCCCACCCCCATACACACACAAACTCACTCTCCTGCTGGTAATAGCTCATCCAAAGTGACCACTCTCCCTACAATCTGCATGGTAATCAAGGTGGGTCATTTCCAGCACAGATCCAGGCTTTCTCAACACCCCCCCCCCCGGAACACACACACACACACACACACATAAACTCACTCTCCTGCTGGCAATAGCTCATCCAAACTGACCACTCTCCAAGTTTAAATCCAAGTTTAACCAGAACATCTGGGGGGGAGGGTAGGAAAAAACAAGGGGAAATAGGCTACCTTGCATAATGACTTAGCCACTCCCAGTCTTTATTTAAGCCTAAATTAATAGTATCCAATTTGCAAATGAATTCCAATTCAGCAGTTTCTCGCTGGAGTCTGGATTTTAAGTTTTTTTGTTGTAAGATAGTGACCTTCATGTCGATGATTGCGTAACCAGAGAGATTGAAGTGTTCTCCGACTGGTTTTTGAATGTTATAATTCTTGACATCTGATTTGTATCCATTTATTCTTTTACGTAGAGACTGTCCAGTTTGACCAATGTACATGGCAGAGGGGCATTGCTGGCACATGATGGCATATATCACATTGGTGGATGTGCAGGTGAACGAGCCTCTGATAGTGTGGCTGATGTTATTAGGCCCTGTGATGGTGTCCCCTGAATAGATATGTGGGCACAGTTGGCAACGGGCTTTGTTGCAAGGATAAGTTCCTGGGTTAGTGGTTCTGTTGTGTGGTATGTGGTTGTTGGTGAGTATTTGCTTCAGGTTGCGGGGCTGTCTGTAGGCAAGGACTGGCCTGTCTCCCAAGATTTGTGAGAGTGTTGGGTCGTCCTTCAGGATAGGTTGTAGATCCTTAATAATGCGTTGGAGGGGTTTTAGTTGGGGGCTGAAGGTGACGGCTAGTGGCGTTCTGTTATTTTCTTTGTTAGGCCTGTCCTGTTGTAGGTGACTTCTGGGAACTCTTCTGGCTCTATCAATCTGTTTCTTCACTTCCGCAGGTGGGTATTGTAGTTGTAAAAAAGCTTGATAGAGATCTTGTAGGTGTCCCTCTCACATTCCCTTTCCTTCTCCCTGTTCCTTCATTGTCTCTTTTTCTACTCAGCATTTTTCTAGCCCTCACTTGTGATACCTGTTTATTTTCCTCTCCCACTCTCCTCTCCTCCCTCCCACAGATCATCCCCCTTGGCTGCTCCATTCTTTCCCCTGATTTTATCCCTTCTCCTCCTGCTGCCCCAATGAGATCTAAGGACACAGATCTGTACAAAACGCTCCCTGCTGCTGCAGAGCTTCCAGCTTCTCCCAAAACCCTGATTGATTAATTCTGTACCACCCTCACCTCTGCCTGTCCCCAACCCGATTGTTCATTCTACCTCCTGCCCAGCCCCCACATCTGCCTCTCAGGACTCTCTGGCAGCTCCAAGGGGCTCTTCTTCCTCCCCCTCCCGTCCCTGAGGCTGCAGGGAGGGCAGGGAGGAGATTCTAGGGGTCATAGAGATGAGGAGCCAGAGGGTTGGGTAGCCAGAAGTCCTCTACGGTCATAAAGACTAGGGCATGCGAGGATAGAAAGGCTGATTTTGGGGCCCCCAGTGGGATATTCCACCCGCTGTCTCAGGGACATAAGCTGAGCCTTGATCCCCCCACCCCCAACCAGAACCAGGGTCGGATTCTCTCCCGAGGGATGGAGCCTGGTGGGAAAGTGAAGATCGGGGCCCCATCACCAGCATCACTAAATGTCACCTGCCACCGGTCACAGTCCAGACAAACCCGGATCCTGCTGGGGACCTGGCTCAGGGGCAGAGGGGCCTCAGGGGAGGTGAGAGCCCGGAACTGCCCCCCGCACTGCCCCACAGCCCAGATCCCCTGCTCAGGACTAAGGCTGATCCATCCCTTCCTCCTCACAGACTCTCTGGCCACCCCCACAGCCCAGAGTTCCCCATCCCCCACCTCCACCTCCCAGCAATGTGTCTCCGCGGTGAATCCCTCACAGCCCAGCACACAGGCCCGAGAATCAAATCTCTCAGGGTTGTCGGGCAGATTCTGCCATGTGTCTCCCCATCTCACACTTTTCCCATCCTCAGACAGGACGAGTTGGGACTGAGCCGTGTCTGGATCCAGCGTCACATTCACTAGGAAGAGAGAGAATCAGAGCGTGAGGGGCAGAGCTCAGCCCTGGGGGAGGCCGGGGCCATTTCTCACACTCCCCAGCAGCCCTATTCTGGCTGGGACAGGCCTGGATCCCAGGGAGCTGCCTCTGACCTGGGCTCCTAAGACTGAGCAGGGATGTCACTGCAGCTCCTCAGTCTTTTTCTCTTCAGCTGCCAGCTCCCTCTGCTGGGGCTGCTCCATTCCCAGCGGCAGAGACACAGCCAGGAAGGTGTCAGAAGTTTTTATTGAGGAGGGAACAGAGGAGGCAAGAACCAGCTTTAAACCCCAGACGGAAGCTCCCTCCCCAATGCAGAGACGGGTCCGTGATGGAGTGAAAGGATCTTTCCCCTCCTGCGCCCACCTCTCCCCAGGGAGGGGACAAGAGACTCTGGCAGCCCCAGCAGATGGTACAACTCAGTGAACATTGGCAGAGCCTCCCTGCACCCCACCTTCAATCTCACTGTGGCCCAGCTCCCCCTGTGCTGGACTTTGCTGTGGGGCCTCCCCACTGCACCCGGCCTGCTCTGAAATGTCACAGCTCGGACAGCAACAGGCCACACGGTACCAGGACTGAACCTGCCCAGAATGTCGCTGCTCAGCAGCAATCACAGCACAAAGGTCCAGTAGCCTGGGGGAGGGAGGGGTCAGCACCACTGAAGGGGGTTCATGGTGGAACGAGGCAGAAGCAATGCGTGTGGGGGGAGCAGGGGCAAACTAGGGTTTTGTGAGGCCCTGGGCCAGAGCAAGTGGGGGCTTCTCCCGACCTCTTCTCCCTGAAGTCCGCCATCCCCCCCTGCGCTTCTTCCAGGGAAATGGGGTCAGGGCACAGGGGCTTGCCACACTCCGCCCACCTGGCGCTCCAGCCGGATAGCAGGGCAAGCCCCTGCACCCCCAACTTCACTCCCCGGCTGAAGTGCCAGGTGGGTGGAGTGGGGCAAGCCCTTGAGCTCCGACCCTGCTCCTTGGCAGGACTGCTGGGCAGGCAGAACAGGTTGGGGCCCAGAGGCGTCCATTTTTCTGGGGCCGCCCAATTGGCTGGGGCCCCTGGGCACAGGCCCTGTTAGCCCAGTGGCTAATCCGCCACTAGGAGGATGTGTGGAACAGGTGGCAGGTGGAAATAAGGAGAGGGTCATGCCAGTGATGTGGAGACTGAAGTGACGTCCTGTTTACCAGAGACAGGAGCATACCTGGGTCACGATGGATGGAGAGAAGAGAAAAGAGACAAGCTCACAGTTCTGATCACAGGAGCTTCCTACATCTTTATAATGGATCCAAGGGAACCCTTCTCTGTGATCAAGGCTTGAGGCTGGAGCAAGGGTCTCACACAGACACAGTCCCTGCTCACCCCGTCAGTGTGGGGTCACTGCAGAGCTCCTGGCTTTCTTCAATGGGAAAAAGATGAAGGAAGAAACAGGGAGACACTGGAGATCAGCCATCAGCACAGGAAGATTAAACAAACTCCCCCTGGAGAAGTGGCTGTGGACTGGATCTGTACAATGAGTAGGAGCTGCGGTCACAGATCTCTGCAGGGTGCAGCGCACATGCTGGCAGTGGAGGGGAAGGAAGAGTAGATGCGATATGATGTCGATTCAGTATGGTGTGGTAGGACATAGGCACAAACCCTGCCTCATGATGTGCAGTGAAATGCAGGGTGCTGGGGAGGTCTGCCCTGAACGATCACATCAACCCCCACATTCAAGGAAAAAAGGGGCACATTGCCTCATGGGAACAGATATTTGGACATTGATAAAATATGATCTTAAATTACCTTCTTCTGTAGGTGCCACAGATCTTCTCCACCCTAAAACCAGCCACATAATTAGAGATGAGAGCGGATCTGAACACATATTGCATGATTCAATATTGTACAAACTAATGACTGATGGAAAAAGAAAGTTCTTCCAGACATATACTAAAATGTAAAGCATCAGAACCTCCATTGGGTCGCATGAGTGTCTCTCTCCCAGGGTGGATCTTCACTGCAGAGTTAGCCCAGGATCTTACTTGTCTGCTTCCCCAAACTGTTACTTGTGCAAGCCCAAAAACTCTGACTCAAGTTTGGTGGTGTTTTACACCCAGGCTAGCTGGCAAGACTTTGGGTACAGGCTATTGCCCAGGGTCCACTTTAATTCAGGTTGGTTACGTCCCACACTTTGCAGTGTGGAGGGAGGTTAATCATCTCAGGGGCTGATAGTTCACCAGAGCCTTCTGACAATTCCTCCCGGGCCATATTTTTTTGGCCACTACCCACTTTACTACTGTATTGCTTACCAATTTGTCAAATTAGCTTTTGGTGTGAAATTCATCCAGTTTAGTCTTTCCCCATATTTTATAAAGTTACATGAAAAAGCAACCACCCACATCCCCCAAAGGAATGACAGTAAAAAAGCAAACAAACAAAAAAGGGTTTCCAATGGCAACAACTTTAAAAATTAAATTTAAAAGCAAACATCTCGACCACAATTAAACAAACTGCCACACAAAGATCAAATTTTGTTACAAAAACTTTCTTGTCAGAGCAAGGACAAGGATACTTACTTATTTCTTTATCTCGTATGGCTAAAAATTAAACAGAAATAAATACATATTTTTGTTCGGCATTTCCCTTTTCTTATTTTTTAGCTTTCTTTATCACCAATATGACAGTGAAGGCTGAAAGACATCAAACTCATCCTCAAAATGTCAGACTAGAGGGCCCAGTGGTCCCTTCTGGTCTTAAACTCTGTGACTCTATGTGACTCTATTATCAGTTTTTCAAAATAGCTTTTGGTGTGAAATCTCTCCAATTTACCATTACCCCATATTTTACAGAATTACCGTAACCCTTCCCAGAATAATAATAAAAAGAAAGGAGAGAAACCAAAAGATGTCATATTGCAACAAAAGCGTAAACGTTAAATTTAAAATTGAACAACTCTACAACAATGAAACAAGCTCCCACATGAGGATCCAATTTGATACCAAAAATAAATAAATGCTTGTCTGAGGAAGGACAATGACACTTACCAATTTCTTTTTTCTCGTTTGTCTAAAAATTAAACAGAAATACACATATTGTTTGTTAGAAGTGTCCCTTTACTTATATTTTATTTCTCTTTATCATCAATAGTAATGTTAAGGCTGAGAGATTGTTTCTATTCAACCTCCTCTTCAGGACAGTAAGGTGAGAGGATCCAGTGGCCCTTTCTGGTTTTAAACTCTGTGACTCTATAATTAATTCCTCCTCAGTTTTTCATTGGTGTGAAATTTATCCACTTTAGTCTTTCCCCAGATAGTATAGAGTTACATTACAAAACAACCCACCATCCTCCCCCAAAAGAAGAAGAAGAAGAAGAAAATAATAATAATTAATAATAAATCATTCATAATAAAGCAACAAGCAAACAAACAAAAGGTTTCATATTGCAAGAACTTTAAAAGTTACATTTAAAAACGTTCTTGTCAGAGCAAGGACAATGATACTTACTTATTTCTTTATCTCGTAGGTCTAAAAATTAAACAGAAATAAATACATATTTTTGTTCAGCATTTCCCTTTTCTTATTTTTCAGTTTTCTTTATCACCAATATGACTGTGAAGGCTGAAAGACATCAAACTCATCCTCAAAATGTCAGACTAGAGGACCCAGTGGTCCCTTCTGGTCTTATACTCTGTTACTCTATGACTCTACTGATCATCAATTTCTCATATTATCTTTTTGCAAGAAATTTATCCAGGTTAGTCTTTCCCTACATTTTGTTAAGTTACAATACCCCCCACAAAAGAATAATAATAAAAAGCAAGTAAGCAAACAAAAAAAAGTTTAATATTGCAACAAAATTGTAAAAGTTAAATTTAAAAGCACACAACCCCACCACAATTAAACCAGCTCCCACATGAGGATCCAATTTGGTATGAAAATTTTCTTGTCAGAGAAAGGATAATGACACTTACCAATTTCTGTATCTCTTTTGCCTGAAAATCAAACCGACAGACACATATTGTTTGTTAGGACTTCCCCTTTTCTTATGTTTTATTTCGCTTTCTCATCAATATGAAAATTAAGGCTGAGAGATATTTTTTTCTATTCAACCTCCGCTGGAGGAGTTCAGATTAGAGGATCCAGTCATTTCGTCTGTTCTTAAACTGTGTGACTCTATGATTCTATGGCTTATCAATTTTTCATATTAGCTTTTGCTGTGAAATTCATTCAGTTTAGTCTTTCCCCACATTGATTAAAGTTACATTACAAAACAAACCCCTGTCTGCCCCCAAAATAATTCTAGTAATAATAAAAAGCAAGCAAACAAACATAAAAGATTTCATATTGCAACAATTTTGAAAGTTCCATTTGAAAACAAACTTCCACATGAGGATCCAAACTGGTACAAAAAGTTTCTTGTCAGAGGAAGGAGAATGACACTTACTTATTTCTTTATCTCGTAGGTCTAAAAATTAAAGAGAAATAATATATACATTTGTTAGGCGTTTCCCTTTTCTTAGGTTTTATTTCTCTTCTTCAGGACGTCAGACAAGAGAGGGACAAGTGGTTCCTTCTGGTCTTAAACTCTGTGACTCTATTGTTTATCAGTTTTTCAAATTAAATTTTGGTGTGAAATCTCTCCAATTTAGTGTCTCCTTCCCACATTTTATCACGTTACTGTAACCTCCCTCAACCAAAAGATAATAATAAATAAAAAAACAAACACGCAGACAAACAAAAACAGGTTAAATGTTGCAACTGAATTGTAAATGTTCAATTGAAAATCAAACAACTCCACAACAATTAAACAAACTCCCACATGAGGATCCAATTTCATACAAAAAATTTCTTGTCAGAGGAAGGATAATGACACTTACCAATTTCTATATTTCGTTTGCCTAAAAATGAAGCAGAAATACACAAATTGTTTGTTAGGTGTTTCCCTTTTCTTATGTTTTATTTCTCATTATCATCAATGTGATAAATAAGGCTTAGAAATTTTTTCTATTCCGCTGCCTCTTAAGGAGGTCAGACTAGATGATCTGGTCGTCCCTTCTGCTCATAAACTCTGTGATTCTGTTAGAATCATAGAATCCTAGGACTGGAAGTCTAATCCCCTGCACTCGTGGCAGGACTAAATATTATCTAGACCATCCCTGACAGGTGTTTGTCTAACCTGCTCTTAAAAGTCTCCAAACATGGAGATTCCACATCCTCCTTTATTCCATTTATTACTTACTCTGCCAGTTAGGAAGTTTTTCCTAATGTCTAACCCAAACCTTCCTCATGGCAATTTAAGCCCCTGCTTCTTGTCCTATCCTCAGAGGTTAATGACAACAATTTACTTCCCTCCTCCTTGTAACAACCTTTGATGTACTTGAAAACTGTTATCCCGTCCCCCCTCAGCCTTCTCTTCTCCAAACTAAACAAACCCAATTACTCTATTGCTTACCAGTTAATCAAATTAGCTTTTTGCGTGAAACTTATCCAGGTTAGTCATTTCCCCCATTTTATAAATTCATATTACCTCCCCCCATGAGAATAATCATAAAAAACAAGTAAGCAACCAAAAAAAACCCAGGTTTAATAATGCAAAAATAAATAAAAAGGGTAAATGTAAAAGCAAACAACTCCACAACAATTAAACAATCTGCCGACGATGGAGTACAGCAGTTTAGAACCATGCCCTTGGGACCACATGGGGCCCCTGCCACTTTCCAGCAGCCAATGGACAAAGTGCTGCGGCTGCAGGGATCCGACACGGCCACCTACACGGACGATATCATCATCTGCAGGGAGAGCTGGGCGGAGTGTATGGAGCATGTCCCTGAGGTATCTGGGGCTCTCAAAGAGGCGGGTTTGACGGCTAACCCAACCAAGTGTCAGCTGGCCACCCAAGAAGTCACTTACCTAGGGTAGGATGTCAGGGGAGTGGGGGGCGGGGTGGGGGAGGGGGAGATACGACCTTTGGTACAAAATTCTTAGTGGGCTGCCCCCTCCCTTTCACAAAGTAGCAAGTCCGGTGGTTTATGGGATTAGCAAGATACTATTGACGGTTCATCCCAAACTTTGCTACCATGGCTGCCCAGTTGACAGACCAGGTTAAGGACACTGCACCCATGTCAGGCATTGGGAGAAGAAGAACACCCTGTTCTCTATCCCAGCAGGAAGCTATTTCCACAGGAGGTAGCCTAATCAGTCATCAAGAAGGAGGCCCTGGAGGTGAAATGAGCCATTGATGCCCTTACTTGTAGGGTTAGCCCTTCCACCTAGTAACTGACTGTGCACCAATCCACTGGCTGCACTCAATGACAGGCCATAATCCAGGCATTATTCAGTGGCTTCACTCAATGCAGCCATACAGCTTTCGGGTGGTAAAAGCGTGGACTTCTTTTTCACAGGATGGTGGGGACATGAACTGGCCCCAGGACACCCCAGCCCAGGGTCTGAGAGGGAGGGTGGGCGAGGGAGTATACAAACCCCACATTGCGTCTCACGTGGTGAAAGGACAGTACTGGGCCCAGGTAGCCCCGCACATCCAGCCCTGCAGAGCATGCTTCAATTGGAGAGAGGGCTGGAAAGGGAGCAACCCAGCTCAGACGGGAGAGGCTGGGGAGGAGGACAGACCTGCCCTGAAGGCTCCTGACAAAGGACTGACCCTATACTTAGCCCCATCAGGGCTGATGGTTTCATTGCCTTTTCTTTTTCTTTTCACCTTATTTTGGATTGGAACCGGGGGAGACCAGCAGTTGGTTGGAAGTGACCCAGGGAGGGCAACTCGGAAGACAACTTTGGGGACCAGACATTGTTGACCCTCCTAAGGCCCTGGCTCAGAGCCCAGAAGAGTGGGTGGGCCCAGGCTCCCCTTCCACTGCCCACCTCCCTGCCCTCCTGATTCAAAGAGGGCCAGGACTGCAAGATCTGCCCACTGGGAGGGGGCACTAAGTGTGCTAACCACTAGGTCACATAACCCACCGATGACCCTATCACGCTCCTATAGGGGGATCCAATTGTGTACAAAAAATTTCTTCTCAGAAGGAAGAAAATGACACTTACCAATTTCTAGATCTCGTTTCACTAAAACATAAACAGAAATATGTATAAATTTTTTTATGAGCTTTTCTTGCCTTATGTGTTATTTCTCATTATCATCAATACAAAGTTAAGGCTGGGTGATTATTTTTACTCAACTTCCTTGTTTCTATTGCTTCCCCATCAAAAGGGAAAGTTTATCTAATTTAGACTTACCCCAAATTTTATTAAACTTGTTTAACACACCCTGTCCTGGGGCACAGCCCCATCCCAGTCAGGAAAAGACGAAAACTCCTCTGGGCTCAAGTGGCCTCATTCCTGCAGGGCCTGCTCCACTTGGAGGAAATGATCTCAAAAGAGAGAGGTTGTCACAGGAAGGGGTCCGCAACCAGCAAAAAGGCTGCTGGAACTCAGAGGAGCTGATTTCTGCAACAGAACCACTGTGAGGAAGAGAACGTGTGACCCTCTGCCACTCACAAGGGCCCGTCAGACCAGGTACAAGCAGGGATGTGTGCAGAAATTTAAATTTGACCCCTTTTGGAGGGGCACATTCTGTACCCATCCCTGGAGCTCGCTCCCCTCACTGTTCTGGCCAGGGAAGGACTTTGCTCTTTCCCCTATGCCCACCTTGGCAGAGCACTCTTCCCTCCCACACAGGAGCTTGCTCTTTCCCCCACACCAGCAGGAGTTCGCTTTACCTTGCCTCCGCCCTGGCCCTGGCAGCAGGTCACTCTTCCCTGCCTCTGCAGCCCTGGGGTTGTAGAAGCTCTGTGCCCTCAATGATTATTTGGGGCCCTGTGCCTCTGCTTGACCCCCCTCCCCCCCATGCATGACCCTGGGTACAAGCTGACTGCAGCAGGAGCGGTTGAAGATAAATACTGTCATGGGGTTCAGCTGTTCTTAAACTTCTGTCATGAATTTACTTGATGAATTCACTTGATCGATGCTACACTCCCTGGTGACTGGACTTGCCATTATTTTCTCAGATGCTCCATCGATATGTGGTCTAAGGCCCAGACAACTAAGCAGCACCCAGGCTTATGTCTTCTAGCCTGCCCTGAGAGCAAACAGTCCTTTTACCCCAATGGATAGCAATGTCACATTAGAGGAAACTGAGGCACAAAAAATTCATTAAAATAATGCAGAAAATTCCCATTTCAGCACACCTTCATTGACAAGCCAGATCTCTATAGATTCTTCTCAAAGACTCTGAGACTGAGGCTGGTTTGCATTGAAAACTTACACTCCTCGTACACGTAGCTATGCTGACCTAACCCCCTAATTCAAAGGACTTTTAAGGGGAAAGGGTCTTTGGAAACATCCAAACAGGCCCTGAAATGGTCCAACCTGTTACACATACTAACCCTCCCCCACCCAACAAACACACAGAAATAAAAATAAATCCGAGAAACCAACAAGCGTATATGCAATTGTGTAACTTGGTCAAAGTCTGTATTTGTGGAAAAAAGGGAAATTGAAACTTACCAACTTCTTCAGTAAGTTTCGCTGAAAAGTACAGAAATAAATGTAAATTAATATCATCTCCTTGCTTCATTAAAAGTGTTTGAAGACGACTTCCTATAGGTACACAATTCATTAGGAAGGAAGTCTGATTGATTTGGAAATCAGGCAGATATTCTTTATGGATGAAGTTCAGCAGGTTAAGGACAGCTGTGCCTGAGTTATGTGACAGTGGGTATGATTTTTTAATTTCCTCACTGAGGAAGAAATGTGTTTCTTTACTGATTTACCACAAGGGCATTTCTACAGGGCCTCTCACTGTAATGTCCGGGTGCACTACACTTTATTAGCAGAAAAGAGATTTGAAGGACAAATATGAGAGGCTAGGCTTTGCAGAACCTTCTCTCAAGTGGGACCAGAGACAGACAGTGGTAATCTCCTGAGAACTAGCAGCAGAGGGAGATGAAGGACCAAGCAGAACACAGATGTATCTGCTATGATCCGATTCTCTGACTCAGTTCTATTGCCCAAGACTCTCCTCTCTCCTATTCTACTCCCCACCCCCTACACACACAGTCCTCTTCCGCTCTCCCCCCCACAGCCCTCCCCACCACCCTCTATCAATAAATTCACATGCATTCTTCTCCTTTATACAGGACAAGGTCAGCAGATCACACCTTCTTTTAATATTAAATTCCTAAATTGCTCTAATTTATTTATTAGAACAAAATCTTTATTTACAGTATTTTTCTTCCTCTGATATTTACCTTTCATTTTAAAGAGATAAACAGTGAGGCCAATGAAAGCAAACAAAACCACCAGGATCACACTCAAAGTCGCCATCAAGGGATTCACCCTGGGGAAAAAGAGATCTGAAAAACAAAACACCAGAACTTGTCTTAATTTGGCTGATTACAGTCAGATGTTTTTATTTCATACAAATACATAAATGGTGCCCAGCAGGATTTGTGCAAGACAAGAGTGAAAGAATGGCCATGTGTACACTACACAAAAATGTGTAGACCGCTGGGTTTCCTCTGGCCCCTTCCTAAGGGCCAGAGCATACACACTCCAGGGAGGCCCTGTTCCTGCCTAAGGGCCGGAACCCCTGGACTATTTGGGGTTCAGCCCCATTACACCGGTTGGGATGCTAACATCAGTTTGCTAATTTCCCCTGAGACTAGGCAGCAATCCCAGTGGTATAGTGAGGCGGTGTGGCCTCCCTCCAATCCAGAGTGGGAGGGACGACCACCGCACCACTACACGAGGGTAAAATGAGTCCATTTGTGGATCTTGACCAAAGTGATGTAAGAAGCACAAGTCCAACTGAATGTCATTAGAAACAACATCACATGACGTAGGTGACGTTTCCCACAACAAGCAATGAACAATGAGTTGGTGCAGCAACAAGATCACAAAGAAGCCACATGACAAAACTTACCACATTCAAAAAAATCACTGAGGTGAAGTTAAGGTTGCAGGATCATATTGTGTCAGTGGATTGAGTAAAAATTTCTCCTAAAAAATGCTGGAAGATTTTTGTGTGTGTGCATACATGCGTGCAGGCTAGTATCAGGAAAGTCAGACTTCACCTTAAATTTACATGAAATCCCAAACTTTGATTTTCTGAATACTCACAACTAAGGGAATCAAATTACCTAAACTGTGATCCCGTAAATATACCAGTCTCCTATTTTCTGTGTTTGTACGTGGATTCTGAAATATCCACCACAGATGTTTCCGTTCTTTTCTTCCTATGTTTTGTTTGGTTTCTGGTGGTGGTGAGTTCAGTGTGGGGTTTGGATGGTGACTGACCTGCTATATAAACAGCTGATTCCTTGTCTTGATTGAGAACGGTGTTCCTGATGCAACAGGACAAGTTTTGGTTTGAATGTTCTGTTACAATGAGAACAGTTTCTGTTTCAAACAGGTTGTTATCGCCACGGGATTTTGTTTCAGAGAGTGATGGTAAACGCTGCCCATTGAAATCTTTCCACAGCACCTCAGGCTCTGGGTACCAGCCAGCTGATCGACAAACCACCCGGATCCCTCCATCCTGGTGACCCTCCACAGAGATGAGAGGAGCAGAGCCCAGACCTAAGGGGAAAACACATAAAGGTGTCAATTCCATGAATTAATTTATAAAGCAGAAGGGATGAGGGACAGTTTGTGGATCCCTTACTCACACTAGAAAGCACTTGTTCACGGGGGTAGTCAGGAGAAGGGATAAATGAATACTGGATAAATGAAGGGATAAATGAATACTCAGTCTTGTCTAAGAGTGGTTAATATGTAGCTCCCCATCGCCACCGTCACCACTATAGAGTCTCAGCAAATAAGGCTGCATTTGATTTTAACTACACCCCTACATAACAACCAACCCATAAGAAGGCCATAAAAGTCTGGCAGCCCCACCTTAGCCACACACCCTAGAAACGACTGCAGAGCAATTGGAAGGCTTTATGTGTCCAGAAGGCCTTTCCCTCTTAATTAAAGACCCCTTTGGGAGTCAATCAAGACTGGGCAAGAAAGTGCCTTGCCCATCCTGAAAATGTGTTTAATAACACGTTGGGAAAGTTTTCAGCATATTTTCCCAAGTATGAAAGTGGCTGTTTGCTGAAAGTTAGATACACTGTGTTATTGCAAAATATTTCACAAGCAAGGAGTCACAGCTGTTGTGATAGGAAAGAACAAAGCCTGCAGACCACACACAGTTAAAACTGACACAAGTTACTGACCTGCTACCCGCAGTTCCAATACAGTTTCTTCATAAAAAGTACCATCTTGAACAAAGCAGTGGTATTGTCCTTCATCAGAGGGTCTGATATTGAGAATCCTCAAGGGAACATTTCCATCTGTGAGTCCGGCTTTCAAAAGCTCTGTCCTTCCCTCATACTCTGGCATCTGCCCTTCATACTGATCCTTCCCATCACGATACAGGTGCACAAAGGATACAAATTCAGGTCGGAACCATCTCACCTCCATGTTTGCAGCGCTCATCCGGGGGGACAGGTGACAGGGTAACACAGCTTCCTGACCCAGGATGGCAGCGACAGGGTCAGGGGGTCCAATCACTGTGAATTTTGCTGGAAAATGCACCGGGACAGCAATAACAACAACAACCACCTTGGTGAGGCAGAGAACTGGGAATGGACGTGCTCGGCGTATAGTTGAGACAAGCTATTGAAGTAGCCCCTTTTTCTAAGTGCTCTCAAATTGACACGCTTACTGACATTGGCATGAGATTTGCTGGTCCTCACCAGGAACAAGGGGAGGGTTGGTGGGCCATATCTGGTGTTCTTCCACCAAGGTGCTCCTGAGATCTAGGCCTGTTGCTCTAGGCAATTGTTGTACTATTGTGGTTCAATACTTCATATGATCAAGAGACCAATTAACCAGACTTTGCCAAATGTATTGCCTAAGGACAAATCAGTACACTGTGAAAAGGAGACATACATATCCTCCTTCTGGAAAGCAATCCTTACCTTGCAGTGTGCTCACCTTACACAGAAAGTGTGCTTCAAAAATACACCACCAAAACCACTTATATTTATACCAGGGGTGTTAGCAAGTGAAAAAGCACTTTATCCATCACCCCATCCAACCCCCCACTTCTTAATTTTGTTCTGTACGTTCCTTCTTGCTGTTTGGGACAGAACATTCCAAACCAGGTGGGAGCAGACGTACATCCCAGCCACTGCTAGGACATGCCATTCATGTCTCTTGGCTTTGATAGGCTTCCAATGTTCTATTGTGAACACTAACTTAACTTTAGCAAAGTTTGGTGGGATATTTGATGTGGGTGAACAGAATTGTTAGAAGAGCATAATACATTCCGTTAATTTCCCAGCACCATATGTAAAGAGAGAATTACTGTGCATATAATACCTAATAATAAGGTGGTGTATACTACACCTAACATATATGTATTAGCTAACAGGCCCAATAAAAAAAGTCACATGACATAGAATATCAGGGTTGGAAGGGACCTCAGGAGGTCATCTAGTCCAACCCCCTGCTCAAAGGGGGACCAATCCCCACTTTTTGCCCCAGATCCCTAAATGGCCACCTCATGGATTAAACTCACAACCCTGGGTTTAGCAGCCCAATGCTCAAACCACTGAGCTCCCTCCCCCAAATAGACTCCTAGTGGAATCAAAACTAGCTCTGATATTCCACAGTGGAGAGAGGAGGCGGTGCAATTGTCATGTAGGGCCCTCACCAGGGGCCCCCACCACCAGGTATTAATACCTGTCCCCAGCCTCTCTCAAATATTCTAGTTCTTATTACATTTTTGTGCACATGTGGGCTCTAACTATGGCTCCGATCTCTGGATATCTCAGATCCTCTAAGATAATTTATGTACTTTATGAATTATTCTTGTTATTGTTAAACTCTTCAACAGGTGTCCAGTCAATGCTCTGGGCATCCTTGACAACCTTTTCAAGAGACTCGTGTGAAGAAACAGACCTGAGCCCTATCCCAGGAGCAAATAAAATAACCCCGCAGCAGCAACAGAATGAGAGCAAACAATGGATAATGAAGGTGCTGATCTTGCTGCGTGGTTACATTTACACACTGGGAGTAGTTACATTGACTTTGAGTGGAGCATGTTGTTCAGACACTTCAGGAGCCTAAATAAATTCTCTAAGAAACAGCAGCCACGGGGCGGATTCCTACCTGATCCCATCCTGTGAACAGAACAGGTAAGGAAGCAAATGATAAACCCAGGGAGAAGGGAGCTGGCTCGGGAGCTGTGGCAGGATGAGAGAACCTTCATCTGCACTGTAACTTGATCTAGACAACGGGAAGAAGGAGGAAAGAAAACTCATCTTAGTGAACATAACACTGAGACTAACAGGAAATCATTAAAGTCAAACATTAAAGAGGACACATGAAATAAGAAAGGAATAAATGCATTATTAAGTGAACTTTTTCATATTATGTAGTTAGAACAGCCATTTAAATAAATTGAATATGCGTTTCCTTTATGAGTCTGAATTTGTCCCATCCCTACAAAATCCACATTAAAAATTCAGATCGGTGTAGAAGTTGGTAGTAATTCCGTCAATGGAGAAAAAAGTTTTAAGGAATGAGAAACTGTGTGTTTGTCAGGTTTCAGAGAAGCAGCCGTGTTAGTCTGTATTCGCAAAAAGAAAAGGAGGACTTGTGGCACCTTAGAGACTAACAAATTTATTTGAGCATACGCTTTCATGGGCTACAGCTCACTTCATCGGATGCATGTGTGTTTGTGTGTGAGACAGAAAGATTCTTTGTTTTTGTTTGTTTTTTACCCATTTCTTTTCTTTCAACATAACAGAGGCAAAATGATTCAGTCCCATAAACAGAATTATCAAGTATCCAAGGTAACAGAGAAAGAGGCTGCCCATAAAGTTGGATTTGCAAGCGTTTGTAACTTACTTTTCAAAACAGAAATCTACAATAAGTTAATTCATAGCCAGACTCCCTTTGAATGCATTGAGAGCAGGATCAGGTCCAGTTTTCCTGAATAAAATATAAAGAGGAAAGACAAAAAATTCTTACATCGAATAGCCACAATAGTCTGGTGTTAAATTCCAATGAAAGGGGAGGAAACAAAATAGCTCAGATAAAATTTGGAATATATAGTTCAAAAGCAAAGTTTATATTCAGAGTCAGATACATTTATCTGGGATTACTGGATCATTTTGCAGCTATTTATTCACTCAAAGACTAAATGTCTCGTAGGAGATATCTAAGAGCAGTGGAGAGAGTATTCAAGTGACAGAAGCTCACGTACCTGATGACTCCTGGAAATCAGCTTTGGGACAGTTTTGAGCTCTCCCTGGCATCTCCGGGTTTTCTACAATCCTCATCCATTCTCCTCTGGGTGGTTTACATTTTCAGTGATGATTTCAAGTTTCAGAGTAACAGCCCTGTTAGTCTGTATTCGCAAAAAGAAAAGGAGGACTTGTGGCACCTTAGAGACTAACCAATTTATTTGAGCATGAGCTTTCCTGAGCTACAGCTCACTTCATCGGATGTATACCGTGGAAACTGCAGAAGACATTATATACACACAGAGACCATGAAACAATACCTCCTCCCACCCCACTCTCCTGCTGGTAATAGCTTATCTAAAGTGATCACTCTCCTTACAATGACAGGTTTCAGAGGAACAGCCGTGTTAGTCTGTATTCACAAAAAGAAAAGGAGTACTTGTGGCACCTTAGAGACTAACCAATTTATTTGAGCATGAGCTTTCGTGAGCTACAGCTCACTTCATCAGATCCTCTGACTCCTTTTCTCCTTACAATGTGTATGAGAAAACCTGGATTTGTGCTGGAAATGGCCCACCTTGATTATCATACACATTGTAAGGAGAGTGATCACTTTAGATAAGCTATTACCAGCAGGAGAGTGGGGTGGGAGGAGGTATTGTTTCATGGTCTCTGTGTATATAATGTCTTCTGCAGTTTCCACAGTATGCATCCGATGAAGTGAGCTGTATCTCAGGAAAGCTCATGCTCAAATAAATTGGTTAGTCTCTAAGGTGCCACAAGTCCTCCTTTTCTTTTTAGTGATGATTTCAGTGAGGCCAAATTAAGTGAGGAGAAATGACAGAGACAAGGAGCTGGATCCCAGGCTTTGCTTCCAAATGTCTGCCAAAACGGTGTCTCTTTTTTGTCAAGACACTGAAGCGAGATGTGTCTCTCTCGATGCCTCCACCGCGCTAGAAAGCGAAAGTAGGAAAGGGAGGGGCACGCGGGGGGGATTTCCGTCCCTTCACCCCCACATTGCCCTTTGGGGTGAAGGATCCTCTCCCGGAGAAGTCCACCCAGGGGTCCCGTCTTGACTCAGATCTACCCAAGGGCCCCAGTTTGGCGGAAGCCCCGTGAGAATTTCGCAGAGACTCGGCTCCCTGCTCCGCGAGACCCGCTACATGCGGGACCGGATTTCTGACGGCGCTGGGTTCACACGCATCAGGGGCCCCCCGGTCGCTCCACTTCTGCTGCAGCCCAGCGGCCGCGGCGCCGGCTCCGCTCTCCAGCCCCTTCCCTAGGACCGGCCCCGGGGCTTCTCCTCCGCCCCCCACCCCGCCCACTCGCTCCTGCTCTGCGCTGGCGGCTGAGGGCTCCTCTCACCCCCCGCCCCCCCCGCCCGTCACTGGCAAGCAGCCTGTGGGGGGCCGGAGAGGAGCGCTAGGACCAGGGAGAAAGTGGGCGGGGGGGGGGATCCTGTTTACCCCTCCCCAGCCCTGCTGCGCCTGCAGTTTACTCCTGGCACCTCCCTCGCTCCAGGGACCAACCCTAGCTCCCCCCCCCCCCGCTGTGCTTTTGCCCCAGGCCCTGCCCCGCTCCAGTCAGCAGGGACTAATCCTCCCCCCGTGCCCCACTGTGCTGGTCTTGCCCCTGGCCCCTGCCTCGCTCCAGCTGCGGACCAATCCTCCCCCCCCTTCCCCTCTGTGCTCTTGCCCCTGGCCACTGCCTCCCTCCAGCTGTGGACCAATTCTTCCACCCCCCACATGCCCCCCTGGGCTCTTGCCCCTGGCCCCTGCCTCCCTCCAGCTGGGGACCAATCCTTCCACCCCCCACATGCCCCCCTGTGCTCTTGCCCCTGCCCCCTGCCTCCCTCCAGCTGTGGACCAATCCTTCCACCCCCCACATGCCCCCCTGTGCTCTTGCCCCTGGTCCCTGCCTCGCTCCAGCTGGGGACCAATCCTTCCCCCCCCCACATGCCCCCCTGTGCTCTTGCCCCTGGTCCCTGCCTCCCTCCAGCTGGGGACCAATCCTTCCAACCCCACTGTGTCTCGCTGTCAGGGTAGATAACAATCAATGATTTTTTAAAAAAATTAAAAAATTGGATTTTTTCATTTAAATTGGACTTTTTTGAGAAAATGCTTTTTGAGAAAAAAACCTATCTAAAGATGAGATATCTTTGAGCTATAACCTATCATAGAATAGGGATGATACATTATATTTCTATAGTATGAGACAATATATTCATATAATGTTTGAGAAAAGTTTGTAAATGAGTTCTAATAGTTGATGGATTAGGGACCCAATCTTATGGGGTTCCACAGGCTTCTGTATAGATTATTTAGGTTAATCTTTCTATCTACCCAATGGGACTCAGTGCTCAGTCTAGAAGACACCATCAGAGATGCTTAATTTTTCAGTTCTCAAACTGCGGATTTGGGTCTCCAGAGGTAACATGCTTGTTAACAGCAAAAATGTTTTAAAATAAATAAATAATATGTAAAGGTGAGAAATAACACACCTCAACTCTATTGTCCCTCTGTAAATTTGTGTACATGGAGTCAATCCCTTTGTACCTCTCTCTAAAAGTGCAAAGTTTCAAAAACTTCAATGAATAGAAGACTGTTGGGGGCAGAATAGATCTGGACAAGGAGAAGAAGTCTGGACATAAATGTGAGAAGTGAGGGACATATGCTTTTTTGTTTAAATATTATATGTTTGCTGTTGAAGAAAAAAATCCAGAATACTTAACGTTGTTTTTGTTAAATAAAATAATTGAAATGTCTGTCTGGTGATGTTCTCCTCCTAATACAGCCAGGCAAGAAAATCCTCCAATTATTAATGATTAATCTGTTGAATTGGAGATGGTTCACCTCCCAATGACAATAAATATCTGCTTCAATTACCTTTGGTAAATGAAATAACCAATCATTCATTTTCTGATATAGCTGTAAAACTAATCTGAATATGTTTTCAAAATAAATCACTGTTTAAAAATGTATAGTGTGTACCTTCTAAAAATGAAACCTACATCAATCTCTGAGTTGTGAAGAATATGTATTAAGGTTGTAACAACAATCAAGAATGCACATGTATATAGAAAACCCTGATTAAATTGAGATTTCCTGACTAGTGATTTAAATCATGATTTAAATCAAATGCACCCTGCCCGCTGTGCTCTTGCCCGTTCCAGTCAGCAGGGACTAATCCTCCCCCCGTGCCCCACTGTGCTGGTCTTGCCCCTGGCCCCTGCCTCGCTCCAGCTGGGGACCAATCCTCCCCCCCCCTTCCCCTCTGTGCTCTTGCCCCTGGCCACTGCCACACTCCAGCTGGGGACCAATCTTTCCCCCCCCACATACCCCCCTGTGCTCTTCATTCCCCAGGGGGCCCCACAAATATGTTTGGCGCCAGGCTCACTAAAAGCTAATCCGGCCCTGTTTAATACAATCATAATAACCATTATATTTTTCATCTGCTGCGCCAAATGAAAACTCCCCTTTTAATTACTTCTGTAATAAACAGCCCTTGTACGCTACACTGGAGTTTATGGTGAAGGGAGTGTCTTTATTGCTGTAAGGTCGAAGGTTAAAGCCAAACCTCTCTCTGTTCTCAGCTACAAATCAAACAGGGACCAAACTGCGTAAGTTGTTAGTTCTAAGTCCTGACTGGTCAGCAGACATAGTGCTCCCCTTGTGACAGGATCCCCCGCGTGCAAACTGGATCCGGGGTACCACTGTGGCCCCTTACGTCTCAAGCCTGGGCTGTCTCTCACAATGCTTTGAAGCAGTAAACCCCATTGGGAGCTGTCGTCACTCAGCACAACAGTAGGTGGAACCCCACACCCAGCTGGATTGCCTGAATGCTCCCAGAGCCACTCACACATCACACAGAGAAAGGCACCAGCCAATATCCCCCAGCTCCCCAGCCTTGCACCCCAGTGTGAGTTTATTGCCCAGTGTGGAGAGGACATGCACCAGCCAGAAATGGAAATCCAGCTGAGGTGAGAAAGGAGAGCTTGCCAGAGATGTGGCTTGTTACCGGGGCTGCTGTAAAGTTGGATACAATGTTGCACTATTTAATGCACTACACTGTGGAATTTGTATGTTCTTGCAGCTGGATGGTGTGAGCTGAAATTATTTTCCTTAAGGGGAAGGCTGTCATTGCTCCTTGTTTTGCTGGGGAATGCATGGCTGGAGATCTGTAGCCATCAGTCACTCGCCTTCATACTGCTGCTGTTTCATGTGGCTGGGCCCTGCAGCCAGAACTCTTCTGTGGCAGAGTGGATCTGAGATCAGGATCAAGAGGGAATCTGGGGAGTGGCCTTCTGGAGCCAGAACAGGAGCTGCAGCTGCGATGGGAAAGGCGTGCTGGGCAGAGGCATCCTGGGGAAGCAGCTGGTTACTTCCTGAGCAACCAGATACAATGTTGTTACAGATCCTGACTCACATTGTGATGAGATACATTGTTACCCCTGTGTAAGGCAAACTGGTTACATGGTTGTAAACTTGCTTCTAACCAGCCTTGCTGCTTCATGGCATCCAGATGCTGTCAGCTCTGGTGCATGGGCTCAGGGGGAGGATCCCACTGCTGCTGGGTTTTTGTTGCTGGTGAACGTATTGCCTGAGAATTGCAGTCTTCAATCAGATACATGTGACATGCAGTTATTTTTGGCCAACAGAAGTGGCCTCCAGGGGCTGAGGTGGAAGTTGAAGAGATGAATCCCTCATCCCATGTCACTTGCAGCTGACTGTGCCAATGAGACAGTTCCCAGACTGTTTAGTGTAACAGCGGGATGGGAGAGTGGGAATACTCTCCAACAAGGACACCCACACACAAAACAAGGGTTGGGGGAAAGTGAAACAAGCTAGAGGCCATGAGTACAAATCATCCCACTTCTACTGAGTGTGGTTTCAGAGGAACAGCCGTGTTAGTCTGTATTCGCAAAAAGAAAAGGAGTATTTGTGGCACCTTAGAGACTATTGGTTAAATAAATTGGTTAGTCTCTAAGGTGCCACAAGTCCTCCTTTTCTTTGAGTGTTGTTTGTGTTTGCAGGCACCTCCCAGCCCTTATGACTGACCATGACCTCCTATTCACAGACCTAGAAGGCAACCTAGGATTGGACACCTTTGCAGCCCATTTTGCTAATAAGTGAACAGAAGTCGCACAAGGTCACTGAAGTCAAAATGGGGAACAGAATCAGGGTCTCCACATGGAATCCCAGGTCTTAGCTCCTCAGCCCCACGGCCTTGGCTGAAAGTGTCAAGTATCTGTTCATTGGTTCACCTGTGCTAACGGTTACACCACACCAGAGCCAGCAACAGGAGACCAGAGCCCTGATCGCAAATGTTCTGCTGATGACTGGCAAATACTGGTCTAAGCCATTAGCACAGCCTGTGTCATGTTCCCTCCAGCAGCTGGCCCACACACAGCCCAACAATTATTCCCAGAGCTGAAGTGGTGTGGTGGGGATCTGAAGAGACATGATTTAAATCAGCGGTTTTCAAAGTCTAGGTCACAGCTCTGCAGGGTTCACCCCTGGCAGGGAAGGTGGCCGCTTCTTTATTTGTATCCCACAAGGTTTCATCTACATTTAATGGGTTATTTAGTTGCAAAGAAATATACAATGGAAATGTAATTACAGGGGTATATGCAATCTACATGTAAGATAACAACAAACAGCCTTTATTAGTTTTCATGAAGTTTCCACATCAGACATCTTCTCATCTTAACACAACCCTAAACTGAAGTGTGTGTTAATCTAATTACCAAGGCCTACAGAATGGAAAGGTAATGTAATAATAAACAACAAGATTTAGACAAGTAAAAACAATACACTTAACATCTCTGGTTTGATCTCTGTCTGCACCAGTGAATTGGCCTGAATACACATTGATACATTTAACCCTTCTTTGATATTCGGACACAAGTGAACTATTGCTCTGCTCTGAGCTGGTCTGTCAGAGTCACATAGGCAATGTATTTTGCACACTGTAATTGCCTTTGAATTACAAGTTCCCAACTGGCAAGAAGGAAGATCAGCATCATGTGGCCAGCAGAGCTCCCAAATTACTGGATTAGTGGAAAATTCACTATTTTCCCTGATTTCCATTGCTTTTGCTGTCGTGCTTCAAAAGGAGACAGCTATTCACAGACACACGTGTGACTCTTCTGCCAGCAAACATGCAGCAAAGTCAGCATTAGAAGCCTTGACTTCAAATGTCACCTCTCTTTTTTGTTCTTTATATTTCCATGCACATCACAACTCGTGTCACAAATACAACACGAGATCCCCTACCCGAGATAGCAGAGAAGTATCAGACACTTTCTCCCCCTGATTACAAAGTATTTGAGAGGCTGCACAAGGTCACTTCAGGTGGAACTGGGAAAAGAACCCAGCTCTCCAATATGGAAAACCCAGGTGCTAGCCACTCATTCCTACTGCCTTTGGGTTGAATGCATAAAATAGATATGATCTGGTTAGCACCACTGCACAACAGAGCCAGGCACAGAACCTTGGAGCTCTGACCTCTAATCTGGCTCGTAAGCATTTGTGTACCTGATGGAACAGTGTGTCAAGTCCCCCAACAGGGATTGGCCTCAGAAATAATGGTGGGGGACCGGGGAGGTCATGTTACAAATCCTGCTGCTGTGGGAGTGGGGACTGAGGGGTTCCATGGGGTATTAAAAAAAGAAAACTAAAATATATAATTTAATTCACCCGCTCATTGAAAATGTTATAAGCAATTGATTGAGGGGCAATGTGCCCTGAAATCCTGGTATTCCAGATTGAAAACATCAGTCTCAAAATATGGGCTGGGATTTTCTCAGGAGCCAAGTCCCCATTGAATTCCTGCCCTGAAGCCCTGGGGATTGCACTGGTTGGACAGACGTGGTCTAAGAAGCATTAGGGCCAAGCCCCATTAGACAGGCTGATTTGTTGTTAGAATGGTTGGGCTTTGCCCTAGTGCTGTCCTGAACACTCTCAGCAGCAATGCCTTCCGGGTAGGTATCTACAGTCCCAGTCCCTAGAAAGATCACCCAAGCAGTGGATCCTGAGAGATTTGAAGATGCTGCACTGTGGGACTCATGGAACCGCTGTGGTTGGTCCTTGCCCATGTACACCGCAGAACAGGTCAGACTGACCCAGGTCAGCACAGCCCAGGAGTTAGTTTTGCTGCAATCCAGTGTAATCCCAGTGGTAAATGACATGGACCCCTGAGCTGTCTGGAGCCCTTTTGTGTGTGGATTCAAGGTGCTGGGGGAGGGGGGACGGAGGAGGTTTGTGCATTATTTAGCACAGTCACCTCCTGTGCCGGCATCTGAGTTTAACCCCTTCATCCCAATGAGAAACCTCATCTCCCTGCTGGGCCTGGGATGTTTGTCAAAGAGTCTAAGGTGCCACAAGTACTCCTTTTCTTTTTCCTTCCTAATGGCCGCACTTCATCACTGCTCAGTGCTGTTGTGGGGTGGCAGGCTGGTCTAGCAGTTTGGGCACTGGAGTGGACCTTCGGATATCTTGGTTGTATTCCCAATTCTGCCACTGACCTACTGCATGACCTTGGACAAGTCACTGCCCTCTCTGTGCCTCAGTTTCCCTTCCCCACCTCTTGTCTACTTCGTCTGCAAACTGTTCAAGGTGGGCATTGTCCCTCATTGTGTTTTATGCAGGGCCCAGATCTCATTTGGGGGCTGTGGGGACTGCTGTGATCCAAATAAAACTAATAATAAGTTCTATGATACAAATCAGTAAGATCAACAGCTTGTAACTTCCCCATCTCCAGCCTGAAGGCAGCATTCTCACATAGACCGGCCTGCAGGTCTTGTGATTCAAGCCTCACTGATCATTTAACCGCTTCTGTTCTGTAAAAAGCAATTTTCCAATGTGCTGGGGGGAGGGGACTTGACACCTGGCTCTGCCCAGGCCCCACCCCGACTCCACCCCTTTTCCCAAGGCCCCACCCCAAGTCTACTCACCCCATTCTGCCCCATCCCCGGAGGGTGCCAATGCTTACTCCTTCTCCTCTCCCCTCAATAGCCCCCACAGCTGAGCTTGACAGGCGGGAGGCATGGAGAGGCACTGATCAGCAGGGCCTGACAGCAGTACCCACGCGGTTGGCACCTATGATAAAAAAGTTCCCTTATTTCACCAGGGGAAGCTGGTTTTAATAAGGATTCCACTTCTTAGATAAAAGTCTCCCATGTCAGGTATCTTGAAAGACTATTTTTTGCCCTTCTTGCCACTCTCCCAGATCATCTATTTTTCAGTAGTATCTCCCATTCAATGAAGGCTTTGGAGAGCTGAATGATGCAGATACACTTGCAACAGGCAACTTCCGGTGAAATGAACCTTGTAACCAAAGTTATTACCATTAAATTTGACAGCAACTCCCTACCTTGTACTCCTGGGCAGCTTCCTCTGTAGGAACCACCATGTGAGCTCTGTGCACTTGGGATCTGTCGCACACCACACAGATGGGGGTTTGATCCTCTTCACAGAACAGTTTCAGAGCCTCCTGGTGTTCCCCACACACCCTGCCCCCTCCTGCTCCTTTCGCTGCCTGAAAAGTCAGCCCCTTTGGCTATTTCTACATTTGCCAGCTGCCTGTTGGGCCTGAGGTTTCTCTGTTGCACAGTTTCTCTGCACTGAGGGCAGGAGGCGGCTGTGTCAGGTCCCTCCCAGCACTGGGCGATGCAGGCGCGGCAGAAATTGTGCCCACACTCCAGAGTGACAGGGTCTGTGAAATACTCCAGACAGACGGGACATGTCGCTTCCTCCTGGAGACTTTCCACGGGGCTCTCTGCAGCCATGGCTCCCTCTGGGCAGTGGGACAAGGTTACTTTCACTTTCCTGAGGTCAGGAAGGTAGGGGCAGGCTGGGGGTGGGGGTGCTGTACCAGCACTGATGGTGAAAAAAATCCAAATAAAAACAAAAAACAAAAGCCTGGCCCCCCAACTGCCCCAGCCAGGGCCCCCACAATGGCAGAGCCAGACCCCCACGCCTCCACCCCACTCTGGGCCCCATGCGACACCCCCCCCACACACACACACACTGTCCATGCTAAGGCCTCCACCATACACCCCCACACACTGTATATACCAGCACCCCCTACTCATTCTGCATTCAAATCCCTCCCCCCATACACTCTGGGGACCCCCTGAAGCAACACCTCTCTGTGCCCCGCCAGAAACCCACACAGCCAGTGTCCCCTTTGCCCCTCTTACCCCCTCCCCCCCACACGATACCACCAGTCCAGTGTGCCCACCAGGACCCACCAACCAACACTAAGAGAAAGACAGGCCAACACACCGAGCAGAACTTTTAATATTTTTTTAAAAAAAGAAACAGAAAAGAAAAGCAGGGGAGCCAACCCGAGGTGCAGCCAGTACACACCCAGAGCAGATCCCCAGCAGACACCCCCTCCCAGGCTGGTGCACCCCAGATAACCAAAGACTGACCAATAATTAGCACAGGGCAGTGGGTGCCACTCCCCTCCCCCCACCAGCCCAGTCGAGCCACCCCCAGCCCAGCTGTGCCAACCCCCCAACTCGCGCAAACCCTGCTGCAGCCTCCGCCTGCCCCTCCCCCACACAGCCTGTGTGTCCCCCCGACCCCAGCTGCCCCACAACAGCCCCCCCGCCCCGGTGCACTGCAACTGCCAGGCCAGCAGGGCAAGGGCAGGTTAAATCAATGCTGCTCTGCTGCAGGTACTGCTATCCCCCCCTCAAACCACAACGCCCGCCCCCCCCCAACCAACAACCTCCCTGCCATGAACCAGGCGCAGCAAAGCAAGCTGGTGCCTGGGGTGGCCCTGCTGAAGGGCGGCACTCCGGCAGCAGCCCCGGCGGCAATTCGGCGGCAGCCCCTCTCCGTTGTTTCCCAAGGCTGCAATTCACTTCACCTCTGGGTGCCCTAGATCCCACCTGCCACATGGGGCTAATGCTGACCCTGCCTCCTAGGCTGAATCCATTCATGGCTGTGTGGTGATGGGGGAAATGGCGATACCAAGGTGAGTAGATTTGGGCTGAATTACTCCACAGTCTGAGAGTGAGAGCCAGCTCCCTGCAGGGGGCACGGGAGAGTGAGGGACTCAGGCCAGCTCCGCATAGAGGGGGGTCAGGGCTTTAGCCCTGCAGCTTCTGCCGCTAGGGCATCTGGGGGTCCTGAACTGGGGGCTTCAGCCCCACGTCTTCTCCCAGGGTCCAGGGCTTCTCCCACCCACCCTGCACGGCTTCTGCCGGGGTCCGTGGCAGTGTTCCCTGTAATTTTTTATGTCCATGTGCGGAATGACTTTTGTTATGTGCACCAATATGGAGGTGTGTGGTAGGGCTGGGGCCAAGCGGTCTCAGGGGGGCTCAGGGCTGGGGCATAGGGTTCGAGTGTGGGGCAGGTGAGGGCTCTGGCTGTGCATGTGGGGTTAGGGGTCAGGCTGGTGATGAAGGGTTTGGGGTGCTGGCTGCCCCGGGTACTACCCCCAGCCCTCTCTCACCGAAGCAGCTTGGGGCCACTTGAGAGGTGCCTCTCCATGGTCACAGCATCTCCAGTGGCTCAGCCGGGGGCATCTGTCCCCCAGCCAGAGCAGGTCTGGGCTAGGCTTGGTGGGGGTCAGGGAAGGGGCGTAGCTGAGAGGGAATTTAGGTCCGGGGTTTCTCCTTTATCCCCACCCTGCCCAGTGCATCTCCTGCTGGGGTCTGGAGCTTCTCCTCCCCCTAATCTGCCACTGCACCCATCCAGCCTGTGCGCGTAGGAGCCCTGCAGCACGCCTGGGTGATTTCAAATGGCCTGGGGCTCCCGGCCACCGCTACCAGGACCACCGCAGTGGTGGCAGCCAGGGTCCCCAGGCCCTTTGAAATCTCCTGGGCCCCTAGGCAATTGCCCACTTGCCCCCCCGCCCCCAGTGGCCCCTGGTGGGTGAAAGGTGTAACTGCAGCACGTCTCTGGCGGAATGTATTTTCTGCAGAGAAAAAGAAAATTCTGGATGGCACATGAATTCTGTGCCTACGCAGGGGCACAGAATCCCCTGAGCAGTGTTTGATGGCTTGTGTTGCTCTCCCTTTTATCTAATCCCCGGTAAATGCAGTTTCACCCCTTTTAATTATTTATTTTATTACTCTCATTGTTCTTAGTTCACCATCACTTTGGGTAAGACTGTGTAGAGGTATGTCATTGTGCTACCTGGTTCACGATTGACTTACTTCGCCCATGTTCACTAAGGGCACTGGCCTATTGTTGGTTTAAAGCCCCTTAAACGGATGAATGTAGCAGCTTCCCTTTGTCCAGGTTAACGGTTACACATGAGAGCAAGACACAATAGCAAAGAGAAGACCCGAGGCCACTCTGGAATTTTTGTGTTGTGTGTGTGTGTGTGTGTGTGTGCGTCCACACGCGCACCCAGTCACAAGTTGACTGAGAGAGTTTGGAGCAGTGAGCAAAGGAAGATTTCTGAGGTTTTTTTGGATGGGTGGGATGGTTTGGTGCCTCCTTAGATAATGGAAACAGAACTTCCTACATACTTTGTAAATACACTAGATTGTATGAAAGATACCAGACTCATCATCAAATTCTGCTCTCAACTAGAACAGTGCGCAGGGCCTTCAACATCAGCCATCCACTCGGGTCAACCTAATAACACACTCTTGAATGAAATCTCTCTCAGAGGCAAATTTCTACTGTAATTTTAACTAAACATAGATATACAGTAGTGATAACCCCAAGAAATCATATGGTACATCATGCCTCAAAGAATTATGATTTAAAACCAAATATGTTTGGGGTTCTTTTCGTGTTTTGTTTCTGAGCCTTTAGGAGTGCATTAGATTCACATTTTCACTTTTTTTCCAAAACCACAAGTTAAAATTTTTTTTATTGGTATACTTAGTGAAAACTGTGATTCTCAAGCAATCATTTGATTCCAGAAGCTTGTGCTTTCAGAATAAAAACACCAAATACTGCCACCCTCATGGTAAAATGGCAAGAGTCGGTAACACTGGTGATATGTATTTGGCTATCTAGACACACATGACACTGGTATCAATGACAATTGCACTGAATACAGCTAAGGACATGGTTACATTCTGTTTCTGGATACCAGGCCGTAGCTTGCAAGCTGAAATTGCAACCATTGATTGACTGTTACTGCTCCAAAAGGTTCCATATATCTGAAATGGTTTTATGTTCCTATGACAATTAATACCATTTTGGACTTCCAATATTATGAACTTTTTATACCTTTTAATTAAAAATAATAAACCTAATGTCTGTAACTAATCCTCCCATTCTGTGAACACTGAAGCATATGCTTTTTGGAGGTAGCTGCCCTGGGACATGTGTAAGGTGATCAGTAGATACTGCCAGGCTTATGGCCTGAGGACATCCTCATTTTTTGTACCTCAGTGGTGGCCACCCTATTTCAAAGCCTTCGCTGTCCTTCATTCTCACAAGTTTACTTTTTTTCCCCTTCCAAACAGGGGTATCGTTTGCTGGTGCCCCTCCAAACTTGGTTCCCCCGCCCGCAAAATTTTCATAGCTCTTTGCCAGGGGTTGTGTGAAAAACAGCCCCATCAAATTTAGCCATCGGGTTTAGCTACTAGTGGTGGTTTCTGATACTATCCATATCACGTCTTGCTTTCCTATCTGAATTAACTACCCCCAACTTTCCACATGGGTGTCTCATTCAGAGGGCCCTGCCTGCCACATCCCTCCTCACCCCCGCGAGACCCCCCCCCCGCCTGCCACTCACCACATACTTCCTCACCCCCCCCGTGAAACGCCTGCCCGCTGCTCACTGTGTGCCTCCTCACCTCCACCCTATCCCCTGTGAGATCCTTCCCCCACTGCTCTCCATGACCCTCCTTTCCTTCACCCCCCCAACAAAATCCCCCCCCAACTGCCACTTGCCCCATCCCTCCTCATCCCCCAGCCCCTGCAAGATCTCCCAGCCCACGGGTCACTGTGTCCCTCCTCTCCTCAACCCTCCCCGCAAGACTGCCCAGCGCACCCTGTCCCTCCTCTCATCCACCCCCCAACCCACAAGATGCCTCTACCCATCACTCACTGTGTCCCTCCTCTCCTCCATCTCCTTGCCCGTGAGACTCCCCATACCTCACTCATGTCCCTCCTCTACTCCATCGCCCCGTGAGATCCCCACGTTGCCATGTCCCTCCTCTCACCCATCCTCTGCCCGCAAGACCCCCAACCTGCTCCGCATCCTTCCTCACCCCTCCTCCCCATCAAGAGCCCTCCCCCCTTGCCGCATCCCTTATCAACGCTGCCCTCACATGGGCAGGAGAGTGATGCAGTGAATGGTGGTGGCTGGGCAGGGCCTGCGGTGAAGTGGGGACAGGGCCTGGGGGGGGCACCGGGGTGGAATGGGGTTGCAAGAGGTGGGACAGGGAACTAGCCTCCCCCAGGGGAAGCTTCACCCGCCACCCGTGTTAAGGCTGTTTTAGTGCTTGAGGGGTTCACGGTTGATACCTGGTGAGTGAAATCTAAATACAGAACAGACAACCAGTGGGGGGTTTGTGCCCTGCTTTGTAACTGCCCTGAGGTTGGACCTCATGTTCTTGAGCTGCCCACAACAATTACGGCTGGGACATGAAGATGAAGGAAACAAGAATGGTTTGTAGTGTTTTTATTTTACAATAAGTAGGTGGAAAGCAGGAAAGTAAAAGGAGCTAAGACAGAGTTTAATGACCACAGCATATTGTAAGAAGATCCACAGCTACTCAGAGCAGTTTGCTTAATGGCACTAAAATAGCACCAATGCCCAGGAATTAATATAGGAAATTAATGAGTTACAGTCTCACATCATAAATCCCTCTGTCCCTCTGATGTTCCCTTTCCTTCTCCCTTTTCTTTCATACTCTCCTTTTCTACTTAGCATTTTTCTAGCCCTCACTTGTGATCCCTGTTTATTTTCCTGTGTCTTTCCCACTCTCCTCCCCTCCCTCCCACAGATCATCCTCCTTGGCTGCTCCCTTCTTTCCCCTGATTTTCTGCCTTCCCCTCTTGCTGCCCCACCGAGATCTAATCCCACAGATCTGCACAAAATGCGCCCAGCTGCTGCAGAGCTTCCAGCTTCTCCCAAAACCCTGATTGATTCATGCTGGGTCCCTGCCCAGCCCCCGCCTCTGCCCCTCAGGGCCCCTCTGCCCGTCCTGCAGCCCCAGGGGTTCCTCCCCCTCCCCCTCTGCCTCCTGGATTTGCAGGGAGGGAGGGGGAGGAGCTTCCAGGGGCTGGGTAGATGGGAGTCCTCCAAGGTCATAGAGACTGGGGTCCGTGAGGCTAGAGAGGCTGATTTCCGGTTCCCCCCTCTGCTGTGGGTCTCAGGGACGCAGTCGGAGCCGGGATCCCCACCCCACCCCGAGCCAGGGGCGGATTCTCTCCCCAGGGACGGAGCCCGGCGGGAAAGTGAAGATCGGGGCCTCGGCACCAGTATCGATAAATGTCACCTGCTCCCGGCCACAGTCCAGACAAACCCGGATCCTGCTGGGGGCCCGGCTCAGGGGCAGGGGGGTCTCAGGGGAGGTGAGAGCCTGGAACTGATCCCCCCACCACTCCACTGCCCAGATCCCCCCCTCAGGGCTGAGGCTGATCCCTCCCTTCCTCCCCACAGACTCTCTGGCCACCCCCACAGCCCAGTATTGCCCATCCCCCACCTCCACCTCCCAGCAATGTCTCCCCGCGGTGAATCCCTCACAGCCCAGCACACAGGGCTCAGTGTCAAATCTCTCAGGGTTGTCGGGCAGATCCTGCCACCTGTCTCTCCATCTCACACTTTTCCCACCCTCAGACAGGACGAGGTCGGGATAAGCCGTGTCTGGATCCAGAGTCACATTCGCTGGGGAGAGAGAATCAGAGCGTGAGGGGCAGAGCTCGGCCCTGCGGGAGGATGTGATGGCGTCAGTGACAGAATCTGCCCTAGCTGGGGAGTGACTCAGGGAATCTCCTTCCTCCAGGATGTACCCGGCTCTGAATGGGGAGCAGCTCTGAGAGGTCAGCACAGTGCAGAGGAGAGTCACTCTTGAGGGAGGTGACAGAGCAAGAAGTTTTGCTGAGCTGAGACTGAGACTCTGAATGTTTCTCATCCTGCTCTTCCCCTGATGGGGACTAGAGACTCTGGAATCATAGGGAAGCCCCAGTAGATTTCCACTCATATCATTCACATGGTCACAATTAACTACTCCCTGATGAGCCCTCCCTCACTTCATTTTAAAACCTTGGCTCTCTCTTGTTGATGCCAGCATGATGCCTGCTCCATCCTGCCACATAGCCAGAGCTCTGTAGATAATGACAAGATTCAATAGATCCCTAACTAAAATTCTGTAGCTAGTCATCAGGGCCAGCCAAAGAGAATTATCAGTCCAGATTTCAGTTTTTAAAATTGGGATTTTGATTTAGAAGCAAGGAGCTTCTACAAGAGAAGGAAGTTAGGGGTGGGGAGAGGAGAAAGAGGGTTTGGACATTAATTTCATGAAGGAGAAGGTGGAAAGGATGGTTAAAAACAGCAGAAAGTTGGGATTTGGTGGAGAGAGGAAAGAGGCGAGAAGAGAAAAGATGCAGAATTTGAAGTCTGAGTAGAGTGACTCCTTGGTTTGAACTCTTGGAGCTGGTCACTCTTGTTCCTCTACCTGACACCAGGGCTGGGATCCTAATGGACAATAACTGCTCAGTCACTCGGAGCAGGGATCATTTCCAGAATCATGGGAGCAATGTGTAAGGAGGGCGGATTGTGGTAGTCCTTTCCTCTCCCTCCTTTGAGCCTCAGGACTCTGTCTTCTCTGAACAGGGACAATATTATATTACATTTTCCTTCTTGTTTTTTGTGCAGTGAAAGGGAGCAGGATCTGCCATTGATGCAGTATGAGTTGTAATTACCTACATCGCTTAGGGATCTCCTCCACTCTGAAAGCAAACACATAGATGGGGATGAGAATTAAGCCAGACAAATTGAGCATCAATAGGATTCATCAACACAAGAAAAGGCTGCACCAGAGAGAGAGAGAGAAAAATGCCCTTACCTAGGTCTACTTGAAGTTTACCTAAACAATAAACAGAAATAAAAGGACATCCTGTAAAAGCTTCTCCTGGGTGAAATTAACCCCTGCCTGCCCCCCAATCATTGATCAATTGGCCTCTCTACTGTGCATTGTTTTACATCAGTACAATCCTAGGGATTGGACACAGGATAAGCCACACCAGTGCAAGTCACTTTTCACACTTGTGTAGTTGCACTAGGGGTCTGATCAGGTGCAGCTCTATAAGGAAAGGCAGAAGGCAGCCCAAAATTCTCTCAGTGGCCTTTATGCTAGCCTTGAGCTGGGTGAAAGGTCACACTTATAACTCACATGCGTCACCTACATGCCAGGGCTGTCGGCACTCAGTGCACAGAATCCTGATCTGGGTGACCACATCCTCACTTCAATCCTGGGCTGCCACCAGCCCCTCTCAGAAGTTGTTTTATGGAGCTGGCATGGAGCCATTTCTGCCATGGGCATCAAGTGCCCAGTCCCCCCAGTCACCCACTCCATGGTGCCTCCTGAAGACACATGTCCAATACTGGCTTCCTACCCATTACCGATACAATAAGTTATGCAATTAGTATTACTTATGATTTTCAAGTTGATATTGTCACATTTATTCAAAAATCTTTCAGAGCATAACATTGGTTCTACCAGGAGAAAACGGAACTTACTGATAGTGTTGAGATGTTTCCCTAAAAAAGAAAATATAAATAAAATTATGTAGGGACTTTTTCAGTGACTCTAGATTTAAAAGGATCTTTTCATTATGAGTCCTTGTGTAATAATAATGATGCTGCTCTACCAAGCCATTGCAGCTCCCCACGGACTTGCAGGTTGGGTGCCCAGTGCAGGAGAAATCAGCGACACAGAGTGTAATTTGATTTATTTACACATAGACCTGGCCTAGAACAGAGATGGTCACAAACAGCACACAGGCAATTGTTTCTTCTAAGAACTTCACCTAGCACCAGGGCTTGGTTCCCAGGGAACGCCAAGAATTGATGCCAGATGACTAATAAATCCTACTCTGTTTTGAGAAGGCTGTTTCACGTCACTGCAAAAACTTGCTGTGGCACATAAGTCCCTGAAGAGCATACCAGCCTCTGTTCAGGAGTCTGTCTAAGTGTAAATTAGCTGGGGAAAGCTCTTGGTGTGAAAACCCGAGTGCAGGAGCCCAGAGGCTCAGTTAAGCAGGTGATGATGTACGGGGAGACTTTGGCAAACCAGTAAAGTGCCTAAAACCACTATGGCTTATTGCTAAAAGCAGCCAAGTCAGCAGGCTGTAAATTGGCCATTCAGCAGTCTCAGTTTAACCAGGCGGGGGGGGGGGGGGGTTTGGGTGCCACAGAGGGCAGCTTGACCCCGCGTCCTTCCTGATAAGAATTGTGTTGAAGTTGCTGATACATGCATCTTAGAAGATCAGGATGTGCCCCAGGAATGTCTATTGGGGCCTCAAGACTGCAAACTCTGGAAAAACCCACACCTGGTTAATTGATAATCAGAAGGAACCTCTCGCTTGACCATTGAAACTGCTTACTTAACAAGTTTGCTTTAAGGGACATGTCATTCTATTACTAATGTATAAATAAGGGGAAAAAGTTTGAGGTAGGGGGACTCTTCAGGACTGGACTCTCTCTCTGGATGCATCTTGTGTTTCCCACTGGTAGACGGGCTGTCGCTGTGCCACTCGAGAGCCACACTCAGCGTTGGTAATTATCAAGGGTTGGGGGTGTTTTACTAACCTGTTGCAGACGTGTATATAAGTGCTTGAGACTAAGTAAAGTTTAGCTTTAAATGAAAGCACTCTTGTGTTGTCCTGTTTGTGCCAGCCATCTATCGGTCAGACGGCCGTGTCTCCCCGATTTATTTCCTGACACCACCTCACACAGAGTAAAAGTTACCAAGAGCTTTGGGTTGAAAGAACCCCGGGTAACAATGAGGCTGTGAGGCCTACTCTGAAGGAAGAGTGAGATCCTTTGGATGCGAGGCAAACTGAAGGGATTCCTCCAATTGACTCTTTAAGAGCTGGAGTGTGGATCCATGACATTTGGTTCCTAGAGAATCTCAAGATTTGATACCTCAAGAATTGACTCTAACCTGAGATCAAGACAATGAGCAAACTCTCCTTGTTCCTTTCTTGTTCAATTCCCTCTTCCTGAAACTTTGCAGAACCCCAAACTAACAACAACACAGCCTGTCTTCCCCAAGACTGAACATTTGCTCACACACTAAAACAAAGTAAAAAAAAGAAAAATTTGGAAGACTCTGTGTACTGGCATTCCTGGATGGAGCCTTCCATAACAACAAAACAACAAGCCATTCCTTAATACTGTAATAATCTTTGGAACACACTAGAATTAAACAGCAGAAACTTCATAAGACAAGGATTTTCGTTCGAGCCAAGGGTACTTAAAACCCCCCAACTACATTGAATTACAGTGCGAGTTGGGAACCTAACTCCCTCAGACTCCATTGACAATCTAATTAAACTGGTGCAAACCAAGTGTAGGCTTATTTTAAGATGAATAGGAACAGGTTTAAGGTAACCTGAAATAAACTCCACTTAAATTGATGTGTCCACACAGAGGTTTGCATTGGTTTAACAAAATCCATTTAATTTCACACCTTAAGATGATGTAACTTTCTCATGTAGAAAAGTCTAAACTGTCTTTTCTATGGAGAAAATCTCATTCTGATTACACGGTATTTTCCCCATTCCAGCTTTACCTCTTAATTTGAGCAGAAAAAGAGTAAGGCCGACGAACACTAACGAAATCACCAGAGTCACACTCCACACCACCAGCCAAGGAGACATTCTTGGGAAAAAGAAATCTGAAACACAAAGCCCACATCAGTTTGGAAATAACAAACTATACTATAGTTTGGAATGACAAACAGTGTACACTTTTACTCTAGAAAAATGTATTACATCAGGGTTTGCTTGAAAAAAATGTGGGAAAAATTGCTCCCTGCAAGATAAAAATGGGCAGAAACCAATTTTAAGAGAGGTTCTGCTCACACACTTTTGATAGTATTTAACACACCATTCAATACTATGTGAAGTGCTACCAGCCTCTCCCTGTCTCCGTCTTCCCCTCTCCGGCATACAGAGGCACCAGTAGAAAAAGGGCCTGGGGGGCACCGCCAGAAAAGTGGGGGGGCCCGTATGGACCACGTTGCGCCGACGTGAGGCCTTCACGTGACCCATGTCGCCCCCTGCCTCTGCCAGCATAAATAAGTGGGCCTGGTCAAATCACCTGTTATCAAGGTGGCTCCACCCTTCTCATTATAGGGCCTTCTTTTTAGTTGCTCACTAACTTTGCCAAACTTTAGTCACCTAGGCAGAAAAGTTCCAGGCTGGGTTTCAGCCAAAATGGTTCCAATGTTTCTGGGAATGAGGTTAGAGAATTGTTTTGACATTTAAAAAAAAAAAATCTGATGACTTTTTCTAGGAGAAGCTTTAGTGCCCTGGGCTTTTGAGCAGAAACTTGATATTCAGCAGGGTGTGACCTTTGTGCCCTTTCCCTGTGAAAATCCATGCAATAATTGGCCAAGTGATAAGCCTCTGAAAAATTTTAGTTTTGTGCACACTCGGTAGAGTTCTTAGAGTTTAACAGTAAAATTCTCCGAAGGTTTTGTCCTCACAGAGCATGTTCCATCCCCTCACATCCCCTACTGCTGACCAGACTTCACATGTGACATCCCCATGCTCCAGGTCAAGGATAAAAAGGCAAAGCTGAGCTTTCCCAGCTCCAAGCTGGTGTGGGGTTGGGCACTAGAATGGACAGCAGGGGGCCTGTCTCCGCTGTGCTCTCAGTGCCCACTCTGCTGGTGTCTAGGCAGGGCGGAGGTAGAAGGGGACTGATTAGGATTTAAGAGGGGGAGGGAAGCTCGACCCGGAAGGAGGTAAAGGACTAGACTGGAACAAAGTGCTTGTTGAGACTGGTTCTGGAGTGAGAGAGAAACTGTGACTGGGAATGAGGTGGAGATGGAGACTGGGAACCAGTGAGGGAAATGGGAGTGGCAGGACTAAAAGTGAGAACTGAGACCAGATGAGGAAGAGGGAGCAGAGGGACAGACTAGAACAAGGCCTGTCAAGGAGACTGGGAACCAGTAGGGAGACAGGGAACAGGAAGGGGAGTCTCATCTGACAAGGAGCTGGAGTGTGGGGTTACAGCTGAGCTTGGCTGGGCAAAGAGACAGTGCAACCAGTTTTCGGAATGGAGAGAGGTAAATCGTGGTTTCCCCCAGGGGTCTGTTCTGGGACCATCCTATTCAACATATTCATAAATGATCTGGAAAAAGGGATAAAGAGTGAGGTGGCAAAATTTGCAGATGATACAAAATTACTAAAGATAGTTAAGACCCAGGCAGACTGCAAAGAGCTACAAAAGGATCTCTCAAAACTGGGTGACTGGGCAACAAAATGGCAGATGATATTTAATGTTGATAAATGCAAAGTAACGCACATTGGAAAGCGTAATCCTAACTATACATATGCAATGATGGTGTCTAAATTAACTGTTACCACTCAAGAAAGATCTCAGAGTCACTGTGGATAGTTCTCTGAAAACAGCCACTCAATAAGCTGCGGAAGTCAAAAAAGCGAACAGAATGTTGGGAATAATTAAGAAAGGGATAGATAATAGGACAGAAAATATCATATTGCCTCTATATACATCCATGGTACGCCCACATCTTGAACACAGTCTGCAGATGTGGTCGCCCCACCTCAAAAAATATATATTGGAATTGGAAAAGGTTCAGAAAAGGGCAACAAAGATGATTAGGGATATGGAACAGTTTCCACATGAGGAGAGATTAATAAGACTGGGACTTTTCAGCTTGGAAAAGAGAAGGCTAAGGTGAGATACGATTGAGGTCTATAAAATTATGACTGGTGTAGAGAAAGTAGATAAGGAAGTGTTGTTTACTATTTCTCATAACACAAGAACTAGGGGTCAACCAAATGAAATTAATAGGCAGCAGGTTTAAAACAAATAAAAGGGAGTATTTCTTCACACAACGCACAGTCAACCTGTGGAACTCCTTGCCAGAGGATGTTGTGAAGACCAAGACCATAAGAGGGTTCAAAAAAACTAGATAAATTCATGGAGGATAGGTCCATCAATGGCTATTAGCCAGGATAGGCAGGGATGCTGTCCTTAGCCTCTGTTTGCCAGAAGCTGAGAATGAGCAACAAGGGATCACTTGATGATTCCCTGTTCTGTTCATTCCCTCTGGGGCACCTGACATTGGCCACTGTCAGAAGCCAGGATACTGAGCTAGATGGACCTTTGGTCTGACCCCGTATGACTGCTCCTATGTTAATCTAAATTTGGTCCCTTTGTGTATATGCCTTATGACACAATCTTTAATTAAATGATCACATACTATTCCTCCCTCCCCCACAGAACTCTTGCCTCATTCAGTGCACTGGAGGCACCTGCTCTGGGGATGAATCTGGGCTGTGCAGTGAAGGAGGGTGTTGCCTGTAGGACCCTGGCCTCATTTCTTTCACAAGCTGGAAAGTGTGGAAAGAAAAAGGCAGGGAATTCCAGGAAGAGAAAGGATGGTCTCATGGGTACGGCAGTTCAGTGGCCCTTTTGGAGGAAAGGGGAAATAGTACGTAATCATGGTATTAGAAACTGTATCATAGTGCATAGAGACAAAGGGGCCAAATTTAGAAGGCACAGGGAACCTGAATTCTGGTATTTCCTAACTTTTGAATCCAATTTTCATTTAAGGTATTTTGTGTGTGTGCTATAAAATATATATATATATAAAATTAGTGGGTTTGTTTGATTATATTTTAATTCTGGTTGTCCTTATGCACAGTCTTCATGCTATTAAATAACCGGTGCTTCTGAACCCATCATCCAACCCAGGAGCCAACTCAGGGGAAAGTGCCTCCTCCTTTTCATGAAATTAATGCTACAGTTAAAACATGTAGGAAGAGAAATTATATGTAATCATTACGTTTCCCAACAGAAAACTTACATTTAAGTAAAATTAAAACTTTCATAACAGCAGGAAACTTCCATAGTAAAAGAAAATCTGACGATTTAAGAGTGGAAATAAATAATTATTGGGGGGGGGGGCAGATAAATATTAAAATATTCTTCACTTCAGCTGGCAAAAGAGCTGATCTGTTAAATGGGTACGAAGGAACTGATCCAAATCCTATTAACATCTTTAACGGGCTTTGGATCAGGCCCACAGCATTTTGTTATGGCAACCCCCTTCCCAGCGTGAAGTTTGCTAGAGGATGAGAAATCAAATTTCAAATTAAAACATGGACCTTTTGGTGAGTGACACACTCAAATGACTGTTCCCAGGGCTCCAGACTTTCTTGGACCTGCCTTGCTTCTGACCCTTCATGAGCCAGAGACTCAGTCACAAATTTCCTCTATGTTGAGGAGATCACAGCATATCACTTCTCCCACTCTATAGTCCCTGGGGCAAGAAGCCCAGTCCTTGATCCACCAGACCACCAGGAGGTGGAAAGTCCAACCAATCAGTAAGGGCCCCAATATACCTTAACACTGCCCTGTGGTGGCTGTATGAGAAAAAAAAATCAAATTTCAGCTTAAACATACATTAATAAAAAAAAGATATAAATAAAATACCAGTTTATTCTTATATGGGACCTCAAACACCAACCATCATGGTTTTATTATAATCGTATCTATAGGGCATTTCTCTGCAGAAATGCATTTGGATTTCTTTTAAATTTAACCTTAATTCTGAATTTCCTGTGTCAAAACTGCTTGTTTCTGGGATAATTACTATATCCCTGGAATGTGTTTTACCCTAAATTGTGTTCTGAACCTTAACTTAATGTAGTTTTTTCTGCGGAAATATTTTAACTTTTGTATTATTTAGCAACCTAGATTTTATTTCTTCTCCCCGCAGTTTGGGATATCAGTGTTTGGTTTTGGTGGTAACTCACCTGATATATAAAAAGTTGAGGGTTCCTTTTCTAGGCTGAAGTAAGCGTTCCTTACCGAACAGGATAAATTCTGGTTTGAATTTTCTGTTATAATGATAGAACTTTTTATTTCAAAGAGCCCTCGTCCATCTTGGGATTTTGTTTCAGTAGAGGGAGATAAAAGCTGCCCGTTGCGATCTCTCCACAGCACCTCGGGCTCTGGGTACCATCCAGCCAACTGACACACCATTCGGATCCCTCCATCCTGATATCCCTCAACAGAGATTTGAGGTGCAGAGCCTGAAGCTAGAGTAAAATGAGTCAGTGTTAAATGATATATATATGCAGCCGAGCATATAAAAGTTTACATTTTCAATAAAATGATTGAATTCACTTTATGACTGATATTTGTAGAAACAGGAAACTTGACTTTAATGAAACTTAAGTACTTGTTAAGCATTTTGCAGGCCTGCGGCCTTAGAGATGGAAGTGAAAGCCTTGCAGAGCGTGGGAGCGTGTAATCAGCAGCTTAGTAGGCGATGTGAAGTCGGCAAGGAATGCAAAAGAATTTCTCTTGGATTTCTGATTTCTAGGCTTTGAAGGTTTTTTGTTCACAGATCCAATAGATTTTTAAGGCCAGAAAGGACCACTGTGATCATCCCATCTGACCCCCTGGATCACACAGGCCATATGTCTTCCATGAACTAATTCAAGTCCAAAAGCTGTGGCTGACCGAGCACATTCCTCTTCACCAGCAGTGTTCGAGTTTGTGCAGTGGGTCCTGATATAATTGTAACTCTCGCTGAACAAAGTTTCTGTTTTGACTGTAACTGAGGTGAGGAAAATGTCCTTTTTTCATTACTGTCCCACCCGAGAACAATTTATACCTGCAGCTCACGAAAGCTTATGCTCAAATAAATTTGTTAGTCTCTAAGGTGCCACAAGTCCTCCTTCTCTTTTCGCGAATACAGACTAACACGGCTGCTACTCTGAAACCCGTAGAGACTGAGGGAGCCTCACATTAGGATTTCCCATAGCTCAGTGTTTAGAGCACTCTCCTTAGAGATGGATCCTGTTTGATTCCTTTCTCCACCCTGCAGAAAGAGAGGAATTGAAGCTGGATGTTCCACAACCCAGCTGAGTGCTCTAACCACTGGACTAAAAGTTATAAGGTGGGCACCTCTTCCTCTGCTTATTTTGTGTGGAATGGGGCAGGCACCTAATTAATTCCTGCAAGAAATGCAGGGCCGGATTAACTCTTCTGTGGGCCCAGGGCTATCAGATTTTGTGGGGTCCCTCCCTGTATAAAGTCTTTGTCCTAATTTAAAACAAAATGATCACATGGGGGGGCAGAGGCTCAGGGCTTCCCCTAGGCTCTGGGATGGGGCCAAAAATGAGGGGTTCAGAGTGCAGGAAGGGGCTCCAGGCTGGGGCCAAGGGGTTTGGAGTGCAAGAGGGGGTTCAGGGCAGGAGGTTGGGGTCTGAGCAGGAGTTAGGGTGCAGGAGGAGGCTCAGGGCTGGGGCAGCGGGTTGGTTCCCTGCCTACCCTGGCCCACGCTGCTCCCAGAAGCTGCCGGCATATCCCTGGCTGCAGCCCTGGAGGGTGGGACAGGTGGCTCTGCATGCTGCTCTCACCTGCAGACTCCGCCCCCGCAGCTCCCATTGGGTGTGGTTCCCGGCCAATGGGAGACGGGGGGGAGGGGGAAGCACCTGCAGGCGAGGACAGTGCATGGACGGAGCTTCCCTCCCTGATTTCTGTGAGCCAGTGCTCACAGCTCCAGCCCAGGGGAGGGTAGGGAATGGCAGCACATGGAGTTGCCTCCAAGTCCCCGCCAGGAAGGGCTGGATAACACAGGTGCTTTAGTGGCTGCAGCCCCGGGGCCCCTGCAAAATGATCTGGACTTTGGCAGCCCAGAGATCTTTTTTCAGGGCTCCCCCTTAGCCTGGGGCTGCAGCCCCTAAAGCCCCAGCTTTAATCCAGCCCTGAAGAAATGACTTAGGCGCCTGTGCTGTCTGGTTCCCATTCACGGATCACCAGCAGAGACAGGCACCTCCCTGCAGCCTGCACTTAGCTGTTTGTCTGTCAGTGCGGGGCCAGGGCTTAAGCCACACCTCTGGGGTTGACATTTCCCACTGGCTGGCTTAGGCACCATCCTCTCCTCCTCTGGCTGTTTTGTGCGAAGTGACTCAGAGACCTAACCCGTTGCCATAGGAAACACGTTAGGCATTTTCCATTTTCTTCCTGAATTCTAAAGGAGGGACAGAATTCGGCCTCTAAAAGAAACTGAGCTTGGACCAGGAACTAAGAACCAGCTGCTGCTATTGCTAAATATCCAGTGAGGCTCTCCCTCGCCACTGGGATAAAATGAAACCCACTATTTGTGGGTGTCTCTGTCTTCAGGGGATGAGCAACTCCCTAATGTCTAGTGATATTCTCCATTCCCTCATTTGGATTGAAAGCCCGTTGAGAGGCTGAAATGTTCCCAAGGCACAAACACCAGCACTGCTGATAGAGGAAACAGGGAAGTGAAAGGGGATTTAAGGGTAACAATTTGCAAAATGATAAACACGGAGGCCCAACTCCACAACGAGAACTGGTGTTGCAATGGTGGCCTAACTTTTAAGACGCTCTAGAAAACCACTGGAATCCACAAAACCTGAGTTAGGGGAGAGATCAGTGCCTGATAATGGGATCCACAAAATCCAGCATCTAGGGAGGAAGCTGGTACCTCCCATAGAATTTTCATCCCAGTTTTTACAGCACTTGCTGAAGATGTGGGAGACCCCTGGTTCAACTACCCCCTCTGCTTAATGGGGGGGAAAGGATGTGAACAGGGATCTTCTACTGCCCATGAGTGTGCTCTGACCACTGGGCTCTGGGATATTCTGATGTGGGGCTCTCTCATTCTCTCCTGCTGAAGCTGTTTCACTTAGGACAAATACTTATTTGCAGTCATTGGAGAAGGAGGATTAGACCTTCGGTCTCCTTCTAACATGTGAGAGCCCTGATCATTGGCCTCCAGATTATTCTCACTCTCTTTCTCTGGTCCAATGACTAATTTAGGATCTCATTTAATGACTAATTGGAGGATTTCAGGGGCACCTGAATTTTGGACTTCGGTGTCTGACATGGGGAGTTAGGTGCCTAAGTACTTTTGTGGACTTTTACAGACACCTTTTACTGACCTTCTACCTTCAGTTCCAATACAGCTTCTTCATTAAAGATACCATCTTGAACAAAACAGCAGTACTGTCCTTCATCAGAGGGTCTGACATTCACAATCCTCAAGGCAACATTCCCATCCATGATGCCGGCTTTCAAAAGCTCCGTCCTTTCATGATACTCTGGCATCTGCTGCCCATACTCATCCTTCCCATGCTGATACAGGTGCACAAATGAAGTGAACTCAGATCGGAACCATCTCACCTCCATGTTCTCAGCGCTCATCCTGGGGAACAGGTGACAGGGTAACACGATATCCTCACCCACAATGGCAGCGACAGGGTGATCAGGTCCAACCACAGTGAACCGAGCTGCCAAATGCACAAAGATAAAACAAATAAAGTAAATGTACATCATATTCCCTTTTAATCAAGGACACTCATAAATTGGAATCTCTTTGTGCGTATTTCCTATTCTGTGCCTCTATTGCAGTGCTCGGTCATTGACTAGGATGTGTCCTGAATTTATATATGAATTTTACAACAAACAATGCATTTGGATAACCATAATTTATATTCGTTTTAATGGAAGCTGAAATACTTTCTGCCATTATCCTTACAAGCAGCTCCAGACAGAATTAATTTGCATTTGCAAACATTTCAAATCATCGCCTTCTGTTTGAAACAGTTTTTAAGGTTTTTGAATGTTAGAAAACATATAAACTAAGTTAAAGAACATTATTAGGGTACCATTCAGGAAAGAATCTTTCTTTAGGAAGGAAACTTAAGCATGTGTTTAACTTGAAGCATAAGCTTAAATGCTTTACTCCAGCGGTTCTCACACTTTTGTACTGGTGACCCATTTCACACAGCAAGCCTGAGTGTGACCTCCCTTATAAATTAAAAACACAACTTTTAAACAAATATTATTATAAATGCTGGAGGCAAAGTAGGGCTTGGGGGTGGAGATTGACAGCACGTGACCCCCGTCTAATAACCTCACAACCCCCAAGGGGTCATGACCACTCGTTTGAGAATCCCTGCTTTACTCAATCAGGAGCTAAGGTTGCCAAACAAAGCACTTAAATATTAGGAGATGCCAGATTGTGCTACTTCATTTCTGCCTCCTTTTGTGTCCGATACAGTCTTCTGTTCTATGACCTCATTACTGGCCTTTCCACAGAGCCCCTGCTTCACTCTGAGACTGCTCGACTGGCAGAAAGAAGAGAAGGTTTCCTACAGTCAGCCATTTGCATGACTTGCTGCTCACAGGGAGTACTTTGCTCACGAGCTCTGTGAAGTCAGCTGGGATGTTTGAGCTAATACTCCCCCCCCCCCTCCTCTCCCCATAGTTTGAAAATGGGGTCAGACAGGTGGCCAGGAGACCTTCAATGAAGAGTCTTAAATATGAGAACTCCTTTGCTCTCTGGTTCCTATGGAATCTGCGCCTGCACAGTCCAAGCTGATGAGGGTTCTGAGAAGAAAAAGAGCATGTTGAGGAGGACACTCAAGGAGGGCCATATTAAGAAACTGGATGGATGAGGTGTAGTTATGAATCCTGAAGGCCCGGGGAGACATTTTACTGTATTGTTACCCCTTTTCAACCTCAGCAGCCAGTCCAGTTTTGGGGCCTGTTGGAAGTAGACACTGACAGAGCCTGGTATTCTCTTTGCTGCAATCTTTTTTATTTACAAGGAATGTACCAAGTCCTGCTTCTCCAAATGCAGGAGGAACCAAAAGCGAAAGGAGCAGTTTTGTAGCTTCCAGCCCCAAGCCTTCCTAGCCAACAGACTCAAAAGTTCTCTCTGTCGCTTTTCCCAGCATTGCACTGTGGTCACAGCTGCTGCTTGACTTCTTTGCTTTTTTTGTCTCCGCCTCTCTCTCTCTCTGTTCTTGTCTGCTGTCAGTTCTGTGTGTTCGCTCTCTCAAATCTCACACTCACCGGGTCACAATACCCAGTGGAAAACCTCCTCCCTGTCTTTGCCACCTCCTCCCCACACCCAACACAGCCACAGTGCTAGGTGTCGTCTACACTAGCACTTTTGTGGGGCAAACTTTTGTCAGGCAGGTCACCCCCCGTGACCGACATCAACTTCACCGATAAAAGCGCTGGTGTGGACAGCACTGTGTCAGCAAGAGAGTGTCTCCTCCGCTGCTCGTTAAGGGTGGTTTAATTATGCACAGAGCAGCTACACGAGACTTCACAGTGGCGCAGCTGCAGTGGCATAGCCGTGCCGCTCTAAGGCCTGTAGTGTGGACATAGCCCTAGCCTCTGCACAGACTCTGTTTAGCCTTGTTTTAGGTGTGGCCACTTTACTCTCTTTTACAGCTATGTTCAGTGAAAGGCTGCATTCACACACCAATTTGAAGAAGGTCAACTCAATCCAAAACAAGATTTCGCCCAGCTCACAAGAATTCATTTATTTTTTACTGATGTTGAGACGCTTGGGAATTTGTGCTGATTTTTGTTCAGTTTTGTATAATGTAGTTAAATCGGGTAATTGTTGTTACATTGCACTCCATATTCTTTATGGAAATATGCTTATGAATATGACATGACAAATTTTGAATAAAGCATTTCCAGTTATGTGACATACCCTTGGAAAGGATATAATGTGCTGAATGTGTTCATCCTATTTGTATGCATGTCTCATTTCTATGTCTGAAGTTAGAAATATGAAGTGTAAACTGATGTTACTGTTACTAATGTAGTTATACCAAGTGAGGGCCATTAAGGGTACTTCAGGAACCTGATGACTCTTAAGCAAGAAACAATGGGCTGTCGATGGATTTGTTTTCCCGTAAGTCTACGGGATGCCTGTGAGGAGGAGGGCCGATGGGGGTCCCTGCATAGGCGCCGACTTCTCCTCTGCCCTGTGGGTGCTCGATTCCCCCTCTCACGGCCCCACCCCTGCACCACCCTCGCCCCACCCCAATTCCACAGCCTTCTACAAAGTCCCCGCGCACCCCGCCTTTTCCCACCCTAGCCCCGCCCCCTCCCCACCCACATTCCACCCTTCCCCCAAGCCCCGCCTCTGCCCTGCCTCTTCTCCACCTCCTCCCCTGAGTGCGCTGCATCCCCGCTCCTCCCCCTCCCTCCTGGAAAGTCCTAAGTGCCACCAAACAGCTGTTAGGCAGTGGGAGAAGCGCTGGGAGGGAGGGGGAGGAGCGGGGACATGGTGCGCTCAGAATGGGAAGAGGGGAGGAGGCGAGGCGGGGGGAGCTTGGCTGCCAGTGGGTGTGGAGCATCTGCTAATTTTTCCCTAATGGGTGCTCCAGCCCCTCAGCACCCACGGAATTAGCGCCTATGGGTCCCTGCAAAGACACGTGTCTGTCACCTGATGCTGGAATCCATCTGGGATTTTATATTTTTCCACAAAGCGGGGGGAAAGTTTAAAGAAAGAGACAAAGGATTCCCGCCTTTTGCCAAATCTATAATAGGGTTTGAAGCCGGATAAAGAGGGAATTATGAGGACACCCCTGTTTACCACCCAAGATGCCTGCTGGAACTAACAGAGACTGAACAGATTGGGCCTCGAATAGAAACGAGTCTAGTCTGTGAAAAAAGCTTATTGGAACATCTTTGAGGGTGAGATATTACATGTAACCAGTTTCTTAGTGTATTAAGCTTAGCCTTGTGTGTTTGTTTTATTTTGCTTATTAAACTTACTTTGTTCTATCTGTTACCTCTCATGATCACTTAAATCCTACCGTTTGTACTTAATAAAATCCCTTTTGTTTATTAATAAACCCAGTGTAAGTCATCATTACCTGGGAGGCAAACAGTCTGCGCATATCTCTCTTCACTTTGAGAAAGAGGGTGAACAATATGAACGTGTACAGTATAAGACGAATTTATCTGGGGTTCAGGCCCCACTGGGGCTGTGCACTGGGGTGCTGAGGCAAGTCCCTTTTAACTGAACCTTCCCAGAGCTGAGCTGATCTCAGTGTCTGTATTCTGCAGAGGGGTGCGGCCCTAGCTCTGTGTTTGTGCTGGAGGAGGCCTGGAGGGTCTGGCTCGGCAAGATAGAGGCAAGGGGTGCCCAGGCTGGCAGAAGGGTCAGGTTCAGTGGTTCAGGGAACCCGTCACAATTGTAGAAATCATACAAATGAATAAATCCTGTAAGAAGCAGCAGAAGCCACGGACATTCCTACCTGATTCCAGCTTGTGAACATAAAATGTAATGAAGAAAATGATGAAACCAGGTAGGGAGGAGCTGGCTGTGGAGCTGTGGCAGATTGAAAGACCCTTCATCTCAGTGTAACTTGATCTAGATGACAGGAGGGGGGGATAAAATAACAAAAAAAAATGCATTGAGTGTAACACAGTCACAATGATTTAAGGCAACCTGGATACAGAGAAAATGGAAAATTATGAACAGGATACATAATTGGCAAAACAAAACAAGACCCTGCAGCACTCAACTTAATTGCATTTCTCTGTTTCTAGGTAACTTTCAATAACCTTCTGAATGCTGCATCTGATCAAGTCTGACGTTTCATGGAATACTCCCGGCATCGATCAAAAGCTGTCTCCTGATCAAGGGAAACCAACCAATGTGCAAATCCAATATTTTTTAGCCAAAACGACAACCCACAACCGGCAAAGGTTGTTAAAAGTGGACCTATGGGAAATACAATGGGTCTGGTCATGGCGCACAACCAACCCAATCACAGTTTTCAGTCCGTTGGCCAAGGCCTTTGAGAAAAGTTTATAGTTGGAGCACCGCAGGGACACAGATCTCCAATCCTTTCCCTCCCCAAGGTACCCCTTCTTAAGCAAAAGGGTGAGAATTGCTCAACAACTACTAAGTGGTGATATCGTCTCCCTGACGCTCTCCTGAAAAACCTGGAGCAAGTCAGTCCCAAAAAGGGTCCAAAAGGCCTTGCAAAACTCAACAGGCAAACCATCATTACCAGGTGTCTTCCCTGGAGCAATTTAGGGCATGTGACACTGTATGGATTCTGGGGGACATTTGAGCATATTATGAATAATTAAATGCTTGTCAGTTGGACCCCAAACAGATGGCTGCTTGTGCATTTGATGGAGCTGCAAACTTCTCTGGAAGACATGGTGGAGTACAAGCTTTGCTCAGAGAAAAGTTTAACCCTAATCTCTCCTATACACACTGCGACAAGCACTACTACGAGCTGCAGACTCCTCAAAAGACATTTAAAAAGCTATAAATTTAATGTCTTCATTTTATTCTTTTTTCAGCAAGAGTCCAAAAAGACTGAATATCTTGGAAAATATAGAAGATACACTGGGACTGAAGTTCAAATTAGTCCAACCTGGGGAAACCCGCTGGCTTTCTCATGAGCAATCCTTGGCTGTTGTCTTAAAATTACTCCAGCCATTATTACTGGCTTTGGAAAGTATCTGCCAAGATGGGATGGATCTAAGTAGTGAGGCTGGTGGGTTACTTTTGCTACTACGTTCAGAGAAGACTATTGCCATTCTCTCTCTCGTAAGTCTACTGTTGAAACCACTTGGGTCATTAAACAAAGTCATCCAGGCATCTGCTACAACAGCAGTAGATCTTTGTCGAGCAACAGAAGCTACATTTGGATCAGAGAGCTATTCATTGAAAGAGCACTGGAAGAAGCAAAGACTTCAGTCCAGAAGTTGACTAATGAAAGCATTTATATTGAATCCTTAAGTGAAGAGGACAAGAAGCGTTTGTTAAGGCAACTGAAAAAGTACACAGACTTGATTCTTAAAAATCTACAACAGTGACTTCTAGATTCTACTCAACCACAGTGTAGCTTTTACAGATGCCTGTCCTATAAAACACTGGCAGCTGAGTGGAGTGAGACACTACCAGCAATGGGGCTGCCATGTGCTCAGGACAGAATAGAGAACTTGAACACAGAGTGGAATATCATACAACGAATTAATGAAGATTTGACTTCAAACTTCTTTTTTATCATCACTAGTGGCTCGACCTGATCTTTGTGCTGTGTTTCCTGGGCTGAAAGAAGTAGGAATTCATCTCTTGCTACTCCCAGTCACAACAGCTACAGTTGAGCGTTCTTTTTCATCACTGAATAGAATTGTGTGTTTTGAAAGAAGTCGCCTTCTGCCTGATCACGTGAATGAACTAATGAGCATCTCAATTGAAGGAATGGAAGTTCCGGACACAGGAGAAGCCACCGAAGATGAGCGCATTGCATTCAAGAAGTTCATTAACAGAGTTGTGTAAAATTATAACAAGAAACCAAGAAGGATGTAGATCAGAGGTGGGCAAACTATGGCCTGCGGGCCACATACAGCCTGCAGGACCGTCCTCCCGGCCCCTGAGCTCCCCTCCAGGGAGGCTAGCCCCCGGCCCCTCCCCCGCTCTTTCCGCTCCCCTGCGGGCACACCACCTCATGGGCAGCGCTCTGGGCGGCAGGGCTGCACGCTCCTGCAGGGCAGAGTGGCAGCGTGTTTAGCTCTGGCCAGATGGCACAGCTGCCAGACACGCTGCTCTGTGCAGCATGGTAAAGGGGCTGGGGGGTTGGATAAGGGACAGGAGGTCCCAGGGGGCAGTCAGAGGACAGGGGGTGGTTGGATGGGACGGAGGTTCGGGTAGGGGGGGTGAGTTCCGATGAAGTGAGCTGTAGCTTACAAAAGCTTATGCTCAAATAAATTGGTCAGTCTCTAACGTGCCACAAGTCCTCCTGTTCTTTTTGCGGATACAGACGAACATGGCTGCTACTCTGAAACCTGCATTGTTAGAAGTACCAGGGCTGGCCCCACATCAAATGACGCCTCAGGTAAGGAGCATCTTTGACACCCCCCCTCCATTTGTTAAACCTTTAAATACTTTATTTTTTAATCACATTTGTAGCTCATTTCATGACTTTGACGCACGATTTCTCTCTCTCACATAAGATGATGCATTTGCAGACTAGGATCTGTAAATCTTACAGAAACTTCTTAGTTTTAAGAATAACCGAAATGTACTAACATCAAGAAATTGAACTGCGCACCAACACTGGGTGGACAAGTATTGAACAGTGTGACAGCAGGTGACAGACTTAGAACGTTAACAGGGCCACAATTAGGGGCATTATACTTCAAAAATTCTATTTTCCCTTTTATCGCTACCAACAAAAACAGCACCCTGAGCCTGGCACCCCACAAGCCGGGCACCCCAGGCAGTCACCTGTCCCTAAATCCGGCCCTGACCAGGACACAAAAGAAAAGTCATTCAAAGAGAAAAAATATTTTACATCTGCCCCCTCAATTCTGCTGCCACTGGCAGTAGCGTGCTCTGCCTAGAGAGTAGGATTAGGCCTGGTAAACTAGGGAAAGTGGAGGATCTTTTAAGTGGCTGGGAACCTGATCCCAATCCTGCTGACGTCAATGGAAAGAATCCCAGTGATTTCAATGGATTTGGATCAGCACCTCAGGGCCTTGCCAGCTTTTGGTGCTCAGGTTTCCAGTGTGGGAATCCCGTTATCACCTGAGGACTAGTTGGCAGTTCCTGCAGACTGTCATCTCCTGTTTCCTTGTCTGTGCTCTTCAAACAGGATTCTGTGACCCTAGCGCTGGGATCTGCTCTGGCTCCCAGTATATATTTGGTGCAATTCAAGGTGTTTGGTTTTTGACACAAGAAGCACCGAATGGTTTAGGACCAGGCGACCACCTCTCTCCTGATGTGATACAAGGGTGGCGGAGAGCAGCTGGGATGCTCAGTCTTACACTCTCACTGGTTTTAGTGGGAGAAGAATGGTGGTGGGAAGCTTTCAGTGAAGGATCTTCAGCACTGCAACACCCCATTGGTCTGGCACATCTAGAGTCCATTCTCTGTCGGGAAGGGAATGGATGGAAGAGGATGTAACTGAGATAAGGTGTGTTGGGGAGTTATTAGTCCTGAAGGCTTAGGGAGGCAGGAAGGTGTTTATAAAACAAACCAAACATAACCAACCAACCTGCTCCTGGTCCCTTCACCTTTGTATTTGCAACTAAAGAGAGAGTGATGGGCTCTTTTTATAAATATAAAACCTACTCATTTTAATGGTTTAGGTTTGTATTACCCGCAGTAAAAGAACATCCATCCAATGAGCTGGGCCCTCTTGGCAATTTTTACAAAAGACATGGATGAACAAGCAGACTGCAAATTACCCCAAGGTCAGATCAAGTAGTCCAGCAACAACAGAAACACAGCTAAAGAACAACAAGTAAGGGCCCGCTCCTGCTCTGTGCTTACATTTACACACTGGGATTACTTCCATTGACTTCAATGGGACTGCTCGCAGTGCATAAACTTCATTTGTAAGGCACTGCAGGCCTGGGGCCTAAACGAAAAACTATAGGAAGCAGCAGAGGCCTGGAGGATTCCTACCTGGTTCCAACTTGTGAACATCAAACAGTTATAAAATAAATAATAAAACCAGGCAGAGAGGAGATGAATCCGGAGCTGTGGCAGAACGAGAGAACCTTTATCTTCACTGAAATGTCATCCAGACAACAGGAAGAATAAAAAGAACACAACAACAGTATAACTTAATGAGTAGGCTTCAGTGATTAGGACAAGCTGGATATTAGAGTTTGAGGAACAGAAAATTGCAAAGGACACATGTAATAAAAATAGGGATAAATGCATTGTTATGTGAACTCGTTTGCATATTATGCAGTGACAGCAGTCGTCCCATAGTCTGCACAAAAAAGAGCAGATCAGTGTAAAATGATATTAATGTCCCATGACCCAGGGAAAAAAAAGAGAGAGAGAGAGAAGGAACTCCCCTGAATATGAATTAAGAGAATTAAGGGCAGGATTTTGAAAATCATTGAGTACTGGCCTAATTCTGCCCCACTGAAGTTAATGGGAAAACTTGAAATGACTAACAGGGGCAGCAAGGTTAGACCAATACTGAGAGGTTTAAATAATCTGACCCTAAAATAGTAGGTGTCAGCATATTTCCTTCTTGTGATTAGAATGACAGCTTTAGAATTTTTTCTTCACAACAATCCCATAACGCCCCCCCCCCCCCCCCCCAGACACAGATTTTTCTGTTCCCATCATGGGAAACAATTAGCGAATGTAATAGGTAAAGTTGAATACACTGAACATAAAAAACATAGCAGGTGGGAAATATATAGGAACAGAACACGTTATGATAGTTTGTTTTTATTGCCAAAGCATGTAGGCACCAGTCACTGATCAGGACCCCTTTGAGCGAGGCACTGTACAAAACATGTAACAAAATCCAGATCTCTGCTCATGGAGGAGATCCCCTCGCTCATGGATCTCTACTGTTCCACACACACAAAAAAATACATGTGGGTTTTTTTTTTAAAAAAAGTTGCCTTTTGGTATCTGAGATTTTAGGTCACACTCAGGTCATATTCTCTAGCTTTTTTCTGCAATCACAAGGGCTAGAAACTTTCTTTAAACATTAAAACTGAAATTCTCTCATAATCACAGGACAAGAACAGCTGGGGTTTTAAGGAAAATATCAAATATTTCAAGACTCAAGACAAAATTATGAGAGAATTGACACCACTTGAATATATTTCAATATATTTCATTAAACAATAAATGAAAAAATGGCGTTCAGAACAATGCAGAAATAACCACAAAAGCTTTCTTGTGATTGATTTAAAAAAAAAAATTCAAAATGAATGTTATTTCGAGTAGATTTCAAACAAGTTCAGACTAAAAGGAATGAAAAGATTTTTTATTACTGTTATGTTTCTCATGCATCATTTCTTTTAAAAAATGAGAGTGAGGGCGAGAAAATGGGAAAGTCCCGAAACCCACTCCCCCAAAATCAAAGTGTTTGTGTCCATTCATTTTTTTTCCAAATTATTTCAAGCTGTTTTTTTTCAATGGAAAGTTCCATAAACATTTCAAATCAATCAAACAAAAATCATGCAATTTTTAGGGTGAAAAATAATTCCCCTTTTTTTAATCGGGCACAGAGATACCCTCATGAATTCTCCCCGCTGACGGCTTTTCGCACAGGGAATAACCTGTCTCACAGTAACATGGGCCTTTCTTGCCATCAAATCTTCCCTAAACCCAGGACCATAAAAATCACCCCTGCTAACCACCCTTTTACAGCTCTGTGGCCACAAAGACAGGAGGCAACATTAAGTTATCACAGGACAACAATGCAATGTGTACAAACTGACCACTCTGGTTGTTGTGGATCCCTTGACACGCATACAGAAGACCAGTACCAAGCTACAAGTGGTGACATCCCCTCATTGTCTAATTGCATTAAAGATTCTGGCCCAGATTCAATCATTAAGTCCGTTCCTATTCAGCACATTTCAAAGGGTGCTTCACTTTCGGCACATGCTTAATTCCCACTGATCTCAAAATGAATAAAGTAATTTCTTTCCATTGATTCTGGACAAAACTGGACGTTTTTTCCCTTAAAACATCAGAAGCAAAAGGACTCAGCCCCACAGACAGCTCGAAAACTACCGACAACAAGCAGGCCAGGAAACTTTACTGATTGCTGCTGAGTTTGCAGCGCCACGTTTCTTCCTCTATTCTAAATACAGGAAGTTCCTTTGTTACAAATCTCCCCTTAACGACACTAAAAACGGGATTGGGCCCAGGATCCTTGGTGAAACACAGGAACAGAGGAAAGGAATTACCTAGTGACTGTACTGTACAAACCCGGCAGGGCTAGGAAACCGACCTGAAATGGATTGGAGGGCATCTCATTCTCAACGTACACATGCGGAACCGTTCCCATAAAGAGCAAAACAAATTCTCAGGGGATTCTCAAGTCTTTGTGTTATTACCAATCTGTCCAAGACAGAGCCCTGACTGTTACCGAGTCAGGCAGCCACAGTTCACCTACCGGATTGATCCTCCGGAGACGGTTCGTGGCGCGTAGGGGGCGGTCTGTCCTTCTGAAAGCGTCAGGCTTTGCCGAGATAGTCCTCAAACTATAAGTTATTTCATTTCATCAAGATGCCCAGCTACTTCCGGGTATCAAATAGCTGCCGTCTGATCACAGCCTTTTCTAGCAGGGTTGGGTTTTGATTTTATTGTGTTTAAAGAATCCTGTTCTTGTTCCACAGGGATAAACGCACTGTCCGCCGGCAGCATCTACTGAGTGTGAAAGCGAAAGTAACAGAGGGACTCGGAAATGGCAGCAACCCCGGGTGGGATCTGAGAATCTCCTCTTAAAGAAACAGCCACGTGGCTGCTGAGACAGAACTGGCCGGCCCGGAAGAGTCAAAGTTTCCGGGGCTCCAAATGACCTGAATACAGGAGTGATTGTGAAGAGACTGGCTCTTGCTTTTGGGGTGAACTGTAGTAAATGTCACAAATAATCGTCACCTTTTACATTATGTCACCAGAATAAACATTCCCCTGTGGACAGTTAGGAATAATATGAACAATACCTTTGCAGTGCGAAACTGGGGTAGAGGGTGAACCTCATTCTTCATGACTGTAACATCAGAAGATTGAAGCCCTGACTCTCCGTGCGGACAAGACTCAGTCTGAGGCCGAAAAGAGAAGTCAGAGAATAGAATAGCATTAAGGAATCCTGAGTTCTGACCGGACACCAAACAACGTTCTGTCCCGGAATAAGTGATCGGTTGGAAATACTAATAGTGACACTGCACCCCGCATTCTTCATAGAAATATTATTATATGATTATGGTGTAACTAAAATATGTTTTATGCAACATCGGTCATGTAAGATGTCCTTGGAAAGGTACTGAATACATCCAGTGTTGTGAGCTGTAGCTCACGAAAGCTCATGCTCAAATAAATTGGTTAGTCTCTAAGGTGCCACAAGTCCTCCTGGTCTTTTTGGGAATACAGACTAACACGGCTGCTACTCTGAAAACTATGGTTACTGAATATGATTATCCTGTTTGTATGCATGTATCAATTCTGTATCTAAAGTTAGAGATATTGACTCTGTAGCAATTACAACTGTGTTTGCACCTGGGGAACGCCCACTAGACAGTGAGCACTCAACCTGGATGGGCCATTAGGAAGGACAATAGAGCTGTGAAGATACTAATCTCCCTCCTTCCTGAGAAGTTTCCTAGGAGACTCCTTTGACACTGCAAGGTCAGGTGATCCTGTTACCTGGCACTGGCCACCATCTTAACCTGGTACTTTCCCACTGGGATGGGTGTGGGTCAGACTAGGAGACAAAGGATTCCTGCCATATACTAAAGCTATATAGGGGAAGGAGTGACACCATCAATGATTCTTCTCTGTCTCTGCGCCCAAAGAAACACTTAGAAACACCTGAGAAACAAGGACTGAACTGGGGAGAAGGGCTGAATGCAGGTTAGAAGGATTTCTAGCCTGTGAATGAAACACCTGGGAAACCCAAGCTGTGAAGCTAATGCAGCTTGTGCCTTGTGAATCTGCCAATCTGTATGCATCATCACTTAAGATGACAATCCACTGTTTTTAACCAACCTCTTTAGTATATTAAGCTTAGATTGTGGGAGTTGTTTGTTTGTTTGCTAAGTAATCAGCTTTGATCTAAACAACGAGGAGTCCTGTGGCACCTTAAAGACTAACACATGTATTTGGGCATAAGCTTTGGTAGGCTGGAACCCACTTTATCAGATGCATGAAGTGGAAACTTTAGTTTGGCAATGTAACGATGCTAGTTCTGGCAAGACCCAACTGAGAGTGCCAATTCAGGACAAATTGCTTAAAGCAGGTCAGTTACAGCCCAAGGCTGGGGTTTCTGTGCACACCGAGAAAAATCAAACCAGCCAAACAGAGAAGACTTTGGTTTTACCCCACTGGCTAACCACAAGTCACACAAGCAATTCCCTTAGACACTCCAGGTTCTCACTATCACCACCAGTGCCACTCCTTATGAGGACAAATGGTTATGAAAACCAATACCCCAGTAAAAGAAAAAAGCTTCTCTCGATCCCAAAGGACCAGACCCCAGTCAATATACAAATCAGTTCTTCCCCACAAATCACACTGTTGCCAATCCTTTAGAATCTAAAATCTAAAGGTTTATTCATAAAAGGAAAACGATATAGATGAGAGCTAGAATTGGTTAAATGGAGTCAATTACATACAGTAATGGCAAAGTTCTTGGTTCAGGCTTGCAGCAGTGATAGAATAAACTGCAGGTTCAAATCAAGTCTCTGGAGAACATCCACAGCTGGGATGGGTCTTTCAGTCCTTGGTTCAAAGCTTCAGTGTAGCAAAGTCCCTCCAGAGCTCAGAAGCAGGATTGAAGACAAGATGGAGGAGCTGCAGCAGCTTTTTATAGTCTCTTGCCATATGGTCTTTTTTTCTTTGTCCCAAAGACAAGCTGTCCATCACCTGGCCTGGAAAAACCTCAGAGTTCTGTCCATAGGCAGGTCCCTGCATACCTTGCTGAGTCACAAGGTGTGTCTGCCTTCTCTCTGTGGGTCAGTTGTATAGCTCATGGTCCTTAATGGGCCATCAAGCAGGCTAGGCAGAGCTGACACCAACTTGTCTGGGGTAGCACCCAAAAGCACAGCATAAGTTTGAAATACAGATAGTACAGAGCCAATACTTATATCTTTAAATACAAAAATGATACATGCAAACAGATAGCATAATCCTAACCAGTAAACCATAACCTCGTCTTAGACACCTTATATGACCCCCTTTATACAAGATTTGGTGCCACTACAGGACCTTGGTTGCAACAATGTTCTATATGGTCCCAGTTCAAGTCAATAACGTCATAGGCAGGTATATATACACATGCAAAGATGGGTGTGTTACATTACTATGCGGAGGACCAGTGTTAACAAGGTCAATTCAATCAGAGTGAATGTGGCCTACTCCTAATAGTTGATGAGAAGGTGTGAATATCAAAAGGGAAAATTACTTCTTGTAGTGAGCTAGCCACTCCCAGTCTCTATTCATACCCAGTCTGATAGTGTTACATTTGCATACGAATTCATAAGGGGGGGGGCAAGGAGCTGTGCATCTCTCCCCACACATTAAGGGAGGGAGCAAATTTCATGAGCTTACGCTGTGTAGCTCCCTATACAGCGCAAGACAATATAACTTTGGGTTCATGCTCCAGAAGGGTTTTGTGCACTTGAGTGCTGGGCAACTCCCTGAGCAGAGGCTCCCCCCACAGCGCTGATGGCAGTCTCTGTGTGATTCTACAGCTGGGTGTGGCCCTACCTGTGTGTGTGCTGGGGAAGGCTGGCGGGCCTGGCGCAGTGCCTGAGGTGGCAGCCCAGGAGTGGGGTTCAACCCGTCACACTAATATTTACTAAACCACATCACAGACATAATACCTCTCAATAAAGAGTATTGACAGTTACACACAGGTAGGGTTGCCAACTCTCTCAGACTAGACTGACTGGATGCCGTTGATGCAAAATGGTGTCCGGTCCGGGAAAGTTGGCAACCCTACACATAGGGGGTGGCACATTAGTCACTGGACCAATGGGTCCTATGCCAGGGGCCACAGCCAATTGGGGGACCACTGGAAGTGCTCCCATGCCCTGACCCGCTCATCTGCCCGGTGCTCCTGTGGGGGAGCATGGGGGAGAGGGGAGGGAGACTGCAGGCAAAAGGGGTGGGGAGAGGCCCCCACTTGCTCTGGCCCAGGACCCCACAAACCCCTAATGTGCCACTGCACACAGGGCTGTCTCTGACTCTGGACAAGTAAATATGAGTATATTTTAGCTACACTGTCATAAATATAAAGGGAAGGGTCACCACCTTTCTGTACACAGTGCTATAAAATCCCTCCTGGCCAGAGGCAAAACCCTGTCACCTGTAAAGGGTTGAGAAGCTAAGATAACCTCGCTGGCACCTGACCAAAATGACCAATGAGGAGACAAGATACTTTCAAATATGGAGGGGGGGAAACAAAGGGTTTGTCTGTCTGTGTGATGCTTTTGCTGGGAACAGTCAGGAATGCAGCCTTACAACTGTTAGTTAGTAAGTAATCTAGCTAGAAATGCGTTAGATTTCCTTTTGTTTAATGGCTGGTAAAATAAGCTGTGCTGGATAGAATGCATATTCCTGCTTTTTGTGTCTTTTTGTAACTTAAGGTTTTGCCTAGAGGGATTCTCTATGTTTTGAATCTGATTACCCTGTAAGGTATTTACCATCCTGATTTTACAGAGGTGATTCTTTTACCTTTTCTTTAATTAAAATTCTTCTTTTAAGAACCTGATTGCTTTTTCATTGTTCTTAAGATCCAAGGGTTTGGGTGTGTGTTCACCTGTACAAATTGGTGAGGATTCTTATCAAGCCTTCCCCAGGAAAGGCAGTGTAGGGCTTGTGGGGATATTTTGGGGGAAGACATCTCCAAGTGGACTCTTTCCCTGTTCTTTGTTTAACATGCTTGGTGGTGGCAGCATAAGGTTCAAGGACAAGGCAAAGTTTGTACCTTGGGGAAGTTTTTAACCTAAGCTGGTAAGAATAAGCTTCGGGGGTCTTTCATGCAGGTCCCCACATCTGTACCCTAGAGTTCAGAGTGAGGAAGGAACCTTGACAAAAAAGAAAAAGAAATGGAGGCAAAGGGAAAAGAGAGGAAGCATGCACTGGAGATAGAGAAGGCAAAGGCTCAGCAGAATATACCGGATAACCCTAACAATCCTTCCCCAACAATCCACAAATGGGAACAACTATGTCCACAGTATGATGAATCCAGTGATATTGCTGAATATTTTCTCACCTTTCAGAGACTGTGCACACTCCATCAAATTCCTGAAGCTCACAAGATGACCACATTGGTCGCAAAATTGACTGGAAGAGCTCTGGACATAGTCAATAAGATGCCTATTGGTGAGGCTTCTGACTATAATAAATTCAAGGATTTAGTTTTAAAGCAATTTCAAGTTACACCTGAAACTTACAGAGTAAAATTTAGAGTCCTTAAGAGAGGACCTGGACTAAGTAATGTGGCTTATATAAACCAGATGAAGGATCTGTTAGATAAATGGGTCAAAGGAAGGGGTGTAATTAGCTTTGAAGGAATGTGTGATTTGATGACTCAGGAGCAATTCCTGAATATATCCAAGGAGGATATAAAACAGTGTTTATGGGATAAGAAAATGGACTCAGCAGAAAGTCTTGCTTCTTATGCTGATCAATACGAGCAGTCCCAGACTGCCAGAGAGGCGGGACAAACTGGAACAAAATGGGTGGAGGGAGGAGAGAGAAACGACCCTGGTCACAGTTGGAGCGGATACCAGAAGGGAACCCTCAGACCACACCCTACTACCGGGGGCAGCCCAAGACCCCAGCTACACACCAAGGAACACTCCAGACACCTTATCGTCCCGCCACACCATTCTCCAGCAACCCACCTCGCCCCAGTGACTCATCAGCTGGACGATGTTTTAAATGTAATGAGCCTGGGCATGTAAAGGCCAACTGCCCCAAGATCCCCAACAGATTACAGTTCATTGCACTGGAATCACACCAGAGAGCTATGGAGGGAGCGAAAGAGGCAGAAAAAATAAACAAATATAGAGAATCCCTCTAGGCAAAACCTTAAGTTACAAAAATCACAAAAAAACAGGAATATACATTCCATCCAGCACAGCTTATTTTACCAGCCATTAAACAAAAGGAAATCTAACACATTTCTAGCTAGATTACGTACTAACTAACAGTTGTAAGGCTGCATTCCTGATCCGTTCCCAGCAAAAGCATCACACAGACAGACAAACCCTTTGTTCCCCCGCCCCCCACCCCATCCAGATTTGAAAGTATCTTGTCTCCTCACTGGTCATTTAGGTCAGATGCCAGCGAGGTTATCTTAGCTTCTTAACCTTTTACAGGTGAAAGGGTTTTGCCTCTGGCCAGGAGGGATTTTATAGCACAGTATACAGAAAGGTGGTTACCCTTCCCTTTATATTTATGACATACGCTTTTATCATTAACATCTGAACCCATCATTAAAATATTATATCTCTCCAGCTAGTTTCTTCTAGCTCCTCCTTCATCCTTTCTCTTTTCAGTTTCTCTTGCCCAGCAGTGGCAGGAGGTGCTGGGGAAAGCTAGAAAACCCTGCCTGGAAGAGAAAAGCAAACAATGTCTGGTGAAGTTGCTGAGCTGGAAACTCCATCCGAGAAAAATAAGAAAGGTCAAAGCTTGAGGAGCCTGAGGAATTCAAGCTGCTGCCTCCTCCTCCTTCCCCATTTGGCACCAGTCTCCTGAAGACATTGGCTCTCCCTGGGGCTGCTCTGGGTTTAGTGACTAGCTCTGCTCTGACACAGTTCTCCAGCTCTGGCAGACGTCTGGCTCCTTGCAGACATTCTCGGCCAATGTTACTGTTATTTAATCACGCTGTGATTGGACACATTGGTGCAGCTGGGAAGTGAGAACTGGCTCCATTGCTGCAAATATGTTTCTCTGAGCCCTGCTGCTCCTTGGCAGCCAGATGCCAGGCCCTAGTGATTTAAACCAGGAGCAGACAGATACAAATCACACCCCTTATACCACTGGGAGTGAAAGAGCTTCAACTTTGTCCCAGTTTGTCCCTTATCTGAGAGAGATGGTCTCCTGCAGCAGTTCCCCTGCCATTAACATGCCTGAGGCCACTGCTGGAATTGCTGCTGTGGGGAAGAAATCTATAGTTCATTCCATTCTAGCTGCCTTTGAACGTGATGTATCAGCCCGAAAGAAGATGGAAGCTCAGCGCCATGTGCCCTGCAGAGCTTCCAAATTCTTGGGGTTTGTGGAATGTTCCTCATTCAGGCGCCTTCTGTTGCATGTCAAAGGCAGATGCCATGACAAAGACACCTGTGAAAGGAGACACCCCTATCAAGTGCCCTGCAGTCCACTGCACTAGAAGCCACGAGTGTGAGGGTTTGAATCTCATTTCTACAGGTTTGTGCTTGTATTGTCCTGAACATCCTAATCTTTGTTAGTGATAAAACCTCATATCCCCTCAAAAGCAGTTAAGCATTAGACATGTTCTCTCCGTGCTTCACCATTAAGGTAGCGGGGAAGTGTGATATTTTGGGAAATCTGCCTTTACACCTTATGAATGCTGGTTGCTGTTGTGAGTGGTTGTTAATGTATTTTTGAACGTGTCTGTGAATTCCACTGTTTCTGGCAGCACCTTCATCTGATACACACCAGACAGAGGACAATAGGAAGCGCTTAACCTAAATGTCCGTGCTTTGACCACACAACTGTTATGCTACCTAGCAATTGTACCCTAAGGGAAACCTGTTTTCCACCTGTCCTCTACAGGCGGCTGGTGTCGGAGGAATGGAATGTTACGGAGCAGAAATCCAAGGTGTGATGCTAGCTTTTAAAAACCACAGAAGCAGGGTAGGTCAGGAGAATACTCCCAGAGAGCCACACAGAACAGGAAGCGTTGGGCAGGAGAGAAGAAGGGGTAAGGACTGGCCAAGGTCAGAGTAGAAGAGCTGGGGGAGAAGCCTCCAGGTTTCAGCACACAAGGGATGCATGGCAACAGAAGGATGCTGGGTGAACTCTGACCCCAGCCCAAAGAGTGCTCTGGAGTAGGGAGGAAACATGTGGGTAGGGTTTGGTTTTGTGTAGGTCTGTGTGATGCTTCTGCTGTGAAAAGGCAATGCTGTGTTTGAGTCCTGTGCAAAGTTAGTCTGTTATGTGCTACACTTATCACATGCCCCTAAAAGAGTTAGCCTGTAACCCAGCAGGCTCACCCCTCAGATGGGATGCTGGGAGAAGGTGTGTTTCAGCTACTGGGGTAGCCTGGGGGTCAGTGGTGGACGGTAGCCTAAGGCAGGTGGGCTGAGGAGCTTCATTTCCATGAATGGGTAAGAGAGTGAGACATACTGCCCAGGAAACATACCAAGGAGGCCAAAATACTGCGTCCTGCTGAAACCCAGGGAAGCTTTAAAACACCCCATGATCCAGGGGCTGGATTCCCCTCCTAGCACTCTGGTCGGTGGGGACACTCAACCAGACCTGTGACAAGTGGCTGCACAAGGTCACTGCAGGAGGAAGAGAATACTGTTTTGAACACTGTTTGCCAGAAGCTGGGAATGGGCGACAGGGGATGGATCGCTTGACGATTGCCTGCTCTGTTCGTTCCCTCTGGGGCACCTGGCATTGGCCACTGTTGGAAGACAGGACACTGGGCTAGATGGACCTTTGGTCTGACCCAGTACGTCTGTTCTTATGTTCTAACCCATAGCAGCATAGCCACCCAACAGACCTGCCTATCAGGATTTCTGAATGGTCTATATGGTATTTGGTTACCTATCACTAACCACAGCACCACAACAGAGCCCAGGAGAGAACCCAGGAATCCTGATCTCCAGTCTGCTGTCTAGTAAACAGCTGTATATGCTGCAGAATGTGTGTCAAGCACCCCTCCCTCCCCGGGGTTGAGCCACAGAAACAATAGCAATTACTCCTGAAACTCAAGTAATAGACAGGGTGATTTTGTGGTTGCAAGTCATAATTTTCCCCCGAGATTTTTCAGTGCTTTATTTCATTTAGACCATAGTTAAACTGTTATAATCTGTAGCCTCTCCGCCCCGCCCCCCCCCCCCCCCCCGCCCGTCACTGGCAAGCAGCCTGTGGGGGCCCGGAGAGGAGCGCTAGGACCAGGGAGAAAGTGGGCAGGGGGAGGGATCCTGTTTACCCCTCCCCAGCCCTGCTGCGCCTGCAGTTTACTCCTGGCACCTCCCTCGCTCCAGGGACCAACCCTAGCTCCCGCCCCGCTGTGCTTTTGCCCCCAGCCCCTGCCTTGCTCCAGTCATCAGGGACTAATCCTCCCCCCGTGCCCCATTGTGCTCGTCTTGCCCCTGGCCCCTGCCTCGCTCCAGCTGGGGACCAATCCTCCCCCCCCACCACCCGTCTCGCTGTCAGGGTGGATAACAATCAATGATTTAAAAAAAATTTAAAAATTGGATTTTTTTGATAAAATGCTTTTTGAGAAAAAAACCTATCTAAAGATAGTTTTAATTAAGATAGGTTATAGCTCAAAGATCGCTCATCATGGAATAGGGATGATAAATTATATTTCTATAGTATGAGACAATATATTCATGTAATGTTTGAGAAAAGTTTTGTAAATGAGTTCTAATAGTTGATGGATTAGGGACCCAATTTTATGGGGTTCAACAGGCTTCTCTACAGATTATTTAGGTTAATCTTTCTATCTACCCAATGGGACTCAGTGCTCAGTCTAGAAGACACCATCAGAGATGCTTAATTTTTCAGTTCTCAAACTGTGGATTTGTGTCTCCAGAGGTAACATGCTTGTTAACAGCAAAAATGTTTTAAAATAAATAAATAATATGTAAAGGTGAGAAATAACAGACCTCACCTCTATTGTCCCTCTGCAAATTTGTGTACATGGAGTCAATCCCTTTGTACCTCTCTCTAAAAGTGCAAAGTTTCAAAAAGTTCAATGAATAGAAGACTGTTGGGGGCAGAATAGATCTGGACAAGGAGAAGAAGTCTGGAGATAAATGTGAGAAGTGAGGGACATATGCTTTTTTGTTAAAATATTATATGTTTGCTGTTGAAGAAAAAAATCCAGAATACTTAACGTTGTTTTCGTTAAATAAAACAATTGAAATGTCTGTCTGGTGATGTTCTCCTCCTAATACAGCCTGGCAAGAAAATCCTCCAATTATTAATGATAAACCTGTTGAATTGGAGATCATTCACCTCCCAATGACAATAAATATCTGCTTCAATTACCTTTGGTAAATGAAATAACCAATCATTCATTTTCTAATATAGCTGTAAAACTAATCTGAAAAGTTTTCAAAATAAATCACTGTTTAAAAATGTATAGTGTGTACCTTCTAAAAATGAAACCTACATCGATCTCTGAGTTGTGAAGAATATGTATTAAGGTTGTAACAACAAACAAGAATGCACATTTATATAGAAAACCATGATTAAATCGAGACTTCCTGAGTAGTGATTTAAATCATGATTTAAATCAAATGCACCCTGCCCACTGTGCTCTTACCCCTGGCCCCTTCATTCCCCAGGGGGCCCCACAAATATGTTTGGCGCCGGGCTCACAAAAAGCTAATCCGGCCCTCTTTAATACAGTCCTAACAACCATTATATTTTTCATCTCCTGCGCCAAATGAAAACTCCCCTTTTAATTACTTCAGTAATAAACAGCCCTTGTACGCTACACTGGAGTTTATGGTGAAGGGAGTGTCTTTATAGCTGTAAGGTCGAAGGTTAAAGCCCAACCTCTCTCTGTTCTCAGGTACAAATCAAACAGGGACCAAACTGCGTAAGTTGTTAGTTCTAAGTCCTGACTGGTCAGCTGACATAGTGCTCCCCTTGTGACAGGATCCCCCGCGTGCAAACTGGATCCGGGGTACCACTGTGGCCCCTTACGTCTCCAGCCTGGGCTGTCTCTCACAATGCTTTGAAGCAGTAAACCCCATTGGGAGCTGTCATCACTCAGCACAAAAATAGGTGGAACCCCACACCCAGCTGGATTGCCTGAATGCTCCCAGAGCCACTCACACATCACACAGAGAAAGGCACCAGCCAATATCCCCCAGCTCTCCAGCCTTGCACCCCAGTGTAAGTTTATTGCCCAGTGTGGAGAGGACATGCACCAGCCAGAAATGGAAATCCAGCTGAGGTGAGAAAGGAGAGCTTGCCAGAGATGTGGCTTGTTACCGGGGCTGCTGTAAAGTTGGATACAATGTTGCACTATTTAATGCACTACACTGTGGAATTTGTATGTTCTTGCAGCTGGATGGTGTGAGCTGAAATTATTTTCCTTAAGGGGAAGGCTGTCATTGCTCCTTGTTTTGCTGGGGAATGCATGGCTGGAGATCTGTAGCCATCAGTCACTCGCCTTCATACTGCTGCTGTTTCATGTGGCTGGGCCCTGCAGCCAGAACTCGTCTGTGGCAGAGTGGATCTGAGATCAGGATCAAGAGGGAATCTGGGGAGTGGCCTTCTGGAGCCAGAACGGGAGCTGCAGCTGCGATGGGAAAGGCTAGCTGGGCAGAGGCATCCTGGGGAAGCAGCTGGTTACTTCCTGAGCAACCAGATACAATGTTGTTACAGATCCTGACTCACATTGTGATGAGATACATTGTTACCCCTGTGTAAGGCAAACTGGTTACATGGTTGTAAACTTGCTTCTAACCAGCCTTGCTGCTTCATGGCATCCAGATGCTGTCAGCTCTGGTGCATGGGCTCAGGGGGAGGATCCCACTGCTGCTGGGTTTTTGTTGCTGGTGAACGTATTGCCTGAGAATTGCAGTCTTCAATCAGACACATGCGACATGCAGTTATTTTTGGCCTCCAGGGGCTGAGGTGGAGGCTGGAAAGATGAATCCCTCCTCCCATGTCACTTGCAGCTGACTGTGCCAATGGGACAGTTCCCAGACTGTTTAGTGGAACAGCGGGATGGGAGAGCGGGGATGCTCTCCAACAACAAGGACACACACACACAAAACAAGGGCTGGGAAAAGTGAAACAAGCTAGAGGCCGTGAGTTCATTTTCCTAATAAGTGAACAGAAGTCGCACAAGGTCACTGAAGTCAAAGCGGGGAACAGAATCAGGGTCTCCAAATGGAATCCCAGGTCTTAGCTACTCAGCCCCACGGCCTTGGCTGAAAGTGTCAAGTATCTGTTCATTGGTTCACCTGTTGCTAACGGTTACACCACACCAGAGCCAGCAACAGGAGACCAGAGCCCTGATCGCAAATGTTCTGCTGATGACTGGCAAACACTGGTGTAAGCCATTAGCACAGCCTGTGTCATGTTCCCTCCAGCAGCTGGCCCACACACAGCCCAACAATTATTCCCAGAGCTGAAGTGGTGTGGTGGGGATCTGAAGAGACATGATTTAAATCAGCGGTTTTCAGGGGCTGCGGCTCCGCAGGGTTCACCCCTGGCAGGGAAGGTGGCTGCTTCTTTATCTGCATCCCGCAAGGTTTCATCTACATTTAATGGGTTATTTAGTTGCGAAGAAATATACAATGGAAATGTAATTACAGGGGTATATGCAATCTACATGTAAGATAACAAGAAACAGCCTTTATTAGTTTTCATGAAGTTTCCACATCAGACATCTTCTCATCTTAACACAACCCTAAATTGAAGTGTGTGTTAATCTAATTACCAAGGCCTACAGAATGGAAAGGTAATGTAATAATAAACAACAAGATTTAGATAAGTAAAAACAATACATTGAACATCTCTGGTTTGATCTCTATCTGTACCAGTGAATTGGCCAGAATACACATCGATACACTTAACCCTTCTTTGATATTCGGACACAAGGGAACTATTGCTCTGCTCTGAGCTGGTCTGTCAGAGTCACATGAGCAATGTATTTTGCACACTGTAATTGCCTTTGAATTACAAGTTCCCAACTGGCAAGAAGGAAGATCAGCATCATGCGGCCAGCAGAGCTCCCAAATTACTGGATTAGTGGAAAATTCACTATTTTCCCTGATTTCCATTGCTTTTTCTGTCTTGCTTCAAAAGGAGACAGCTATTCACAGACACACGTGTGACTCTTCTGCCAGCAAACATGCAGCAAAGTCAGCATTAGAAGCCTTGACTTCAAATGTCACCTCTCTTTTTTGTTCTTTATATTTCCATGCACATCACAACTCGTGTCACAAATACAACACGAGATCCCCTGCCCGAGATAGCAGAGAAGTATCAGACACTTTCTCCCCCTGATTACAAAGTATTTGATAGGCTGCACAAGGTCACTTCAGGTAGAACTGGGAAAAGAACCCAGCTCTCCAATATGGAAAACCCAGGTGCTAGCCACTCATTCCTACTGCCTTTGGGTTGAATGCATAAAATAGATATGATCTGGTTAGCACCACTGCACAACAGAGCCAGGCACAGAACCTTGGAGCTCTGACCTCTAATCTGGCTCGTAAGCATTTGTGTACCTGATGGAACAGTGTGTCAAGTCCCCCAACAGTGATTGGCCTCAGAAATAATGGTGGGGGACCGGGGAGGTCATGTTACAAATCCTGCTGCTGTGGGAGTGGGGACTGAGGGGTTCCATGGGGTATTAAAAAAGAAAACTAAAATATATAATTTAATTCACCCGCTCGTTGAAAATGTTATAAGCAATTGATTGAGGGGCAATGTGCCCTGAAATCCTGGTATTCCAGATTGAAAACATCAGTCTCAAAATATGGGCTGGGATTTTCTCAGGAGCCAAGTCCCCATTGAATTCCTGCCCTGAAGCCCTGGGGATTGCACTGGTTGGACAGACGTGGTCTAAGAAGCATTAGGGCCAAGCCCCATTAGACAGGCTGATTTGTTGTTAGAATGGTTGGGCTTTGCCCTAGTGCTGTCCTGAACACTCTCAGCAGCAATGCCTTCCGGGTAGGTATCTACAGTCCCAGTCCCTAGAAAGATCACCGAAGCAGTGGATCCTGAGAGATTTGAAGATGCTGCACTGTGGGACTCATGGAACCACTGTGGTTGGTCCTTGCCCATGTACACCGCAGAACAGGTCAGACTGACCCAGGTCAGCACAGCCCAGGAGTTAGTTTTGTTGCAATCCAGTGTAATCCCAGTGGTAAATGACATGGACCCCTGAGCTGTCTGGAGCCCTTTTGTGTGTGGATTCAAGGTGCTGGGGGGGGGAGGTCCGTGCATTATTTAGCACAGTCACCTCCTGTGCCTGCATCTGAGTTTAACCCCTTCATCCCAATGAGAAACCTCATCTCCCTGCTGGGCCTGGGATGTTTGTCAAAGAGTCTTTCCTTCCTAATGGCCGCACTTCATTACTGCTCAGTGCTGTTGTGGGGTGGCAGGCTGGTCTAGCAGTTTGGGCACTGGACTGGACCTTCGGATATCTTGCTTGTATTCCCAATTCTGCCACTGACCTACTGCATGACCTTGGACAAGTCACTGCCCTCTCTGTGCCTCAGTTTCCCTTCCCCACCTCTTGTCTACTTCGTCTGCAACCTGTTCAAGGTGGGCATTGTCCCTCATTGTGTTTTATGCAGGGCCCAGATCTCATTTGGGGGCTGTGGGGACTGCTGTGATCCAAATAAAACTAATAATAAGTTCTATGATACAAATCAGGAACAAGATCAACAGCTTGTAACTTCCCCATCTCCAGCCTGAAGGCAGCATTCTCACATAGACCGGCCTGCAGCTCTTGTGATTGAAGCCTCACTGATCATTTAACCACTTCTGTTCTGTAAAAAGCAATTTTCCAATGTGCTGGGGGGAGGGGACTTGACACTTGGCTCTGCCCAGGCCCCACCCCGACTCCACCCCTTTTCCCAAGGCCCCACCCCAATTCTACTCACCCCATTCTGCCCCATCCCCGGAGGGTGCCAATGCTTACTCCTCCTCCTCTCCCCTCAATAGTCCCCACAGCTGAGCTTGAGAGGCGGGAGGCACGGAGAGGCACTGATCAGCAGGGCCTGACAGCAGGACCCACGCGGTCGGCACCTATGATAAAAAAGTTCCCTTAGTTCACCAGGGGAAGCTGGTTTTAATAAGGATTCCACTTCTTAGATAAAAGTCTCCCATGTCAGGTATCTTGAAAGACTATTTTTTGCCCTTCTTGCCACTCTCCCAGATCATCTATTTTTCAGTAGTATCTCCCATTCAGTGAAGGCTTTGGAGAGCTGAATGATGCAGATACACTTGCAACAGGCAACTTCCGGTGAAATGAACCTTGTAACCAAAGTTATTACCATTACATTTGAGAGCAACTCCCTACCTTGTACTCCTGGGCAGCTTCCTCTGTAGGAACCACCATGTGAGCTCTGTGCACTTGGGATCTGTCGCACACCACACAGATGGGGGTTTGATCCTCTTCACAGAACAGTTTCAGAGCCTCCTGGTGTTCTCCACACACCCTACCCCCTTTCGCTGCCTGAAAAGTCAGCCCCTTTGGCTATTTCTACATTTGCCAGCTGCCTGTTGGGCCTGAGGTTTCTCTGTTGCACAGTTTCTCTGCACTGAGGGCAGGAGGCGGCTGTGTCGGGTCCCTCCCAGAACTGGGCGATGCAGGCTCGGCAGAGATTGTGCCCACACTCCAGAGTGACAGGGTCTGTGAAATACTCCAGACAGATGGGACATGTCGCTTCCTCCTGGAGACTTTCCATGGGGCTCTCTGCAGCCATGGCTCCCTCTCTCTGGGCAGTGGGACAAGGTTACTTTCATGAGATCAGGAAGGGAGGGGCAGGCTGGTGGTGGGGGTGCTGTACCAGCACTGATGGTGAAAAAAATCCAAATAAAAACAAAAAACAAAAGCCTGGCCCCCCAACTGCCCCAGCCAGGGCCCCCACAATGCCAGAGCCAGACCCCCACGCCTCCACCCCACTCTGGGCCCCATGCAACACCCCCCCCCACACACACACTGTCCATGCTAAGGCCTCCACCGTACACCCCCACACACTGTATATACCAGCACCCCCTACTCATTCTGCATTCAAATCCCTCCCCCCATACACTCTGGGGACCCCCTGAAGCAACACCTCTCTGTGCCCCGCCAGAAACCCACACAGCCAGTGTCCCCTTTGCCCCTCTTACCCCCTCCCCCCCACACGATACCACCAGTCCAGTGTGCCCACCAGGACCCACCAACCAACACTAAGAGAAAGACAGGCCAACACACCGAGCAGAACTTTTAATATTTTTTAAAAAAAAGAAACAGAAAAAAAAAGCAGGGGAGCCGACCCGAGGTGCAGCCAGTACACACCCAGAGCAGATCCCCAACAGACACCCCCTCCCAGGCTGGTGCACCCCAGATAACCAAAGACTGACCAATAATTAGCACAGGGCAGTGGGTGCCACTCCCCTCCCACCACCAGCCCAGTCGAGCCACCCCCAGCCCAGCTGTGCCAACCCCCCCAACTCACGCAAACCCTGCTGCAGCCTCCGCCTGCCCCTCCCCCACACAGCCTGTGTGTCCCCCCGACCCCAGCTGCCCCACAACAGCCCCCCCACCCCGGTGCACTGCAACTGCCAGGCCAGCAGGGCAAGGGCAGGTTAAATCGATGCTGTCCTGCTGCAGGTACTGCTATCCCCCCCTCAAACCACAACGCCCCCCCCCCCCAACCAACAACCTCCCTGCCGTGAACCAGGCACAGCAAAGCAAGCTGGTGGCTGGGGTGGCCCTGCTGAAGGGGTGGCAATTCGGCAGCAGCCCCGGTGGCAATTCGACGGCAGCCCCTCTCCGTTGTTTCCCAAGGCTGCAATTCACTTCACCTCTGGGTGTCCTCGATCCCACCTGCCACATGGGGCTAATGCTGACCCTGCCTCCTAGGCTGAATCCATTCATGGCTGTGTGGTGATGGGGGAAATGGCGATACCAAGGTGAGTAGATTTGGGCTGAATTACTCCACAGTCTGAGAGTGAGAGCCAGCTCCCTGCAGGGGGCACGGGAGAGTGAGGGACTCAGGCCAGCTCCGCATAGAGGGGGGTCAGGGCTTTAGCCCTGCAGCTTCTGCCGCTAGGGCATCTGGGGGTCCTGAACTGGGGGCTTCAGCCCCACGTCTTCTCCCAGGGTCCAGGGCTTCTCCCACCCACCCTGCGCGGCTTCTGCCGGGGTCCGTGGCAGTGTTCCCTGTAATTTTTTCTGTCCATGTGTGGAATGACTTTTGTTATGTGCACCAATATGGAGGTGTGTGGTGGGGCTGGGGCCAAGCGGTCTCAGGGGGGCTCAGGGCTGGGGCATAGGGTTCGAGTGCGGGGCAGGTGAGGGCTCTGTCTGTGCATGTGGGGTTAGGGGTCAGGCTGGTGATGAAGGGTTTGGGGTGCTGGCTGCCCCGGGTACTACCCTCAGCCCTCTCTCACCAGCTCCAGCTCGGGGCCACTTGAGAGGTGCCTCTCCACGGTCACAGCATCTCCAGTGGCTCGGCCGGGGGCATCTGTCCCCCAGCCAGAGCAGGTCCGGGCTAGGCTTGGTGGGGGTCAGGGAAGGGGCATAGCTGAGAGGGAATTTAGGTCCGGGGTTTCTCCTTTATCCCCACCCTGCCCAGCGCAGCTCCTGCTGGGGTCTGGAGCTTCTCCTCCCCCTAATCTGCCACTGCACCCATCCAGCCTGTGCGTGTAGGAGCCCTGCAGCACGCCTGGGTGATTTCAAACAGCCTGGAGCTCCCAGCCACCGCTACCAGGACCACCGCAGTGGTGGCAGCCAGGGTCCCCAGGCCCTTTGAAATCTCCTGGGCCCCTAGGCAATTGCCCCCTTGCCCCCCCCCCCCCCCCCGTGGCCCCTGGTGGGTGAAAGGTGTAACTGCAGCACGTCTCTGGCAGAATGTATTTTCTACAGAGAAAAAGAAAATTCTGGATGGCACATGAATTCTGTGCCTACGCAGGGGCACAGAATCCCCTGAGCAGTGTTTGATGGCTTGTGTTGCTCTCCCTTTTATCTAATCCCCGGTAAATGCAGTTTCACCCCTTTTAATTATTTATTTTATTACTCTCATTGTTCTTAGTTCACCATCACTTTGGGTAAGACTGTTTAGAGGTATGTCCTTGTGCTACCTGGTTCACGATTGACTTACTTCGCCCGTGTTCACTAAGGGCACTGGCCTATTGTTGGTTTAAAGCCCCTTAAACGGATGAATGTAGCAGCTTCCCTTTGTCCAGGTTAACAGTTACACATGAGAGCAAGACACAATAGCAAAGAGAAGACCCGAGGCCACTCTGGAATTTTTGTGTTGCGTGTGTGTGTGTGTGTGTGTGTGCGTCCACACGCGCACCCAGTCACAAGTTGACTGAGAGAGTTTGGAGCAGTGAGCAAAGGAAGATTTCTGAGGTTTTTTTGGATGGGTGGGATGGTTTGGTGCCTCCTTAGATAATGGAAACAGAACTTCCTGCATACTTTGTAAATACACTAGATTGTATGAAAGATACCAGACTCATCATCAAATTCTGCTCTCAACTAGAACAGTGCGCAGGGCCTTCAACATCAGCCATCCACTCGGGTCAACCTAATAACACACTCTGTATGAAATCTCTCTCAGAGGCAAATTTCTACTGTAATTTTAACTAAACATAGATATACAGTAGTGATAACCCCAAGAAATCATATGGTACATCATGCCTCAAAGAATTATGATTTAAAACCAAGTAAGTTTGGGGTTCTTTTCATTTTTTGTTTCTGAGCCTTTAGGGGTGCATTAGATTCACATTTTCACTTTTTTTCCAAAACCACAAGTTAAAATTTTTTTTATTGGTATACTTAGTGAAAACTGTGATTCTCAAGCAATCATTTGATTCCAGAAGCTTGTGCTTTCAGAATAAAAACACCAAATACTGACACCCTCATGGTAAACTGGCAAGAGTCGGTAACACTGGTGATATGTATTTGGCTATCTAGACACACATGACACTGGTATCAATGACAATTGCACTGAATACAGCTAAGGACATGGTTACATTCTGTTTCTGGATACAGGCTGTACCTTGCAAGCTGAAATTGCAACCATTGATTGACTGTTACTGCTCCAAAAGGTTCCATATATCTGAAATGGCTTTATGTTCCTATGACAATTAATACCATTTTGGACTTCCAATATTATGAACATTTTATACCTTTTAATTAAAAATAATAAACCTAATGTCTGTAACTAATCCTCCCATTCTGTGAACACTGAAGCATATGCTTTTTGGAGGTAGCTGCCCTGGGACATGTGTAAGGTGATCAGTAGATACTGCCAGGCTTATGGCCTGAGGACATCCTCATTTTTTGTACCTCAGTGGTGGCAACCCTATTTCAAAGCCTTCGCTGTCCTTCATTCTCACAAGTTTACTTTTTTTCCCTTCCAAACAGGGGCATCGTTTGCTGTGGGCAGGTGCCCCTCCAACCTTGGTTCCCCTGCCCGCAAAATTTTTATAGCTCTTTGCCAGGGGTTTTGTGAAAAACAGCCCCGTCAAATTTAGCCATCAGGTTTAGCTACCAGTGGTGGTTTCTGATACTATCCATATCACGTCTTGCTTTCCTATCTGAATTAACTACCCCCAACTTTCCACATGGGTGTCTCATTCAGAGGGCCCTGCCTGCCACATCCCTCCTCACCCCCGCGAGACCGCCCGCCCCCCGCCTGCCACTCACCACATACTTCCTCACCCCCCCCCGTGAAACGCCTGCCCGCTGCTCACTGTGTGCCTCCTCACCTCCACCCCATCCCCTGTGAGATCCTTCCCCCACTGCTCTCCATGACCCTCCTTTCCTTCACCCCCCCAACAAAATCCCCCCGCCAACTGCCACTTGCCCCATCCCTCCTCATCCCCCAGCCCCTGCAAGATCTCCCAGCCCACGGGTCACTGTGTCCCTCCTCTCCTCCACCCTCCCCGCAAGACTGCCCAGCGCACCCTGTCCCTCCTCTCATCCACCCCCCTACCCACAAGATGCCTCTACCCATCACTCACTGTGTCCCTCCTCTCCTCCATCTCCTTGCCCGTGAGACTCCCCATACCTCACTCATGTCCCTCCTCTACTCCATCGCCCCGTGAGATCCCCACGTTGCTGTGTCCCTTCTCTCACCCATCCCCTGCCCGCAAGACCCCCAACCTGCTCCGCATCCTTCCTCACCCCTCCTCCCCGTCAAGAGCCCTCCCCCCTTGCTGCATCCCTTATCAACGCTGCCCTCACATGGGCAGGAGAGTGATGCAGTGAATGGTGCTGGCTGGGCAGGGCCTGCGGTGAAGTGGGGACAGGGCCTGGGGGGGCACCGGGGTGGAATGGGGGTGCAAGAGGTGGGACAGGGAACTAGCCTCCCGCAGGGGAAGCTTCACCCGCCACCCGTGTTAAGGCTGTTTTAGTGCTTGAGGGGTTCACGGTTGATACCTGGTGAGTGAAATCTAAATACAGAACAGACAACCAGTCGGGGGTTTGTGCCCTGCTTTGTAACTGCCCTGAGGTTGGACCTCACGTTCTTGAGCTGCCCACAACAATTACGGCTGGGACATGAAGGTGAAGGAAACAAGAATTGTTTGTAGTGTTTTTATTTTACAATAAGTAGGTGGAAAGCAGGAAAGTAAAAGGAGCTAAGACAGAGTTTAATGACCACAGCATATTGTAAGAAGATCCACAGCTACTCAGAGCAGTTTGCCTAATAGCACTAAAATAGCACCAATGCCCAGGAATTAATATAGGAAATTAATGAGTTACAGTCTCACTTTCAGAAACACGTCATAAATCCCTCTGATGTTCCCTTTCCTTCTCCCTTTTCTTTCATACTCTCCTTCTCTACTCAGCATTTTTCTAGCCCTCACTTGTGATCCCTGTTTATTTTCCTGTGTCTTTCCCACTCTCCTCCCTCCCACAGATCAACCCCCTTGGCTGCTCCCTTCTTTCCCCTGATTTTATACATTCCCCTCTTGCTGCCCCAGCGCGATCTAATCCCACAGATCTGCACAAAATGCGCCCAGCTGCTGCAGAGCTTCCAGCTTCTCCCAAAACCCTGATTGATTCATGCTGGGTCCCTGCCCAGCCCCCACCTCTGCCTGTCCCCAGCCCGGCTGTTAGTTCTGCCCCCTGCCCAGCGCCCGCCTCTGCCCCTCAGGGCCCCTCTGCCCCTCCTGCAGCCCCAGGGGTTCCTCCCCCTCCCCCTCTGCCTCCTGGGGCTGCAGGGAGGGAGGGGGAGGAGCTTCCAGGGGCTGGGTAGATGGGAGTCCTCCAAGGTCATAGAGACTGGGGTCCGTGAGGCTAGAGAGGCTGATTTCCGGTTCCCCCCTCTGCTGTGGGTCTCAGGGACGCAGGCGGAGCTGGGATCCCGGCCCCACCCAGAGCCAGGGGCGGATTCTCTCCCCAGGGATGGAGCCCGGCGGGAAAGTGAAGATCGGGGCCTCGGCACCAGCATCGATAAATGTCACCTGCCCCCGGTCACAGTCCAGACAAACCCGGATCCTGCTGGGGGCCCGGCTCAGGGGCAGGGGGGTCTCAGGGGAGGTGAGAGCCCGGAACTGATCCCAGTCCCACTCCACTGCCCAGATCCCTCGCTCAGGGCTACAGCTGATCCCTCCCTTCCTCCCCACAGACTCTCTGGCCACCCCCACAGCCCAGTATCCCCCACCCCCCACCGCCACCTCCCAGCAATGTCTCCCCGCGGTGAATCCCCCACAGCCCAGCACACAGCGCACAGAGTCAAATCTCTCAGGCTTGTCGGGCAGTCGCTGCCGCGTGTTTCCCCATCTCACACTTTTCCCACCCTTAGACAGGACGAGTTGGGGATGAGCCGTGTCTGGATCCAGAGTCACATTCGCTGGGGAGAGAGAATCAGAGCGTGAGGGGCAGAGCTCGGCCCTGGGGGAGGGTTTGATGGCGTCAGTGACAGAATCTGCCCCAGCTGGGGAGTGACTCAGGGAATCTCCTTCCTCCAGGATTTACCCATCGTCACCTCAGAGATCTCAGCACCAGGCTGGGGAGAGTCACTCCCCTGACAGAGACGGGTCAGTGACGGTGAAAGGAGCAGATGGGCCAGGCCTGGGACTCAGAATCTTTCCCCTCCTGCCCCCACCTCTGCCCGGGGAGGGGACTAGAGACTCTGGCAGCCCCAGCAGATGGTACAACTCAGTGAATATTGACAGCGCTTCCCCCCACCCCACCTTCACTCTCACTGTGTCCCAGCTGCCCCTGTGCTGGACTTTGCTATGGGGCCTCCCCACTGCACCTGGACTGCTCTGAAATGTCACAGCTCGGACAGCAACAGGCCACACGGTACCAGGATTGAACCTGCCCAGAATGTCACTGCTCAGCAGCAGTCGCAGCACGCAAGTACATTAGCCTGGGGCAGGGAGTGAGGGGACTAAACAAGGGAAGGGGGTTCATGGTGGAAGCTACAAGTGTCAGGGGGCCAGGACAGATTAAGGTTTTGTGAGGCCCTGGGCCGCAGCAAGTGAAGGCCCCTTCCTACCCCTTCTGCCTGCAGAACCCCCCCTCCCCACACTCCTGCTGGGGAAATGGGGCCGGAGTGCAGGGGCGTGCCCTGCTCTGCCCACCTGGTGCTCCAGCTGCAGAGCAGGGCAAGACCCCGCACCCCGACGCCATTCTCTGGCTGGAGTTCTGGGCGGATGGAGTGGGGCAAGCCCCCCGAGCCCTGACCCCACTCTCTGGCAGGAGCACTGGGCAGGCAGAGCGGGTTGGGGCACAGAGGCGCCCATTTTTCTGGGGCTCCTGGGCACAGGCCACATTGGCCCAGTGGCAAATCCGCCACTAGGGAGGAGGTACGGAATAGGTGGCTGGTGGAAAGAGGGGGCGGGTCATGCCAGTAATGGGGAGGCTGACTTGACGTCCTGTTTACCAGAGACGGGACCATGCTGGGGTCATGGTGGATGGAGAGAGGAGAAAAGACACAAGCTCCCAGCGGTGATCACAGGAGCTTCCCAGACCTGTATAATGGAGCCAGGGGAGCCCCTGTCTGTGATCAAGGCTCAGTTCCTCTGCTTGAGACAGGAGCAAGGGTCTCACACAGACACAGTCCCTGCTCACCCAGTCAGTGTGGGGTCACTGCAGAGCTCCTGGCTTTCTTCATGGGGGAAAAGATGAAGGAAGAAACAAAGGGACACTGGAGATCGGACATCAGCACGGGGAGACAGAACAAACTCCCCCTGGAGAAGTGGCTGTGGAGGTGCATGTCCCACTGGTTCCGTACAAGGGGTGGCAGCGGCTGTCACAGATCTCTGCAGGGTACAGTGCACATGCGAGCGGTGGAGGGGCAGGAAGCATAGATTCAATATGCTATGGATTCAGTATGGTGTGGTAGGACATAGGCACAAACCTCACCTCACCTTGTGATGCGCCGTGAAATGAAGGGTTCTGGGGAGATCTGCCCTGAACAATCACATCCACTCCCATATACAAAGAAAATGAGGCACATTGCCTCATGGGAACAGATATTTGGACATTGATAAAATATGATCTTTAATTACCTTCTTCTATAGGTGCCACGGATCTTCTCCACCCTAAAACCAGCAACATAATTAGAGAGGAGAGCAGATCTGAACACGTATTGCATGATTCAATATTGTACAAACTAATACACTGAGGGAAAAGGAAAGTTATTCGTTCATCAGAACCTCCACTGGACTGCATGAGTGTCTCTCTCCCAGGGTGGATCTTCACTGCAGGGTTAGTCCAGAATCTTACCTGGCCGTTGCCCCAACCTGTTTAATGCACAAGCACAAAAGCTCTGACTCAAGTTTGGTGGTGCTTTGCACCCAGGTTAGCTGGCAAGACTTTGGGTAGAAGCTAGAGCCCAGGTATCACTTTACTTCAGGTTGGTTACATGCCTACTCTGCAGTGTGGAGGGAAGATAATCATCTCAGGTGCTGATAGTCCACCAGGGCCTTCACACAATTCCTCCTGGGCCATAGTTTTTTGGCCAATACCTACTTTACTACTGTATTGCTTATCAATTTTTCAAATTAGCTTTTGGTGTGAAATTCATCCAGTTTAGTCTTTCCCCACGTTTTATAAAGTTACATGAACAAACAAACCTCAAAAGAATGATGAGGATGATGCTGATAAAAAAGCAAACAAATAACTAAAAAGGTTTTCTATTGCAACAATTTTAAAATTTAAATTTAAAAGCAAACAACCCCACCACAATTAAACAAACAGCCACATGAGTCTCCAAAATGGTACAAAAAGTTTCATTTTAGAGGAAAGATAATGATACTTACTTATCTCGTTATCTCGTTTCTCTGAAAAGGAAAGAGAAATAAATCAAATTTTTTTAGGCATTTCCCTTTTCTTACGTTTTATTTGTCTTTATCATCGATACGACAGTAAAAACTGAGAGAAATCAACATCTTCTTCAGGACATCAGACAAGAGGATACAGTGGTCCCTTCTGGTCTCACACACATGTGACTCTATTACATCTCAGTTTTTCAAATTAGCTTTTGGTATGAAATCTCTCCACTTTAGTGGTTCCCCACATTTTATACAATCACACTAACCCTTCCACAAAATAATAATAATAAAAAGCAAGTAAACAAAAAAAGGTTTCATATTACAACACAATTGTAGAAGTTAAATTTTACAGTGAACTCCACAACATTTTAACAAACTGCCCCATGAAGATCCAATTACAAAAAAAAAAATCCTTTTCAGAGTGTGGATAATGACACTTACCAATTTCTCTATCTCGTTTGCCTAAAAATTAAACAGAGAGACACATAATGTTTGTTAGGTGTTTTCCTTTTTTTATGGTTTATTTCTCTTTATCATCACTGTGACAGGTAAGACGGATTATTTCTATTCAATCTCTTCTTCAGGAAATCAGACAAGACCAGTGGTGCCCAAACTTTTCCGATCACTCCCCCCTTGCAGTAATGGAAGCTGTCTGCGCCCCCCCTTCCGTTACTGCACAGTTGACTCAGCAGAGGTGCTTGGGCTGAAGGGGGAGCTGGGGGCAGAACTGGGGATAGGGGAGGAGCAGAGGTGGCCTGGGGGAGGGGAGGGAATTTGGTAGGAACTGACCTGGGGGCGGAGCAGGGGGAGGACTGGAACTGTGGCAGGAGCCGGAGCTTAGTGGGAGGCAGGGGGCGGAGCGCAGCTGCAGATGAGATAGGATCTGGGCTGGGGGCAGAGCGGGGCTGGGTGGGGCTCCCTCCCCTCTCCCCTTGGGGGCTGGCAGGGATCCTGCCTTGCACCTGTTCAGGGCCGGTTTAAGAGAGGGGATTTAGGGGCTGCAGGCAAAGGGGGGCTCCCGCGAAAAGATCTCCAGGCTGCCAAAAGTGCAGATCTTTTTTCAGGGCCGCTTTAGCCCAGGGCTGTGGGCTTCAGCCACTAAAGCCCCTGCATTCCAGCCCAGCCCGGCGCTGGCGAGGAGGCGGCTCTACACGCTGGCATGTCATTCTCCCCTCCGCTGGGCTGGAGCTGCACGTGCCGGAAAGCTCAGTCCCACAGGCTTCCTTGACTTGCAGACACCGCCCCCGCAGCTGTGATGCCCTGTGATGGTGTCCCCTGAATAGATATGTGGGCACAGTTGGCAACGGGCTTTGTTGCAAGGATAGGTTCCTGGGTTAGTGGTTCTGTTGTGTGGTATGTGGTTGTTGGTGAGTATTTGCTTCAGGTTGCGGGGCTGTCTGTAGGCAAGGACTGGCCTGTCTCCCAAGATTTGTGAGAGTGTTGGGTCATCCTTTAGGATAGGTTGTAGAACTTGAAGAGTGGTCAGTTTGGATGAGCTATTACCAGCAGGAGAGTGAGTTTGTGTGTGTATGGGGGTGGGGGGGGATGTGAGAAAACCTGGATTTGTGCAGGAAATAGCCCAACTTGATTGTTATGCACATTGTGTAAAGAGTTGTCACTTTGGATGGGCTATCACCAGCAGGAGAGTGAATTTGTGTGGGGGGGTGGAGGGTGAGAAAACCTGGATTTGTGCTGGAAATGGCCCACCTGATGATCACTTTAGATAAGCTATTACCAGCAGGACAGTGGGGTGGGAGGAGGTATTGTTTCATATTCTCTGTGTATATATAAAGCCTGCTGCAGTTTCCACGATATGCATCTGAGGAAGTGAGCTGTAGCTCACGAAAGCTTATGCTCTAATAAATTGGTTAGTCTCTAAGGTGCCACAAGTACTCCTTTTGTTATTTCAAAGAACATTTTCTTTCTGGTTTTCTCTTACCCACATACTGAATAATTATCAATACATTATCCCTGATATTTCATGTGATACTCAAATTGATCTCTCTTTAATAATGATCATCATAAATAATAAAACAGCAAACAACTTAATGGAAAAGGTTCTATGTGGAGAAAAATTGAATTTACTGATTTCTCCAAGATGTTTCCCTAAAGAAATGAAATAAAGCAAACAGATGGAAATACAAATTATTTAAGAAGATTTCTAGTTAATGGAGATTTAAAGGAGTGTTTTCATGATATGAACGCCTGGCCCCTAAACACCAAACATTTCATTCATGGTTTTACTAACCATGTGGCCACACTAGAGTTAAGTGTCCAACAGTAACTGACTATTTTCAAGGATTTACAAAAGCAGGAACACCAGGGCTCTGGGATGAAGAGCAGCTGGCTTAAGCTGAACCCAGGCAAGAGCAAAATGATTCAGAAGCTGAGACACATTTTGTAGAACTAGATAAGACTCTCCCCTTCATTCCTGGGAATTTGTACAGCCCCCATTCACCAAAGTCGAGATGCAAAGACTCAGGTCCCATGTGACCCTTCCCTAGGCCTAGTTGACCAGGTAGCATCAGTGTCTAAACATCTCAGCTCACTGGGAAACTCTGCATCATCCTGTGGGCAAGAATCTGGCCACAGTGATCCCTGCCTCTGCCACCACCAGGCTGTAGATCACTGAATCTACAGCTGAGTGTGAAGGCTCCAGCTGGTACCGAATGCAGCTGCCGGCCTTCTCCAGGGCTTAGGCCACAGTGAACCCATCAGACCCATGTTCCAGTCCCTTCACTGGCTCCCAGTCCCCTTCTGATGCCAGTCTAAGGCCTTGGTGTTAATCTGCAAGTCAATTAAAGAATCCAGCCCCACTGGAGGCTGTTTGTGAGTCGTCCAGGTAGGAGGCTACAGAGGCAGAGCGTTGTACAGGGCACCCAGGTTGCAGGGTGGGATTGACACAGCTACCCATTACTCTGGATTGTACCCTGGGTGTGTCACAGTCACACCCTGAATTAAAACTCACTGGCTAAACAGGGGGCAGAGATGCCAAAGCCCAGTGAAAATCAGAGGGGGTGGGGACAGGCATTCCTGCCTGATGCTATGAATTCCCCTTCGAGAGCCCTAGGTACCATTTGACCCTCCCCTCCCCTCTCCCGTGTTGAAAGCCAGAGCTGATTAGACTCCATGGAGAGCCCTTGTTTCAGTTCAGTGGTTGCAAGAGCTGAAACCATTGATGAGGAGGCCTGGGGCCAAGTCGCAGACCTGGTGTGGGGACAGGGCTGCAGGGAACAGCCTGGAGACGCAGCAGGAGACACGGCCTGCTGGAGCCCCTGGGCAGGTCGGGGAACCTCAGAAGGCGCCATTGCGGAAGTGGCAGTGGGTGGCCAGCAGCAGCCGTGATAACCCCAGTGGAGCTGAGCGGTGGCAGAGGGAACAGCAGCAGAGAAACCAGCAGAACCCGCGGCAGAGACATCAGCCAGCGGGGCAGAGACAGCAGCCGCCGCGAGCCAGTTCCAGAGGCAGGAGTGGCAGCAGAGGCGTTGCTCGATGTCCCTCACCCTTTTTCAGGGATGGGAGGCAGTGAGCAGCCAGGGGCCTAGGTGCCGACTTCCCCTCTGGCCAGTGGGTGCTCGACCCCCTGCTCCACCCCAGGCCTCGCCCCCACTCCACCCCTTCCCCCAAACCCCTACCCCACCTCTTCCCACCCCTGCTCCACCCCCCCATTCCACCCCTGCCCCAGGTCCCCACCCCTGCTCCGCCCCCGCCCCACCTCATTCCACTCCCTTCCCGAAGACCCCGTCCCCACCTCGCCTTTTCCCCGCCTCCTCCCCCTTCTTCCCAGAGAATTCTGAGTGCCGTGAAACAGCTGTTTTGCGGCAGGCAGCAGGCACTGGGAGGGAGGGGGAAGAGTTGGTCAGCGAGGCCCTCAATGGGTGAGATGCGCTGGTGGGAGGGGGGAACTTGGCTGCGGGTGGGTGCAGAGCACCCACAAACTTTTCCCCCTGGGTGCTGCAGGACTGTCGGCACCGATGGCCAGTGGTGACAGCGACAGCAGCAGCAGCAGCAAGCCAGTTGCAGAGGTGGAAGCGCAGCGGACGTGTTGCTCAATGCCCCCCACCCCCCCCACACACAGACGCCTTTCAGGGGTGGGAGGTGAAGCCATGTGAGGTCACCTCTGAACTCTGGGTCTTGGCTGATTAAGAACAACCACCTGTGAGTGGGCTGCAGTGGCGGGAGAGGGGAGTGGTGTGTTACAGGTCATTCGCTCATTGGATTTTCAAACGGCAAGGTGGGAAACTGAGGCAAAGAACACTGCCCAATGTACTGTGGGGTGGGGGTTTGCTTAGGGTTACATGCTTTCGAATCATGGCTGTGGTGTTTTCCCAAAATAATGCTGGGTTCCCTTTGCCTTGTAATAAAAGTTTTCTTTTGTTGTACTCAGGGCGGGTGAGTGGGCAGTTTTGTCTCTTATCCTGTGCATAAACTAGCACTTTTGTCAGTAAAACTTTTGTCAGTCAGGGAAAGAAGAAAGCAGGCCCCCGACTGACAAAAGTTTCACCGACAAAAGCACCGGTGTGGACAGTGCTATGTTGGCGGGAGACACTCTCCCACCGACATAGCTACTGCCGCTCGTTGGGGGGGGTTAAATTATGCTGGTGGGAGGTCGGCATAGAGCGGCTACACGGGAGAGCCCATTGCAGGGCAGCTGCAGGGGTACGGCTGTGCCGCTATAATCCTTAAAGGGGCCATTGTAGAGCCTTAAAAAGGCTCAGGAGTTAAATGTGCCCAGATTATTGGGTGGGGTCTTAAGGTTTTTCTGGTTTGTATGGCTAAGAGGAACCTTTGACACTGCACCCAGTCCTTGGTGCTGCCGACTCCACCTGGCGGAAGGGTGAGAGATTGATAGATCCAGAGATAGTTTCAACACCACGGAAAAGGCTGCATTCGAGAAATAGAAACACTCACCAAGTTCACTTTGAAGATCATCTAGGTAACAAAGAATCAGAAACAAATACACACTAATTAAGTGCATCTCTTCCAGGATGGAATCAACCCCAGCCTCCCATCATGCAGCCTGTCCCTCTCAAACCCATTCATCCAGGCAATGGGCAGGGAAACTACTGAGGTCTGGAGAGAAGAGTCCCTTTCCAACCCACAGGCAGGGCACGGAGCACCTGCCAAGTCCCATAGGGTGCGGCTACACAGCAACTGAATACCCCCAATTGACCCATGGCAGCTAACTAGGTTCACAAGACATGGGCTGGGGGCCTGTAAAATTGTGGTGTAGACACTTGGGCTCATTTTGTGTCTACACTAGAGTAAAGTATCAAAAAATAACTGATTATCTGCATGGATTTACAGTTCTGAAAGTTTTGAATTCCCTAGGGAATTAGGGCCAGATTTTTAAAGGTATTTAGGTTCCTAACTCCCACTGATTTCAATTGGCATTAGGTGTCCAAATACCTTTAAAAAGCTACCCTTAGAGCCCAATGCCGATTCCTTGCATATTCCATGTTCCCATTCACTTTGCTGGGAGCTTTAGGAGTGCACGGAATGTAATATTGCACCCTAAAATTATCAACATTATTCTTTTAGTGATGTGACCTGTGCATTTAGCGTTGGATCCTACACTCGTTGAAATCAAAGACACAGCTCTAACTGATGTTCGTGGTGCAGCATCAGGGCATTCATGTTTTTCTCATTTAAAAAATAAAATATGAGGAGACAAATTTGTACAAAGTTTTCCTTGTTGGAGAAAAGGGCACAACACTTACTGATTTGTGTATCACGGTTCCCTAAAAAAACAGAAATAAATATAAATTATTATTAGGAGCATTTTTCTCATGGATATACAGTTGTCTGAGTTTTGTGAAAGTTGAATATCCTGTCTCACTTTCCATATTACCAGTTGGGGTGAAACTGATCAGGCTTAATCTCATCCCAGTTTCCTTTTAACATTCAATGAAAAAATGAACAACTCCTCCTCCAATATAATTACACACAAGATCCACATTGGACCAAATTATTTACTTGTCAGATGAGGCAAGAGGACATTTGAGGGCACAGAGTCCTCCTGGTCCCCCATGTCATGGTGCCTTCAGCACCATGTGGATTTCAGCCTCCGAGAAGATACATTTCAAAGAACATTTTCTTTCTGGTTTTCTCTTACCCACATACTGAATAATTATCAATACATTATCCCTGATATTTCATGTGATACTCAAATTGATCTCTCTTTAATAATGATCATCATAAATAATAAAACAGCAAACAACTTAATGGAAAAGGTTCTATGTGGAGAAAAATTGAATTTACTGATTTCTCCAAGATGTTTCCCTAAAGAAATGAAATAAAGCAAACAGATGGAAATACAAATTATTTAAGAAGATTTCTAGTTAATGGAGATTTAAAGGAGTGTTTTCATGATATGAACGCCTGGCCCCTAAACACCAAACATTTCATTCATGGTTTTACTAACCATGTGGCCACACTAGAGTTAAGTGTCCAACAGTAACTGACTATTTTCAAGGATTTACAAATGCAGGAACACCAGGGCTCTGGGATGAAGAGCAGCTGGCTTAAGCTGAACCCAGGCAAGAGCAAAGTGATTCAGAAGCTGAGACACATTTTGTAGAACTAGATAAGACTCTCCCCTTCATTCCTGGGAATTTGTACAGCCCCCATTCACCAAAGTCGAGATGCAAAGACTCAGGTCCCATGTGACCCTTCCCTAGGCCTAGTTGACCAGGTAGCATCAGTGTCTAAACATCTCAGCTCACTGGGAAACTCTGCATCATCCTGTGGGCAAGAATCTGGCCACAGTGATCCCTGCCTCTGCCACCACCAGGCTGTAGATCACTGAATCTACAGCTGAGTGTGAAGGCTCCAGCTGGTACCGAATGCAGCTGCCGGCCTTCTCCAGGGCTTAGGCCACAGTGAACCCATCAGGCCCATGTTCCAGTCCCTTCACTGGCTCCCAGTCCCCTTCTGATGCCAGTCTAAGGCCTTGGTGTTAATCTGCAAGTCAGTTAAAGAATCCAGCCCCACTGGAGGCTGTTTGTGAGTCGTCCAGGTAGGAGGCTACAGAGGCAGAGCATTGTACAGGGCACCCAGGTTGCAGGGTGGGACTGACACAGCTACCCATTACTCTGGATTGTACCCTGGGTGTGTCACAGTCACACCCTGAATTAAAACTCACTGGCTAAACAGGGGGCAGAGATGCCAAAGCCCAGTGAAAATCAGAGGGGGTGGGGACAGGCATTCCTGCCTGATGCTATGAATTCCCCTTCGAGAGCCCTAGGTACCATTTGACCCTCCCCTCCCCTCTCCCGTGTTGAAAGCCAGAGCTGATTAGACTCCATGGAGAGCCCTTGTTTCAGTTCAGTGGTTGCAAGAGCTGAAACCATTGATGAGGAGGCCTGGGGCCAAGTCGCAGACCTGGTGTGGGGACAGGGCTGCAGGGAACAGCCTGGAGACGCAGCAGGAGACACGGCCTGCTGGAGCCCCTGGGCAGGTCGGGGAACCTCAGAAGGCGCCATTGCGGAAGTGGCAGTGGGTGGCCAGCAGCAGCCGTGGTAACCCCAGTGGAGCTGAGCGGTGGCAGAGGGAACAGCAGCAGAGAAACCAGCAGAACCCGCGGCAGAGACATCAGCCAGCGGGGCAGAGACAGCAGCCGCCGCGAGCCAGTTCCAGAGGCAGGAGTGGCAGCAGAGGCGTTGCTCGATGTCCCTCACCCTTTTTCAGGGATGGGAGGCAGTGAGCAGCCAGGGGCCTAGGTGCCGACTTCCCCTCTGGCCAGTGGGTGCTCGACCCCCTGCTCCACCCCAGGCCTCGCCCCCACTCCACCCCTTCCCCCAAACCCCTACCCCACCTCTTCCCACCCCTGCTCCACCCCCCCATTCCACCCCTGCCCCAAGTCCCCACCCCTGCTCCGCCCCCGCCCCACCTCATTCCACTCCCTTCCCGAAGACCCCGTCCCCACCTCGCCTTTTCCCCGCCTCCTCCCCCTTCTTCCCAGAGAATTCTGAGTGCCGTGAAACAGCTGTTTTGCGGCAGGCAGCAGGCACTGGGAGGGAGGGGGAAGAGTTGGTCAGCGAGGCCCTCAATGGGTGAGATGCGCTGGTGGGAGGGGGGAACTTGGCTGCGGGTGGGTGCAGAGCACCCACAAACTTTTCCCCCTGGGTGCTGCAGGACTGTCGGCACCGATGGCCAGTGGTGACAGCGACAGCAGCAGCAGCAAGCCAGTTGCAGAGGTGGAAGCAGCAGCGGACGTGTTGCTCAATGCCCCCCACCCCCCCCACACACAGACGCCTTTCAGGGGTGGGAGGTGAAGCCATGTGAGGTCACCTCTGAACTCTGGGTCTTGGCTGATTAAGAACAACCACCTGTGAGTGGGCTGCAGTGGCGGGAGAGGGGAGTGGTGTGTTACAGGTCATTCGCTCATTGGATTTTCAAACGGCAAGGTGGGAAACTGAGGCAAAGAACACTGCCCAATGTACTGTGGGGTGGGGGTTTGCTTAGGGTTACATGCTTTCGAATCATGGCTGTGGTGTTTTCCCAAAACAATGCTGGGTTCCCTTTACCTTGTAATAAAAGTTTTCTTTTGTTGTACTCAGGGCGGGTGAGTGGGCAGTTTTGTCTCTTATCCTGTGCATAAATTAGCACATTTGTCAGTAAAACTTTTGTCAGTCAGGGAAAGAAGAAAGCAGGCCCCCGACTGACAAAAGTTTCACCGACAAAAGCACCGGTGTGGACAGTGCTATGTTGGCGGGAGACACTCTCCCACCGACATAGCTACTGCCGCTCGTTGCGGGGGGTTAAATTATGCTGGTGGGAGGTCGGCATAGAGCGGCTACACGGGAGAGCCCATTGCAGGGCAGCTGCAGGGGTACGGCTGTGCCGCTATAATCCTTAAAGGGGCCATTGTAGAGCCTTAAAAAGGCTCAGGAGTTAAATGTGCCCAGATTATTGGGTGGGGTCTTAAGGTTTTTCTGGTTTGTATGGCTAAGAGGAACCTTTGACACTGCACCCAGTCCTTGGTGCTGCCGACTCCACCTGGCGGAAGGGTGAGAGATTGATAGATCCAGAGATAGTTTCAACACCACGGAAAAGGCTGCATTCGAGAAATAGAAACACTCACCAAGTTCACTTTGAAGATCATCTAGGTAACAAAGAATCAGAAACAAATACACACTAATTAAGTGCATCTCTTCCAGGATGGAATCAACCCCAGCCTCCCATCATGCAGCCTGTCCCTCTCAAACCCATTCATCCAGGCAATGGGCAGGGAAACTACTGAGGTCTGGAGAGAAGAGTCCCTTTCCAACCCACAGGCAGGGCACGGAGCACCTGCCAAGTCCCATAGGGTGCGGCTACACAGCAACTGAATACCCCCAATTGACCCATGGCAGCTAACTAGGTTCACAAGACATGGGCTGGGGGCCTGTAAAATTGTGGTGTAGACACTTGGGCTCATTTTGTGTCTACACTAGAGTAAAGTATCAAAAAATAACTGATTATCTGCATGGATTTACAGTTCTGAAAGTTTTGAATTCCCTAGGGAATTAGGGCCAGATTTTTAAAGGTATTTAGGTTCCTAACTCCCACTGATTTCAATTGGCATTAGGTGTCCAAATACCTTTAAAAAGCTACCCTTAGAGCCCAATGCCGATTCCTTGCATATTCCATGTTCCCATTCACTTTGCTGGGAGCTTTAGGAGTGCACGGAATGTAATATTGCACCCTAAAATTATCAACATTATTCTTTTAGTGATGTGACCTGTGCATTTAGCGTTGGATCCTACACTCGTTGAAATCAAAGACACAGCTCTAACTGATGTTCGTGGTGCAGCATCAGGGCATTCATGTTTTTCTCATTTAAAAAATAAAATATGAGGAGACAAATTTGTACAAAGTTTTCCTTGTTGGAGAAAAGGGCACAACACTTACTGATTTGTGTATCACGGTTCCCTAAAAAAACAGAAATAAATATAAATTATTATTAGGAGCATTTTTCTCATGGATATACAGTTGTCTGAGTTTTGTGAAAGTTGAATATCCTGTCTCACTTTCCATATTACCAGTTGGGGTGAAACTGATCAGGCTTAATCTCATCCCAGTTTCCTTTTAACATTCAATGAAAAAATGAACAACTCCTCCTCCAATATAATTACACACAAGATCCACATTGGACCAAATTATTTACTTGTCAGATGAGGCAAGAGGACATTTGAGGGCACAGAGTCCTCCTGGTCCCCCATGTCATGGTGCCTTCAGCACCATGTGGATTTCAGCCTCCGAGAAGATACATTTCAAAGAACATTTTCTTTCTGGTTTTCTCTTACCCACATACTGAATAATTATCAATACATTATCCCTGATATTTCATGTGATACTCAAATTGATCTCTCTTTAATAATGATCATCATAAATAATAAAACAGCAAACAACTTAATGGAAAAGGTTCTATGTGGAGAAAAATTGAATTTACTGATTTCTCCAAGATGTTTCCCTAAAGAAATGAAATAAAGCAAACAGATGGAAATACAAATTATTTAAGAAGATTTCTAGTTAATGGAGATTTAAAGGAGTGTTTTCATGATATGAACGCCTGGCCCCTAAACACCAAACATTTCATTCATGGTTTTACTAACCATGTGGCCACACTAGAGTTAAGTGTCCAACAGTAACTGACTATTTTCAAGGATTTACAAATGCAGGAACACCAGGGCTCTGGGATGAAGAGCAGCTGGCTTAAGCTGAACCCAGGCAAGAGCAAAGTGATTCAGAAGCTGAGACACATTTTGTAGAACTAGATAAGACTCTCCCCTTCATTCCTGGGAATTTGTACAGCCCCCATTCACCAAAGTCGAGATGCAAAGACTCAGGTCCCATGTGACCCTTCCCTAGGCCTAGTTGACCAGGTAGCATCAGTGTCTAAACATCTCAGCTCACTGGGAAACTCTGCATCATCCTGTGGGCAAGAATCTGGCCACAGTGATCCCTGCCTCTGCCACCACCAGGCTGTAGATCACTGAATCTACAGCTGAGTGTGAAGGCTCCAGCTGGTACCGAATGCAGCTGCCGGCCTTCTCCAGGGCTTAGGCCACAGTGAACCCATCAGGCCCATGTTCCAGTCCCTTCACTGGCTCCCAGTCCCCTTCTGATGCCAGTCTAAGGCCTTGGTGTTAATCTGCAAGTCAGTTAAAGAATCCAGCCCCACTGGAGGCTGTTTGTGAGTCGTCCAGGTAGGAGGCTACAGAGGCAGAGCATTGTACAGGGCACCCAGGTTGCAGGGTGGGACTGACACAGCTACCCATTACTCTGGATTGTACCCTGGGTGTGTCACAGTCACACCCTGAATTAAAACTCACTGGCTAAACAGGGGGCAGAGATGCCAAAGCCCAGTGAAAATCAGAGGGGGTGGGGACAGGCATTCCTGCCTGATGCTATGAATTCCCCTTCGAGAGCCCTAGGTACCATTTGACCCTCCCCTCCCCTCTCCCGTGTTGAAAGCCAGAGCTGATTAGACTCCATGGAGAGCCCTTGTTTCAGTTCAGTGGTTGCAAGAGCTGAAACCATTGATGAGGAGGCCTGGGGCCAAGTCGCAGACCTGGTGTGGGGACAGGGCTGCAGGGAACAGCCTGGAGACGCAGCAGGAGACACGGCCTGCTGGAGCCCCTGGGCAGGTCGGGGAACCTCAGAAGGCGCCATTGCGGAAGTGGCAGTGGGTGGCCAGCAGCAGCCGTGGTAACCCCAGTGGAGCTGAGCGGTGGCAGAGGGAACAGCAGCAGAGAAACCAGCAGAACCCGCAGCAGAGACATCAGCCAGCGGGGCAGAGACAGCAGCCGCCGCGAGCCAGTTCCAGAGGCAGGAGTGGCAGCAGAGGCGTTGCTCGATGTCCCTCACCCTTTTTCAGGGATGGGAGGCAGTGAGCAGCCAGGGGCCTAGGTGCCGACTTCCCCTCTGGCCAGTGGGTGCTCGACCCCCTGCTCCACCCCAGGCCTCGCCCCCACTCCACCCCTTCCCCCAAACCCCTACCCCACCTCTTCCCACCCCTGCTCCACCCCCCCATTCCACCCCTGCCCCAAGTCCCCACCCCTGCTCCGCCCCCGCCCCACCTCATTCCACTCCCTTCCCGAAGACCCCGTCCCCACCTCGCCTTTTCCCCGCCTCCTCCCCCTTCTTCCCAGAGAATTCTGAGTGCCGTGAAACAGCTGTTTTGCGGCAGGCAGCAGGCACTGGGAGGGAGGGGGAAGAGTTGGTCAGCGAGGCCCTCAATGGGTGAGATGCGCTGGTGGGAGGGGGGAACTTGGCTGCGGGTGGGTGCAGAGCACCCACAAACTTTTCCCCCTGGGTGCTGCAGGACTGTCGGCACCGATGGCCAGTGGTGACAGCGACAGCAGCAGCAGCAAGCCAGTTGCAGAGGTGGAAGCAGCAGCGGACGTGTTGCTCAATGCCCCCCACCCCCCCCACACACAGACGCCTTTCAGGGGTGGGAGGTGAAGCCATGTGAGGTCACCTCTGAACTCTGGGTCTTGGCTGATTAAGAACAACCACCTGTGAGTGGGCTGCAGTGGCGGGAGAGGGGAGTGGTGTGTTACAGGTCATTCGCTCATTGGATTTTCAAACGGCAAGGTGGGAAACTGAGGCAAAGAACACTGCCCAATGTACTGTGGGGTGGGGGTTTGCTTAGGGTTACATGCTTTCGAATCATGGCTGTGGTGTTTTCCCAAAACAATGCTGGGTTCCCTTTACCTTGTAATAAAAGTTTTCTTTTGTTGTACTCAGGGCGGGTGAGTGGGCAGTTTTGTCTCTTATCCTGTGCATAAATTAGCACATTTGTCAGTAAAACTTTTGTCAGTCAGGGAAAGAAGAAAGCAGGCCCCCGACTGACAAAAGTTTCACCGACAAAAGCACCGGTGTGGACAGTGCTATGTTGGCGGGAGACACTCTCCCACCGACATAGCTACTGCCGCTCGTTGCGGGGGGTTAAATTATGCTGGTGGGAGGTCGGCATAGAGCGGCTACACGGGAGAGCCCATTGCAGGGCAGCTGCAGGGGTACGGCTGTGCCGCTATAAGCCTTAAAGGGGCCATTATAGAGCCTTAAAAAGGCTCAGGAGTTAAATTTGCCCAGATTATTGGGTGGGGTCACAAGGTTTTTCTGTTTTGTATTGCTAAGAGGAACCCTTGACACTGCACCCAGTCCTTGGTGCTGCCGACTCCACCTGGCGGAAGGGTGAGAGATTGATAGATCCAGAGATAGTTTCAACACCATGGAAAAGGCTGCATTCGAGAAATAGAAACACTCACCAAGTTCACTTTGAAGATCATCTAGGTAACAAAGAATCAGAAACAAATACACACTAATTAAGTGCATCTCTTCCAGGATGGAATCAACCCCAGCCTCCCATCATGCAGCCTGTCCCTCTCAAACCCATTCATCCAGGCAATGGGCAGGGAAACTACTGAGGTCTGGAGAGAAGAGTCCCTTTCCAACCCACAGGCAGGGCACGGAGCACCTGCCAAGTCCCATAGGGTGCGGCTACACAGCAACTGAATACCCCCAATTGACCCATGGCAGCTAACTAGGTTCACAAGACATGGGCTGGGGGCCTGTAAAATTGTGGTGTAGACACTTGGGCTCATTTTGTGTCTACACTAGAGTAAAGTATCAAAAAATAACTGATTATCTGCATGGATTTACAGTTCTGAAAGTTTTGAATTCCCTAGGGAATTAGGGCCAGATTTTTAAAGGTATTTAGGTTCCTAACTCCCACTGATTTCAATTGGCATTAGGTGTCCAAATACCTTTAAAAAGCTACCCTTAGAGCCCAATGCCGATTCCTTGCATATTCCATGTTCCCATTCACTTTGCTGGGAGCTTTAGGAGTGCACGGAATGTAATATTGCACCCTAAAATTATCAACATTATTCTTTTAGTGATGTGACTTGTGCATTTAGCGTTGGATCCTACACTCGTTGAAATCAAAGGCACAGCTCTAACTGATGTTCGTGGTGCAGCATCAGGGCATTCATGTTTTTCTCATTTAAAAAATAAAATATGAGGAGACAAATTTGTACAAAGTTTTCCTTGTTGGAGAAAAGGGCACAACACTTACTGATTTGTGTATCACGGTTCCCTAAAAAAACAGAAATAAATATAAATTATTATTAGGAGCATTTTTCTCATGGATATACAGTTGTCTGAGTTTTGTGAAAGTTGAATATCGTGTCTCACTTTCCATATTACCAGTTGGGGTGAAACTGATCAGGCTTAATCTCATCCCAGTTTCCTTTTAACATTCAATGAAAAAATGAACAACTCCTCCTCCAATATAATTACACACAAGATCCACATTGGACCAAATTATTTACTTGTCAGATGAGGCAAGAGGACATTTGAGGGCACAGAGTCCTCCTGGTCCCCCATGTCATGGTGCCTTCAGCACCATGTGGATTTCAGCCTCCGAGAAGATACATTTCAAAGAACATTTTCTTTCTGGTTTTCTCTTACCCACATACTGAATAATTATCAATACATTATCCCTGATATTTCATGTGATACTCAAATTGATCTCTCTTTAATAATGATCATCATAAATAATAAAACAGCAAACAACTTAATGGAAAAGGTTCTATGTGGAGAAAAATTGAATTTACTGATTTCTCCAAGATGTTTCCCTAAAGAAATGAAATAAAGCAAACAGATGGAAATACAAATTATTTAAGAAGATTTCTAGTTAATGGAGATTTAAAGGAGTGTTTTCATGATATGAACGCCTGGCCCCTAAACACCAAACATTTCATTCATGGTTTTACTAACCATGTGGCCACACTAGAGTTAAGTGTCCAACAGTAACTGACTATTTTCAAGGATTTACAAATGCAGGAACACCAGGGCTCTGGGATGAAGAGCAGCTGGCTTAAGCTGAACCCAGGCAAGAGCAAAGTGATTCAGAAGCTGAGACACATTTTGTAGAACTAGATAAGACTCTCCCCTTCATTCCTGGGAATTTGTACAGCCCCCATTCACCAAAGTCAAGATGCAAAGACTCAGGTCCCATGTGACCCTTCCCTAGGCCTAGTTGACCAGGTAGCATCAGTGTCTAAACATCTCAGCTCACTGGGAAACTCTGCATCATCCTGTGGGCAAGAATCTGGCCACAGTGATCCCTGCCTCTGCCACCACCAGGCTGTAGATCACTGAATCTACAGCTGAGTGTGAAGGCTCCAGCTGGTACCGAATGCAGCTGCCGGCCTTCTCCAGGGCTTAGGCCACAGTGAACCCATCAGGCCCATGTTCCAGTCCCTTCACTGGCTCCCAGTCCCCTTCTGATGCCAGTCTAAGGCCTTGGTGTTAATCTGCAAGTCAATTAAAGAATCCAGCCCCACTGGAGGCTGTTTGTGAGTCGTCCAGGTAGGAGGCTACAGAGGCAGAGCGTTGTACAGGGCACCCAGGTTGCAGGGTGGGACTGACACAGCTACCCATTACTCTGGATTGTACCCTGGGTGTGTCACAGTCACACCCTGAATTAAAACTCACTGGCTAAACAGGGGGCAGAGATGCCAAAGCCCAGTGAAAATCAGAGGGGGTGGGGACAGGCGTTCCTGCCTGATGCTATGAATTCCCCTTCGAGAGACCTAGGTACCATTTGACCCTCCCCTCCCCTCTCCCGTGTTGAAAGCCAGAGCTGATTAGACTCCATGGAGAGCCCTTGTTTCAGTTCAGTGGTTGCAAGAGCTGAAACCATTGATGAGGAGGCCTGGGGCCAAGTCGCAGACCTGGTGTGGGGACAGGGCTGCAGGGAACAGCCTGGAGACGCAGCAGGAGACACGGCCTGCTGGAGCCCCTGGGCAGGTCGGGGAACCTCAGAAGGCGCCATTGCGGAAGTGGCAGTGGGTGGCCAGCAGCAGCCGTGGTAACCCCAGTGGAGCTGAGCGGTGGCAGAGGGAACAGCAGCAGAGAAACCAGCAGAACCCGCGGCAGAGGCATCAGCCAGCGGGGCAGAGACAGCAGCTGCCGCGAGCCAGTTCCAGAGGCAGGAGTGGCAGCAGAGGCGTTGCTCGATGTCCCTCACCCTTTTTCAGGGATGGGAGGCAGTGAGCAGCCAGGGGCCTAGGTGCCGACTTCCCCTCTGGCCGGTGGGTGCTCGACCCCCTGCTCCACCCCAGGCCTCGCCCCCACTCCACCCCTTCCCCCAAACCCCTACCCAACCTCTTCCCACCCCTGCTCCACCCCCCCATTCCACCCCTGCCCCAAGTCCCCACCCCTGCTCTGCCCCCGCCCCACCTCATTCCACTCCCTTCCCGAAGACCCCGTCCCCACCTCGCCTTTTCCCCGCCTCCTCCCCCTTCTTCCCAGAGAATTCTGAGTGCCGTGAAACAGCTGTTTTGCGGCAGGCAGCAGGCACTGGGAGGGAGGGGGAAGAGTTGGTCAGCGAGGCCCTCAATGGGTGAGATGCGCTGGTGGGAGGGGGGAACTTGGCTGCGGGTGGGTGCAGAGCACCCACAAACTTTTCCCCCTGGGTGCTGCAGGACTGTCGGCACCGATGGCCAGTGGTGACAGCGACAGCAGCAGCAGCAAGCCAGTTGCAGAGGTGGAAGCAGCAGCGGACGTGTTGCTCAATGCCCCCCAACCCCCCCACACACAGACGCCTTTCAGGGGTGGGAGGTGAAGCCATGTGAGGTCACCTCTGAACTCTGGGTCTTGGCTGATTAAGAATAACCACCTGTGAGTGGGCTGCAGCGGCGGGAGAGGGGAGTGGTGTGTTACAGGTCATTCGCTCATTGGATTTTCAAACGGCAAGGTGGGAAACTGAGGCAAAGAACACTGCCCAATGTACTGTGGGGTGGGGGTTTGCTTAGGGTTACATGCTTTCGAATCATGGCTGTGGTGTTTTCCCAAAACAATGCTGGGTTCCCTTTACCTTGTAATAAAAGTTTTCTTTTGTTGTACTCAGGGCGGGTGAGTGGGCAGTTTTGTCTCTTATCCTGTGCATAAACTAGCACTTTTGTCAGTAAAACTTTTGTCAGTCAGGGAAAGAAGAAAGCAGGCCCCCGACTGACAAAAGTTTCACCGACAAAAGCACCGGTGTGGACAGTGCTATGTTGGCGGGAGACACTCTCCCACCGACATAGCTACTGCCGCTCGTTGGGGGGGGTTAAATTATGCTGGTGGGAGGTCGGCATAGAGCGGCTACACGGGAGAGCCCATTGCAGGGCAGCTGCAGGGGTACGGCTGTGCCGCTATAAGCCTTAAAGGGGCCATTATAGAGCCTTAAAAAGGCTCAGGAGTTAAATTTGCCCAGATTATTGGGTGGGGTCTCAAGGTTTTTCTGTTTTGTATTGCTAAGAGGAACCCTTGACACTGCACCCAGACCTTGGTGCTGCCGACTCCACCTGGCGGAAGGGTGAGAGATTGATAGATCCAGAGATAGTTTCAACACCACGGAAAAGGCTGCATTCGAGAAATAGAAACACTCACCAAGTTCACTTTGAAGATCATCTAGGTAACAAAGAATCAGAAACAAATACACACTAATTAAGTGCATCTCTTCCAGGATGGAATCAACCCCAGCCTCCCATCATGCAGCCTGTCCCTCTCAAACCCATTCATCCAGGCAATGGGCAGGGAAACTACTGAGGTCTGGAGAGAAGAGTCCCTTTCCAACCCACAGGCAGGGCACGGAGCACCTGCCAAGTCCCATAGGGTGCGGCTACACAGCAACTGAATACCCCCAATTGACCCATGGCAGCTAACTAGCTTCACAAGACATGGGCTGGGGGCCTGTAAAATTGTGGTGTAGACACTTGGGCTCATTTTGTGTCTACACTGGAGTAAAGTATCAAAAAATAACTGATTATCTGCATGGATTTACAGTTCTGAAAGTTTTGAATTCCCTAGGGAATTAGGGCCAGATTTTTAAAGGTATTTAGGTTCCTAACTCCCACTGATTTCAATTGGCATTAGGTGTCCAAATACCTTTAAAAAGCTACCCTTAGAGCCCAATGCCGATTCCTTGCATATTCCATGTTCCCATTCACTTTGCTGGGAGCTTTAGGAGTGCACGGAATGTAATATTGCACCCTAAAATTATCAACATTATTCTTTTAGTGATGTGACTTGTGCATTTAGCGTTGGATCCTACACTCGTTGAAATCAAAGGCACAGCTCTAACTGATGTTCGTGGTGCAGCATCAGGGCATTCATGTTTTTCTCATTTAAAAAATAAAATATGAGGAGACAAATTTGTACAAAGTTTTCCTTGTTGGAGAAAAGGGCACAACACTTACTGATTTGTGTATCACGGTTCCCTAAAAAAACAGAAATAAATATAAATTATTATTAGGAGCATTTTTCTCATGGATATACAGTTGTCTGAGTTTTGTGAAAGTTGAATATCGTGTCTCACTTTCCATATTACCAGTTGGGGTGAAACTGATCAGGCTTAATCTCATCCCAGTTTCCTTTTAACATTCAATGAAAAAATGAACAACTCCTCCTCCAATATAATTACACACAAGATCCACATTGGACCAAATTATTTACTTGTCAGATGAGGCAAGAGGACATTTGAGGGCACAGAGTCCTCCTGGTCCCCCATGTCATGGTGCCTTCAGCACCATGTGGATTTCAGCCTCCGAGAAGATACATTTCAAAGAACATTTTCTTTCTGGTTTTCTCTTACCCACATACTGAATAATTATCAATACATTATCCCTGATATTTCATGTGATACTCAAATTGATCTCTCTTTAATAATGATCATCATAAATAATAAAACAGCAAACAACTTAATGGAAAAGGTTCTATGTGGAGAAAAATTGAATTTACTGATTTCTCCAAGATGTTTCCCTAAAGAAATGAAATAAAGCAAACAGATGGAAATACAAATTATTTAAGAAGATTTCTAGTTAATGGAGATTTAAAGGAGTGTTTTCATGATATGAACGCCTGGCCCCTAAACACCAAACATTTCATTCATGGTTTTACTAACCATGTGGCCACACTAGAGTTAAGTGTCCAACAGTAACTGACTATTTTCAAGGATTTACAAATGCAGGAACACCAGGGCTCTGGGATGAAGAGCAGCTGGCTTAAGCTGAACCCAGGCAAGAGCAAAGTGATTCAGAAGCTGAGACACATTTTGTAGAACTAGATAAGACTCTCCCCTTCATTCCTGGGAATTTGTACAGCCCCCATTCACCAAAGTCAAGATGCAAAGACTCAGGTCCCATGTGACCCTTCCCTAGGCCTAGTTGACCAGGTAGCATCAGTGTCTAAACATCTCAGCTCACTGGGAAACTCTGCATCATCCTGTGGGCAAGAATCTGGCCACAGTGATCCCTGCCTCTGCCACCACCAGGCTGTAGATCACTGAATCTACAGCTGAGTGTGAAGGCTCCAGCTGGTACCGAATGCAGCTGCCGGCCTTCTCCAGGGCTTAGGCCACAGTGAACCCATCAGGCCCATGTTCCAGTCCCTTCACTGGCTCCCAGTCCCCTTCTGATGCCAGTCTAAGGCCTTGGTGTTAATCTGCAAGTCAATTAAAGAATCCAGCCCCACTGGAGGCTGTTTGTGAGTCGTCCAGGTAGGAGGCTACAGAGGCAGAGCGTTGTACAGGGCACCCAGGTTGCAGGGTGGGACTGACACAGCTACCCATTACTCTGGATTGTACCCTGGGTGTGTCACAGTCACACCCTGAATTAAAACTCACTGGCTAAACAGGGGGCAGAGATGCCAAAGCCCAGTGAAAATCAGAGGGGGTGGGGACAGGCGTTCCTGCCTGATGCTATGAATTCCCCTTCGAGAGACCTAGGTACCATTTGACCCTCCCCTCCCCTCTCCCGTGTTGAAAGCCAGAGCTGATTAGACTCCATGGAGAGCCCTTGTTTCAGTTCAGTGGTTGCAAGAGCTGAAACCATTGATGAGGAGGCCTGGGGCCAAGTCGCAGACCTGGTGTGGGGACAGGGCTGCAGGGAACAGCCTGGAGACGCAGCAGGAGACACGGCCTGCTGGAGCCCCTGGGCAGGTCGGGGAACCTCAGAAGGCGCCATTGCGGAAGTGGCAGTGGGTGGCCAGCAGCAGCCGTGGTAACCCCAGTGGAGCTGAGCGGTGGCAGAGGGAACAGCAGCAGAGAAACCAGCAGAACCCGCGGCAGAGGCATCAGCCAGCGGGGCAGAGACAGCAGCTGCCGCGAGCCAGTTCCAGAGGCAGGAGTGGCAGCAGAGGCGTTGCTCGATGTCCCTCACCCTTTTTCAGGGATGGGAGGCAGTGAGCAGCCAGGGGCCTAGGTGCCGACTTCCCCTCTGGCCGGTGGGTGCTCGACCCCCTGCTCCACCACAGGCCTCGCCCCCACTCCACCCCTTCCCCCAAACCCCTACCCAACCTCTTCCCACCCCTGCTCCACCCCCCCATTCCACCCCTGCCCCAAGTCCCCACCCCTGCTCCGCCCCCGCCCCACCTCATTCCACTCCCTTCCCGAAGACCCCGTCCCCACCTCGCCTTTTCCCCGCCTCCTCCCCCTTCTTCCCAGAGAATTCTGAGTGCCGTGAAACAGCTGTTTTGCGGCAGGCAGCAGGCACTGGGAGGGAGGGGGAAGAGTTGGTCAGCGAGGCCCTCAATGGGTGAGATGCGCTGGTGGGAGGGGGGAACTTGGCTGCGGGTGGGTGCAGAGCACCCACAAACTTTTCCCCCTGGGTGCTGCAGGACTGTCGGCACCGATGGCCAGTGGTGACAGCGACAGCAGCAGCAGCAAGCCAGTTGCAGAGGTGGAAGCAGCAGCGGACGTGTTGCTCAATGCCCCCCAACCCCCCCACACACAGACGCCTTTCAGGGGTGGGAGGTGAAGCCATGTGAGGTCACCTCTGAACTCTGGGTCTTGGCTGATTAAGAATAACCACCTGTGAGTGGGCTGCAGCGGCGGGAGAGGGGAGTGGTGTGTTACAGGTCATTCGCTCATTGGATTTTCAAACGGCAAGGTGGGAAACTGAGGCAAAGAACACTGCCCAATGTACTGTGGGGTGGGGGTTTGCTTAGGGTTACATGCTTTCGAATCATGGCTGTGGTGTTTTCCCAAAACAATGCTGGGTTCCCTTTACCTTGTAATAAAAGTTTTCTTTTGTTGTACTCAGGGCGGGTGAGTGGGCAGTTTTGTCTCTTATCCTGTGCATAAACTAGCACTTTTGTCAGTAAAACTTTTGTCAGTCAGGGAAAGAAGAAAGCAGGCCCCCGACTGACAAAAGTTTCACCGACAAAAGCACCGGTGTGGACAGTGCTATGTTGGTGGGAGACACTCTCCCACCGACATAGCTACTGTCGCTCGTTGGGGGGGGGTTAAATTATGCTGGTGGGAGGTCGGCATAGAGCGGCTACACGGGAGAGCCCATTGCAGGGCAGCTGCAGGGGTACGGCTGTGCCGCTATAAGCCTTAAAGGGGCCATTATAGAGCCTTAAAAAGGCTCAGGAGTTAAATTTGCCCAGATTATTGGGTGGGGTCTCAAGGTTTTTCTGTTTTGTATTGCTAAGAGGAACCCTTGACACTGCACCCAGACCTTGGTGCTGCCGACTCCACCTGGCGGAAGGGTGAGAGATTGATAGATCCAGAGATAGTTTCAACACCACGGAAAAGGCTGCATTCGAGAAATAGAAACACTCACCAAGTTCACTTTGAAGATCATCTAGGTAACAAAGAATCAGAAACAAATACACACTAATTAAGTGCATCTCTTCCAGGATGGAATCAACCCCAGCCTCCCATCATGCAGCCTGTCCCTCTCAAACCCATTCATCCAGGCAATGGGCAGGGAAACTACTGAGGTCTGGAGAGAAGAGTCCCTTTCCAACCCACAGGCAGGGCACGGAGCACCTGCCAAGTCCCATAGGGTGCGGCTACACAGCAACTGAATACCCCCAATTGACCCATGGCAGCTAACTAGCTTCACAAGACATGGGCTGGGGGCCTGTAAAATTGTGGTGTAGACACTTGGGCTCATTTTGTGTCTACACTGGAGTAAAGTATCAAAAAATAACTGATTATCTGCATGGATTTACAGTTCTGAAAGTTTTGAATTCCCTAGGGAATTAGGGCCAGATTTTTAAAGGTATTTAGGTTCCTAACTCCCACTGATTTCAATTGGCATTAGGTGTCCAAATACCTTTAAAAAGCTACCCTTAGAGCCCAATGCCGATTCCTTGCATATTCCATGTTCCCATTCACTTTGCTGGGAGCTTTAGGAGTGCACGGAATGTAATATTGCACCCTAAAATTATCAACATTATTCTTTTAGTGATGTGACTTGTGCATTTAGCGTTGGATCCTACACTCGTTGAAATCAAAGGCACAGCTCTAACTGATGTTCGTGGTGCAGCATCAGGGCATTCATGTTTTTCTCATTTAAAAAATAAAATATGAGGAGACAAATTTGTACAAAGTTTTCCTTGTTGGAGAAAAGGGCACAACACTTACTGATTTGTGTATCACGGTTCCCTAAAAAAACAGAAATAAATATAAATTATTATTAGGAGCATTTTTCTCATGGATATACAGTTGTCTGAGTTTTGTGAAAGTTGAATATCGTGTCTCACTTTCCATATTACCAGTTGGGGTGAAACTGATCAGGCTTAATCTCATCCCAGTTTCCTTTTAACATTCAATGAAAAAATGAACAACTCCTCCTCCAATATAATTACACACAAGATCCACATTGGACCAAATTATTTACTTGTCAGATGAGGCAAGAGGACATTTGAGGGCACAGAGTCCTCCTGGTCCCCCATGTCATGGTGCCTTCAGCACCATGTGGATTTCAGCCTCCGAGAAGATACATTTCAAAGAACATTTTCTTTCTGGTTTTCTCTTACCCACATACTGAATAATTATCAATACATTATCCCTGATATTTCATGTGATACTCAAATTGATCTCTCTTTAATAATGATCATCATAAATAATAAAACAGCAAACAACTTAATGGAAAAGGTTCTATGTGGAGAAAAATTGAATTTACTGATTTCTCCAAGATGTTTCCCTAAAGAAATGAAATAAAGCAAACAGATGGAAATACAAATTATTTAAGAAGATTTCTAGTTAATGGAGATTTAAAGGAGTGTTTTCATGATATGAACGCCTGGCCCCTAAACACCAAACATTTCATTCATGGTTTTACTAACCATGTGGCCACACTAGAGTTAAGTGTCCAACAGTAACTGACTATTTTCAAGGATTTACAAATGCAGGAACACCAGGGCTCTGGGATGAAGAGCAGCTGGCTTAAGCTGAACCCAGGCAAGAGCAAAGTGATTCAGAAGCTGAGACACATTTTGTAGAACTAGATAAGACTCTCCCCTTCATTCCTGGGAATTTGTACAGCCCCCATTCACCAAAGTCAAGATGCAAAGACTCAGGTCCCATGTGACCCTTCCCTAGGCCTAGTTGACCAGGTAGCATCAGTGTCTAAACATCTCAGCTCACTGGGAAACTCTGCATCATCCTGTGGGCAAGAATCTGGCCACAGTGATCCCTGCCTCTGCCACCACCAGGCTGTAGATCACTGAATCTACAGCTGAGTGTGAAGGCTCCAGCTGGTACCGAATGCAGCTGCCGGCCTTCTCCAGGGCTTAGGCCACAGTGAACCCATCAGGCCCATGTTCCAGTCCCTTCACTGGCTCCCAGTCCCCTTCTGATGCCAGTCTAAGGCCTTGGTGTTAATCTGCAAGTCAATTAAAGAATCCAGCCCCACTGGAGGCTGTTTGTGAGTCGTCCAGGTAGGAGGCTACAGAGGCAGAGCGTTGTACAGGGCACCCAGGTTGCAGGGTGGGACTGACACAGCTACCCATTACTCTGGATTGTACCCTGGGTGTGTCACAGTCACACCCTGAATTAAAACTCACTGGCTAAACAGGGGGCAGAGATGCCAAAGCCCAGTGAAAATCAGAGGGGGTGGGGACAGGCGTTCCTGCCTGATGCTATGAATTCCCCTTCGAGAGACCTAGGTACCATTTGACCCTCCCCTCCCCTCTCCCGTGTTGAAAGCCAGAGCTGATTAGACTCCATGGAGAGCCCTTGTTTCAGTTCAGTGGTTGCAAGAGCTGAAACCATTGATGAGGAGGCCTGGGGCCAAGTCGCAGACCTGGTGTGGGGACAGGGCTGCAGGGAACAGCCTGGAGACGCAGCAGGAGACACGGCCTGCTGGAGCCCCTGGGCAGGTCGGGGAACCTCAGAAGGCGCCATTGCGGAAGTGGCAGTGGGTGGCCAGCAGCAGCCGTGGTAACCCCAGTGGAGCTGAGCGGTGGCAGAGGGAACAGCAGCAGAGAAACCAGCAGAACCCGCGGCAGAGGCATCAGCCAGCGGGGCAGAGACAGCAGCTGCCGCGAGCCAGTTCCAGAGGCAGGAGTGGCAGCAGAGGCGTTGCTCGATGTCCCTCACCCTTTTTCAGGGATGGGAGGCAGTGAGCAGCCAGGGGCCTAGGTGCCGACTTCCCCTCTGGCCGGTGGGTGCTCGACCCCCTGCTCCACCACAGGCCTCGCCCCCACTCCACCCCTTCCCCCAAACCCCTACCCAACCTCTTCCCACCCCTGCTCCACCCCCCCATTCCACCCCTGCCCCAAGTCCCCACCCCTGCTCCGCCCCCGCCCCACCTCATTCCACTCCCTTCCCGAAGACCCCGTCCCCACCTCGCCTTTTCCCCGCCTCCTCCCCCTTCTTCCCAGAGAATTCTGAGTGCCGTGAAACAGCTGTTTTGCGGCAGGCAGCAGGCACTGGGAGGGAGGGGGAAGAGTTGGTCAGCGAGGCCCTCAATGGGTGAGATGCGCTGGTGGGAGGGGGGAACTTGGCTGCGGGTGGGTGCAGAGCACCCACAAACTTTTCCCCCTGGGTGCTGCAGGACTGTCGGCACCGATGGCCAGTGGTGACAGCGACAGCAGCAGCAGCAAGCCAGTTGCAGAGGTGGAAGCAGCAGCGGACGTGTTGCTCAATGCCCCCCAACCCCCCCACACACAGACGCCTTTCAGGGGTGGGAGGTGAAGCCATGTGAGGTCACCTCTGAACTCTGGGTCTTGGCTGATTAAGAATAACCACCTGTGAGTGGGCTGCAGCGGCGGGAGAGGGGAGTGGTGTGTTACAGGTCATTCGCTCATTGGATTTTCAAACGGCAAGGTGGGAAACTGAGGCAAAGAACACTGCCCAATGTACTGTGGGGTGGGGGTTTGCTTAGGGTTACATGCTTTCGAATCATGGCTGTGGTGTTTTCCCAAAACAATGCTGGGTTCCCTTTACCTTGTAATAAAAGTTTTCTTTTGTTGTACTCAGGGCGGGTGAGTGGGCAGTTTTGTCTCTTATCCTGTGCATAAACTAGCACTTTTGTCAGTAAAACTTTTGTCAGTCAGGGAAAGAAGAAAGCAGGCCCCCGACTGACAAAAGTTTCACCGACAAAAGCACCGGTGTGGACAGTGCTATGTTGGTGGGAGACACTCTCCCACCGACATAGCTACTGTCGCTCGTTGGGGGGGGGTTAAATTATGCTGGTGGGAGGTCGGCATAGAGCGGCTACACGGGAGAGCCCATTGCAGGGCAGCTGCAGGGGTACGGCTGTGCCGCTATAAGCCTTAAAGGGGCCATTATAGAGCCTTAAAAAGGCTCAGGAGTTAAATTTGCCCAGATTATTGGGTGGGGTCTCAAGGTTTTTCTGTTTTGTATTGCTAAGAGGAACCCTTGACACTGCACCCAGACCTTGGTGCTGCCGACTCCACCTGGCGGAAGGGTGAGAGATTGATAGATCCAGAGATAGTTTCAACACCACGGAAAAGGCTGCATTCGAGAAATAGAAACACTCACCAAGTTCACTTTGAAGATCATCTAGGTAACAAAGAATCAGAAACAAATACACACTAATTAAGTGCATCTCTTCCAGGATGGAATCAACCCCAGCCTCCCATCATGCAGCCTGTCCCTCTCAAACCCATTCATCCAGGCAATGGGCAGGGAAACTACTGAGGTCTGGAGAGAAGAGTCCCTTTCCAACCCACAGGCAGGGCACGGAGCACCTGCCAAGTCCCATAGGGTGCGGCTACACAGCAACTGAATACCCCCAATTGACCCATGGCAGCTAACTAGCTTCACAAGACATGGGCTGGGGGCCTGTAAAATTGTGGTGTAGACACTTGGGCTCATTTTGTGTCTACACTGGAGTAAAGTATCAAAAAATAACTGATTATCTGCATGGATTTACAGTTCTGAAAGTTTTGAATTCCCTAGGGAATTAGGGCCAGATTTTTAAAGGTATTTAGGTTCCTAACTCCCACTGATTTCAATTGGCATTAGGTGTCCAAATACCTTTAAAAAGCTACCCTTAGAGCCCAATGCCGATTCCTTGCATATTCCATGTTCCCATTCACTTTGCTGGGAGCTTTAGGAGTGCACGGAATGTAATATTGCACCCTAAAATTATCAACATTATTCTTTTAGTGATGTGACTTGTGCATTTAGCGTTGGATCCTACACTCGTTGAAATCAAAGGCACAGCTCTAACTGATGTTCGTGGTGCAGCATCAGGGCATTCATGTTTTTCTCATTTAAAAAATAAAATATGAGGAGACAAATTTGTACAAAGTTTTCCTTGTTGGAGAAAAGGGCACAACACTTACTGATTTGTGTATCACGGTTCCCTAAAAAAACAGAAATAAATATAAATTATTATTAGGAGCATTTTTCTCATGGATATACAGTTGTCTGAGTTTTGTGAAAGTTGAATATCGTGTCTCACTTTCCATATTACCAGTTGGGGTGAAACTGATCAGGCTTAATCTCATCCCAGTTTCCTTTTAACATTCAATGAAAAAATGAACAACTCCTCCTCCAATATAATTACACACAAGATCCACATTGGACCAAATTATTTACTTGTCAGATGAGGCAAGAGGACATTTGAGGGCACAGAGTCCTCCTGGTCCCCCATGTCATGGTGCCTTCAGCACCATGTGGATTTCAGCCTCCGAGAAGATACATTTCAAAGAACATTTTCTTTCTGGTTTTCTCTTACCCACATACTGAATAATTATCAATACATTATCCCTGATATTTCATGTGATACTCAAATTGATCTCTCTTTAATAATGATCATCATAAATAATAAAACAGCAAACAACTTAATGGAAAAGGTTCTATGTGGAGAAAAATTGAATTTACTGATTTCTCCAAGATGTTTCCCTAAAGAAATGAAATAAAGCAAACAGATGGAAATACAAATTATTTAAGAAGATTTCTAGTTAATGGAGATTTAAAGGAGTGTTTTCATGATATGAACGCCTGGCCCCTAAACACCAAACATTTCATTCATGGTTTTACTAACCATGTGGCCACACTAGAGTTAAGTGTCCAACAGTAACTGACTATTTTCAAGGATTTACAAATGCAGGAACACCAGGGCTCTGGGATGAAGAGCAGCTGGCTTAAGCTGAACCCAGGCAAGAGCAAAGTGATTCAGAAGCTGAGACACATTTTGTAGAACTAGATAAGACTCTCCCCTTCATTCCTGGGAATTTGTACAGCCCCCATTCACCAAAGTCAAGATGCAAAGACTCAGGTCCCATGTGACCCTTCCCTAGGCCTAGTTGACCAGGTAGCATCAGTGTCTAAACATCTCAGCTCACTGGGAAACTCTGCATCATCCTGTGGGCAAGAATCTGGCCACAGTGATCCCTGCCTCTGCCACCACCAGGCTGTAGATCACTGAATCTACAGCTGAGTGTGAAGGCTCCAGCTGGTACCGAATGCAGCTGCCGGCCTTCTCCAGGGCTTAGGCCACAGTGAACCCATCAGGCCCATGTTCCAGTCCCTTCACTGGCTCCCAGTCCCCTTCTGATGCCAGTCTAAGGCCTTGGTGTTAATCTGCAAGTCAATTAAAGAATCCAGCCCCACTGGAGGCTGTTTGTGAGTCGTCCAGGTAGGAGGCTACAGAGGCAGAGCGTTGTACAGGGCACCCAGGTTGCAGGGTGGGACTGACACAGCTACCCATTACTCTGGATTGTACCCTGGGTGTGTCACAGTCACACCCTGAATTAAAACTCACTGGCTAAACAGGGGGCAGAGATGCCAAAGCCCAGTGAAAATCAGAGGGGGTGGGGACAGGCGTTCCTGCCTGATGCTATGAATTCCCCTTCGAGAGACCTAGGTACCATTTGACCCTCCCCTCCCCTCTCCCGTGTTGAAAGCCAGAGCTGATTAGACTCCATGGAGAGCCCTTGTTTCAGTTCAGTGGTTGCAAGAGCTGAAACCATTGATGAGGAGGCCTGGGGCCAAGTCGCAGACCTGGTGTGGGGACAGGGCTGCAGGGAACAGCCTGGAGACGCAGCAGGAGACACGGCCTGCTGGAGCCCCTGGGCAGGTCGGGGAACCTCAGAAGGCGCCATTGCGGAAGTGGCAGTGGGTGGCCAGCAGCAGCCGTGGTAACCCCAGTGGAGCTGAGCGGTGGCAGAGGGAACAGCAGCAGAGAAACCAGCAGAACCCGCGGCAGAGGCATCAGCCAGCGGGGCAGAGACAGCAGCTGCCGCGAGCCAGTTCCAGAGGCAGGAGTGGCAGCAGAGGCGTTGCTCGATGTCCCTCACCCTTTTTCAGGGATGGGAGGCAGTGAGCAGCCAGGGGCCTAGGTGCCGACTTCCCCTCTGGCCGGTGGGTGCTCGACCCCCTGCTCCACCCCAGGCCTCGCCCCCACTCCACCCCTTCCCCCAAACCCCTACCCAACCTCTTCCCACCCCTGCTCCACCCCCCCATTCCACCCCTGCCCCAAGTCCCCACCCCTGCTCCGCCCCCGCCCCACCTCATTCCACTCCCTTCCCGAAGACCCCGTCCCCACCTCGCCTTTTCCCCGCCTCCTCCCCCTTCTTCCCAGAGAATTCTGAGTGCCGTGAAACAGCTGTTTTGCGGCAGGCAGCAGGCACTGGGAGGGAGGGGGAAGAGTTGGTCAGCGAGGCCCTCAATGGGTGAGATGCGCTGGTGGGAGGGGGGAACTTGGCTGCGGGTGGGTGCAGAGCACCCACAAACTTTTCCCCCTGGGTGCTGCAGGACTGTCGGCACCGATGGCCAGTGGTGACAGCGACAGCAGCAGCAGCAAGCCAGTTGCAGAGGTGGAAGCAGCAGCGGACGTGTTGCTCAATGCCCCCCAACCCCCCCACACACAGACGCCTTTCAGGGGTGGGAGGTGAAGCCATGTGAGGTCACCTCTGAACTCTGGGTCTTGGCTGATTAAGAATAACCACCTGTGAGTGGGCTGCAGCGGCGGGAGAGGGGAGTGGTGTGTTACAGGTCATTCGCTCATTGGATTTTCAAACGGCAAGGTGGGAAACTGAGGCAAAGAACACTGCCCAATGTACTGTGGGGTGGGGGTTTGCTTAGGGTTACATGCTTTCGAATCATGGCTGTGGTGTTTTCCCAAAACAATGCTGGGTTCCCTTTGCCTTGTAATAAAAGTTTTCTTTTGTTGTACTCAGGGCGGGTGAGTGGGCAGTTTTGTCTCTTACCCTGTGCATAAACTAGCACTTTTGTCAGTAAAACTTTTGTCAGTCGGGGAATGAAAAAAGCAGGCTCCTGACTGACAAAAGTTTCACTGACAAAAGCACCGGTGTGGACAGTGCTATGTGGGCGGGAGACACTCTCCCACCGACATAGCTACAGCCGCTCATTGGGGGGGATTAAATTATGCTGGTGGGAGGTCAGCATAGAGCGGCTACACGGGAGAGCCCATTGCAGGGCAGCTGCAGTGGTATGGCTGTGCCGCTATAAGCCTTAAAGGGGCCACTATAGAGCCTTGAAAAGGCTCAGGAGTGAAATGTGGCCAGATTATTGGGTGGGGTCTCAAAGTTTTTCTCTTTTGTGTTGCTAAGAGGAACCTTTGACACTGCACCCAGTCCTTGGTGCTGCCGACTCCACCTGGCGGAAGGGTGAGAGATCGAGAGATCCAGAGATAGTTTCAACAGCACGGAAAAGGCTGCATTCGAGAAATAGAAACACTTACCAAGTTCACGTTGAAGATCATCTAGGTAACAAAGAATCAGAAACAAATACACACTAATTAAGTGCATCTCTTCCAGGATGGAATCAACCCCAGCCTCCCATCATGCAGCCTGTCCCTCTCAAACCCATTCATCCAGGCAATGGGCAGGGAAACTACTGAGGTCTGGAGAGAAGAGTCCCTTTCCAACCCACAGGCAGGGCACGGAGCACCTGCCAAGTCCCATAGGCTGTGGCTACACAGCAGCTGAATACCCCCAATTGACCCATGGCAGCTAACCAGGCTCACAAGACATGGGCTGGGGGCCTGTAAAATTGTGGTGTAGACATTTGGGCTCATTTTGTGTCTACACTAGAGTAAAGCACCAAAAAAGAACTGATTATCTGCATGGATTTACAGTTCTGAAAGTTTTGAATTCCCCAGGGAATTAGGGCCAGATTTTTAAAGGTATTTAGGTTCCTAACTCCCACTGATTTCAATTGGCATTAGGTGTCCAAATACCTTTAAAAAGCTACCCTTGGAGCCCAATGCCGATTCCTTGCATATTCCATGTTCCCATTCACTTTGCTGGGAGCTTTAGGAGTGCACGGAATGTAATATTGCACCCTAAAATTATCAACATTATTCTTTTAGTGATGTGACTTGTGCATTTAGCGTTGGATCCTACACTCGTTGAAATCAAAGGCACAGCTCTAACTGATGTTCGTGGTGCAGCATCAGGGCATTCAAGTTTTTCTCATTTAAAAAATAAAACACGAGGAGACAAATATGAACGAAGTTTTCTTGTTGGAGGAAAGGGCACAACACTTACCGATTTTGGTATCACGGTTCCCTAAAAAACAGAAATAAATATAAATTATTGTTAGGAGCATTTTTCTCATGGATATACCGTTGTCTGAGTTTTGTGAAAGTTGAATATCGTGTCTCACTTTCCATAAAACCAGTTGGGGTGAAACTGATCAGGCTTAATCTCATCCCAATTTCCTTTTAACATTAAACGAAAAAATGAACAACTCCTCCTCCAATGTAATTACAGACAAGATCCACATTGGACCAAATTATTTACTTGTCAGATGAGGCAAGAGGACATTTGAGGGCACAGAGTCCTCCTGGTCCCCCATGTCATGGTGCCTCCAGCACCATGTGGATTTCACCCTCAGAGAAGATACATTTCAAAGAACATTTTCTTTCTGATTTTCTCTTACCCACATACTGAATAATTATCAATACATTATCCCTGATATTTCATGTGATACTCAAATTGATCTCTCTTTAATAATGATCATCATAAATAATAAACAGCAAACAACTTAATGGAAAAGGTTCTATGTAGAGTAAAATTGAATTTACTGATTTCTCCAAGATGTTTCCCTAAAGAAATGAAATGAAGCAAACAGATGGAAATACAAGTTATTTAAGAAGATTTCCAGTTAATGGAGATTTCAAGGTGTGTTTTCATGATATGAACGCCTGGCCCCTAAATACCAAACATTTCATTCATGTTTTACTACCCATGTGGCCACACTAGAGTTAAGTGTCCAACAGTAACTGACTATTTTCAAGGATTTACAATTCTGAAAGGTTTGAATTCCTTATGCAATTAGGGTCTGATTTTTCAAGGCATTGAGGAGCCTAACTCCCACTGATTTCAGTGAGAGTTAGCTCACCATGTACCTTAAAAAAATCTAGTCATTAGAGCCCAATCCTGCTTTCTTGTATTATCTCTCACATTCCCATTGGCTGTGCTGGGACCTCTGCGGATGCAGACTGGAATTTCTGGCCCTCAAATTATCAGCATTATTTTTTTAACGATATGACTTGTGCATTCAGTGCTTAATCCTCCACTCGTTGAAGTCAATGGCAAAGATCTAACTGATGTTAGTGATGCAGTATCTGAACTTTCATTGTTTTTTGGTTTAAAAACTCCACCCCAAAAATTCACAGATAAAGAAATACCCTTATGACGAGTCAAATTTGTACAGAAATTTTACTTGTTGGAGGAAAGAGCACAACTCTTACAGATTTCTATGTCCTGTTCCATTAAAAATAAACAGAAATAAATATAAATTCTTATTAGGAGCATTCTTCCCTTGGTTATACAGTTCTCTGCATTTCATGAAAGTTGCACAGAGATTATACAATTCATGAGCCTTTGAGGGGTTTCATGTTCTCAACACCAGGAGAAAAAGGTTTCCCTTCTCCATCTCTGACTTCTTGTTTCTCACCATAGTCAGAACTCAGGTTAAGGCTCAGAGCTCATGTCTATTCAGACCCCTCTTTTCTACTGTGTATATTTTTTTAATATTATCTATTGGGATGAAATTTGCCAGGCTTTGTCTCATTCCAATTTCTTTTTAACAGTAAATGAAATCACAGACAACTGCTCCCAAAATAAAACAACACACAATCTTTATGGGGACCCAACTCTGTCCAAAATTTTTACTTATCAGAAGAGGGGAAAATACATTAACTAATTCCCAAAGTCCATGGGGACTGAAGAGGGAATAACTGCACAGCTGGGTGGGAAGTGAGCAGAAAAAAGTGAGGAGTGAAGAAGGTTTGGGATCAATCCCCCCCCTTCCCCAAGCACTCCATTCAGCTTAACTGAGGCAGTTCTGGGGGAGAAATATTCTGGGTCTGTAAAGGGCTGATGCAGATCACTGCCTCCAGGAGCAAATGGGAACCTTAGTAACATTTCCTTCTGTGTGCTGCTGCGGGGAGCACAGGGGAGGTCCGTGCTTCCCCTGCTTGGCCCAGTGTAAAATTTCATTCTTCCCTTTTTTCATTTATTAGAAGAAAATTTCTTGTTAATTTCACTAAATTTTCCCCTGTGACGTTTACCTTTTATTTTAAATAGATAAACAGTGATGCCAATGAAACCAAACAAAACCAGCAGGATCACACTCAGAGCCACCATCCATGGATTCACCCTTGGGAAAAAAGGAATCTGAAAAATAAACCCCCAGGATTTGCATTAGTTTGGAAGCAGGGACAAAACTAATTTTTTTTCTATTGCATGTAAATATATAAATAGTCCCCAGCAGGACGTATGTGAAGTAAGAGTGAAAACATGACTCCCCGGCCCCCATGCTGCACAAAAGACCAAAACCTGATTTTAAAAATTACTCCAACTAACACAGCTTTAGCACTGATTAAGCTGTGAATGAATAGGCCTGGTTTGATTCATGGTATTCAGAGCTGTATTGAGTTCAGGGGCAAATTCTCTGCTCACAAAACCGCATTGACTTCAGTGGAGTTATGCCAGCAAACAATTTGGTCCTCACTGTTCAGCAACATTCAGAAATTGCAAGAGTAATTAGAATGTTTTTCATAGATTCATAGATACTGAGGTCAGAAGGGACCATCATCTAGTCTGACCTCCTGCACAATGCAGGCCACAGAATCTCACCCACCCACTCCTGCGAAAAACCTCTCACCTATGTCTGAGCTATTGAAGTCCTCAAATCATGGTTTAAAGACTTCAAGGAGCAGAGAATCCTCCAGCAAGTGACCCCGTGCCCCATGCTACAGAGGAAGGCAAAAAACCTCCAGGACCTCTTCCAATCTGCCCTGGAGGTAACTTCCTTCCCAACCCCAAATATGGCAATCAGCTAAACCCTGAGCATATGGGCAAGATTCACCAGCCAGATACTACAGAAAATTCTTTCCTGGGTAACTCAGATCCCACCTCATCTAACATCCCAATACAGGCCATTAGGCTTATTTACCATGAATATTTAATTTCCAAAATCATGTTATCCCATCATACCATCTCCTCCATAAACTTATTGAGTTTAATCTTAAAGCCAGATAGATCTTTTGCCCCCGCTGCTTCCCTTGGAAGGCTATTCCAAAACTTCACTCCTCTGATGGTTAGAAACCTTCATCTAATTTCAAGTTTAAACTTCCTGGTGGCCATTTTGGTGAGTCACTAATAATTTCCCCAATTATTTTGATGTATCATAATTGCAATGAATCCAAACATTAAGTGCTAGAAATTGATTAATCTTCCTTTGCTGGTCTTGTGTTTACAGCATTTACATCATCTAGCCAGGGTGGGCATTTCAAACATGCCTAAGGCCTTCTCCACACAGGATTCGTGCACTGGTTTAGTGAAATTGGTGTAACACTCATGCAGTCATTGTTACATTGATTCCACAGCTGACCACGTCACAGGACTCCCCCAATTTAACTAAACTGATTGACAAAACCTTAAACTGTAAATCAGCTGAAGAGTGTCCTTTATCCATTTAGTATAAATCAGTAAGGAACTGACTTACACTAAATGCACAGGACACTCTGAAACTGACAGAAGAGCGTTTAGACAAAGGGTTTCATCAATAACTCAGGAGATAATCAGGGCGGCTTTTGTGTGTAGACAAAGGCAAAGTGAGTTATGAGCACAAGTCCTATTGAATGTCAACAGAAACAAGCCCACATCATTTGGTGACATTTCACTAACTGAAAAGGTAGCAAACAAACGATGGTGTAAAAATTGCTACATTCAAAAAAATCACTGAGGGGAAGTCAAGTTTTTAGGAATAAACTCTTTCAAAATCAGTCTCTCTCTCTTTTTTTTTTTTTTAGAAGAAATATTCACCAAACCTTGAAAGTAAGAGTTTCAGGAGTATCAGAGTTAAGATTAAATTTACATGAAACCCAAAACTCTGATAACTCCGAATATGCAAAATTAAGGCAATCAGATTGCCTGAGTTGTGACCCTGTTAAGGTTCCAGTATCTGAACTTCTTTGTTTTTATGTAGGTTGTAAAATATGCACAACTGATGCTTCAGTTCTTTGTTTCCTATGTTTTGCTTTGTTTCTGATGGAGGTAATTTCAGTGTGTGGGTTTAGCTGGTAACTGACCTGCTATATAAACCGTTGATTCCTTTTCTTGATTGAGAATGGTGTTCCTGATCAAACAGGACAGGTTCTGGTTTGAACGTTCTTTTATAATAATAGAATTTTCTGTTTCAAACAGGCCACTATCCCTGAGGGATTTTGCTTCAGAGAGTGATGGTAATTCTTTCCCACTGAGATCTCTCCAAAGAACCTTGGGCTCTGGATACCAACCAGCCGATTGACAAACCATCCGGATCCCTCCATCCTGGTGACTCTCCACAGAGATGAGAGGATTGGAGCCCAAACCTAGAGGAAAATTACATAAATGTGTGATACATCAATGGGGTAACTTAACAGCTAAAAAAGGATGAGTGATAGATTGTGGATCCATTACTCCCACTCGAGATCACTTGCTCATACAGAAGGGATAAATGAATACTGGAATTTCTGAATTCCCAATACACATGGACACAGGAAAACATGTGAACAAATATTTAAAATAATTTCACTGAATAAGGAGAGATATTGTCCTCTCCACCCAAGAGCAGTGGAACATTGAACACCTTTGGAAATCTGGCCACTTCGTTTAAATACCTAGTGGAATATGAATTTTTCAAAAAGCCAGATTTCAGTATATTGGATAAACATTTTGTTTGTTCTCTTTTTAAATCAATCAACCAATCTAACTGGCTCCATGGTTCCTGTGTCAGAGCAGCAGGGGACAAACGCTCGGCCTCATCTGCTAGCGGTAAATACATAACTTGTCGTCCCTCCCCCACCTTTATGTGGCCTCAGCCAATGAGAAAGCTGCCACTGATTTTGACTACACCCCTAAATAACCACTAGTAGTGACCACGTCAGAAGGCCTGTACACCTGGCAGTCCCACCTCAGCCAGGCCTCAGAACGACGGCAGAGGAATTGGAAGACCAGGGGCCGTCCACACGTGAGAGGCTCCAGCAGCGCAGCTTCACCGCTGTGGTGCTTCAGTGTAGACACTACTTACCCCAAGGGCAGGACTTCTTCTGGCGTCCCAGGTGATACCCCTCTCTGAGAGGCAGGAGCTAGGTTGACAGAAGAATTCTTCTGTTGACCCAGCCCTGCCTGCATGGGGACTTAGGTCAGCTTAGTTTTGTCGCTCATGGGGCATGTGTTTTTCACACCCCTGAGTGACCTAGTTCAGCTGACCTACTCTTCTCGTGTAAACCAAGCCCATATTTGTCCAGAAGTCTTTTCCCTCCTTTCTCTCCCTCCTTTTGGAGTTAGTCAAGAACATCTTTTGGGAAAGGAAATCTCTTGACCATTCTGAAAATGTCTTTAATAAAACGTTGGGAAAGTTTTCAGCATATTTTCCAAAGTGTCTGAATGTGGTCGTGTGCTGAAATCTAGTCACATTGTGTTACTCTAAAATAATTCACAAGTTGCTAGTCACAGTTGTTGCAGTAGAAAAGAACAAAAACTGCAGCCCAGGATGAGATAATACAGACAAGAGCTGCTGACCTGCTACCTTCAGTTCCAACAGGGCTTCTTCATAAAAAGAACCATCTTCCACAAAACAGCTGTATTGTCCTTCATCTGAGCGTCTGATATTAAGAATCTGCAAGGAAACATTCCCATCTAGGATGCCATCTTTCAAAAGCTCCGTCCTTCCATGATAGTCTGGCATCTGCTCTCCATTCTGATCCTTTCCTCCATGATACAGGTGCACAACTGAAAAGAACTCAGATCGGAACCATCTCACCTCCATGTTCTCAGCGCTCATCCTGGGGGTCAGGTGACAGGGTAATACAATGTTCTCACCCACAATGGCAGTGACAGGGTGACCAGGACCCATCACTCTGAATTCAGCTGTGAAATACACCAAAGCAAAAAGAGAACAACCTCAGAGAGAAAATAAAATATAATCATGACTCATTCAGTAGGTTCAAACTTTCCAAAAATTCAGCCTGGGACAGACACCTGGTATGCAAATTTCCAGCCTGAACATTGAAAATTTGGCACAATAAGAAACAACTGAAATAGGGGGTTAGGGGGGAAGAGTTACATTAATAAGTGACAGGCCAGATCACGTATAGGTGTCACTGGTTACTCCCCATATATTAATTTGACATGCCACAGAGCCATTTCAGTGCCCCGTGAACGGATAGGATGACCTGAGTATATACACTGTGTACCTGAGCTCTGTGATCTGTTCCGAACGTCACTATATTTCTGATATGATTTTTCAGCATTGGTTTGAATATGAGAAGGATGAAAAGATGAAATCCTGACTCCACTGAAGTCAACAGAGATCTCCCAGAATTTCACCCTAATGTTTTGGGACCCGGCTTCTTTGGAGACCACCACCTCTCACCTCGTATGAGGACACAATTTTCATTGAGATCAGCTGAGGTTCTTGAATTAACTTCCTTTGCCCCCCTCCACCTGTATTTAGTGAGACGGGGTCACTGCCAGGACATTTTCAGTCAAGGGTCTTCAACTCTGGGACCCACGTGTCTTGGCCTCACTGAGCCAAATCAATTCAGCTTTAGGCCAGTTGGCCTTGGTGTCTGAGAAAGGATTGGGTCACAGAGGATGCAAGCATGTGAACTAGGATGCTCAGCGTGACCCAAGGTGCGTAGGGCAGCCCACAGTGGAAATGCCAACGTCAGGGAAGGCTGCAAAAAGGAGAGCAGATTCTCCCACAACTGGTGGTTTACACTATAGTTAGATTCACCAACCAGTCACAAACTGTGCTCCTGATCCCCCACACTGGTTATCAAGAAAAGAAATCACACAACCCCCTTCACTGCATCTCAGTCTCTGGCTCCCAATCAGTGAATAGGTTCAGTACAGTGAGACATTACTGAAAACTCGATTCACTTTACAAAATGTTCTTTTAATTCCTTAGAGGACTAGACACATTATCAGATCAATACTAGTTTGAATCTTACCCAAAATACCATGCTGCCAGCCAATCCTTTAGTATCTAAAACTAAAGATTTTATTAGAAAAGAAAAGGAACGAAAGAGAAGAGAGTTGTTAAATGGTCAAAGCAATCAGATACATACATACATACTTCAGAGTCCACATATAAGGTTTTTAGCAGCACTGGTGAGTTCGCTAGCTTGTACAGTCCCTCTGGAACACATCCACACCTTGGATGGGTCTATCAGTCCTTTGTTCAAAGTACCAGTTTATAGAGAATTTACTCCAGAGGTGAGAATCAGGATTGAAGACAAAACGGAGAAGATATAGCTGCCTTTTTATATCCTTTGCCATGTGGCTTGTACATCCATTGTCCCAAACACAAGCTCCCAGCACATGGGCATGGAAAGGTATTTGGAGTCCCCTGTCCACAGGCATATCCCTACATGTCCTGCTGACTCATAGGCAGAGCCCCTGGCTTCTCTCAATGGTTCATTGTTCAGCTTATTGCCCTTGATGGGCCATCAAGCAGGCTGGATAGTGCTGATGCTGGTCTGCCTGGGAGTGTCACCCAGATGCACAGCACAATTTTGAGACACAAATATACCACACATATCTATAGCTTATGATACAAAGATGATACACACCTGTAAACATGATGATCATATTTAGCAAACCATAACATTGCTACTGATGCCTTACATGGCATATCTTGTATATGATTTATTGTGATTTTGTAATATTGGTGTCAATGATATTTTAAATGGTCACCCATATTCCATACCACATCACACTCAGATACGGTTGGAACCCGACTAAAGGAGTTCTTTGAGTGAAAGCAGGAGCCTGGTGAAACTGTCTGGGCATATGCATATGATCTCCAGGAGAGAATGAGCAAAGTGGAGCGGCAAGAACCTTGACAAGTTGGTCCTAAAGGAGCAATTGGTGCTGGGGCTCTGGGATGATTCCCTCCACTGTGAAATGAAAAGGAGGTTTAAGGAAGAGCCTGGTAAGAAGTTCCATGAACTCATGCCAAACCCCTGTACAAGAAGTGAATGCAACTAATGGGGAAAAGGTCCTGACCCAAAACACAATTAACATTGGGAAGTTTAAGTGAAGGTATCCAAAAACTAGGCGTCCAACAGGAGGAGATGCTGCAAGAGATGACCGAGTTGATGAAAGAAAAAAATCCCATTAGTATGCCAAAATATCCAAGGACATCGGGATCCCGAAGATCCCCACTGAAGGACGAGCTGGGAAGGTACACCTGTTACATTTGTGAAAAGCCAGGGCATACTAGCCAAGGATGTCCACTGAGAAGGAGAGCAGAGTCCCAGGCACTCGAAACCAATGGGGCACCAGGAGTGAGTGGTCCATCTACAGTAGAAGGCCAAACAGTGGCAGAAGGATTCCTAGGCCTGTCCTTCATGGAAAATCACTCTGCATACAGTATTGAGGGGAATGTGGGCAGTGCCAGCATATCTAGCGACTTCTTTAAGTGAGTATTTGGAGACTGTCTAGCTGCTGAAGTATGTATAGTAGGAGTGAAGACCAGATGTTTGTTAGATGCTGGCTCAGAAGTCACCACCATTTCTGAGTCGCATTTTCAAAAATATTTGAAGGACAAAGAGCTGACTATGCACAGCACAAGGTTTGTACGTCTAACAGCAGTTAATGGACTGGCAATCCCAGTTGTGGGGTGCCTTGAAGCAGACATAGAGTACATGGGCCAGACACTGCCAGGGAAATGCATCTTCATCCTGAAAGACAAAGCCTCTGAAGAGAGCCATATGGAAGAAGGAGACCCAGGGATTCTAGGAATGAACATGAGTGAGCTGAAGGAGCTGCTCTTGCCAGGAGAAGGAACCAGGAGGATGAACCGTCATGAGCACTCTACGAAGAATGCTGTTCTGAGTAGACTATTGGCTCCAGTGGAGAGGCAGAATCATTCCCTGGTCCCCACAATGCAGATTGGAAATGTTAAAGTGGGCAGAAAAGGGAAGACCACTATTCCCTCCTTGGAGATGGAAGATCCTTGATGAATGCTGCTGGGTTCAACAAATATCGAGTGCTGGTAGAGCCTACATCTGGGTCACGCCTACCTCATGGAGTCCAGTCAGCTAATGTTCTGACTAGTGCCATCAAAGGAAGAGTACCTGTGAGTCTTCTAAACTCAAGCGTGAAGGCTCTGGAGTTGAATCCTCAGAACGGAACAGCAGACGTACACCAGCCCGAGGAGGTGATCCCTCAGGTGAAGGCAAGATTTGAGGAGAATGGAAATGAGTTGCAGGTGACAAGGAGGGAGAAGGGAGAACAAGTTACCCTTACTCAGGAAAGATGTGGTGGGAGACTGCCAGTTCCAGTTCAAGCAGCGCTCAAGGGGCTGGTTCCTGCACAAGTGGCTAACTTAAGGGCGTTGCCAGAGAAGCATCAAGAACTCTTTTCTAAGGCTGAGGTGACCAGTTTCCATGACTGGGTCAAAGGTGTCCATGACAGCCCAAAGACAGCTGGCGAAGCTGCTCTCAGCACAACTAAAGACACAGCCCAAAGTAGGAAAAGGACTTTTGATCGCAAGTACAATGGAGCTCTCATCAGACCTGGTGACTGTGCACCAGTCCGTAACCATAGATACCGAAGGCTTAATAAAATACAGAAGTGGGAGTCGAATCCCCACATTGTAGTTGCTCAGAACAATCCTGAGCTGCCAGTTTACGCCATCCGGCCTGAATGAGGAGGTCCTGAAAGAGTAGTGCATAGGGACCAGTTAGAACATCGCCTTCTTAGTCCAGTCGGGGAGCAAAGGAGGCATAGGTCAGTGTGTCCTGAGGAGACTGAAATCAGTTGGGGGACGGTTCTAGTCCCACAAACTGAATATTGAGGGGAACAGAGTGGGCAAACCCAAACCCTAACGAGAATGGCCAGATCCCTCAAATTGACCTGGTGTTACCAGGAGACAGAGAAATAGAAATTGTTGGTAATGAATCATCAGTCTGAAGAAGGTCCCAGAGAACTACTAAGGGTGTACTGCCTGTTAAATTTAGAGATAATTCTGTTATTGGTTCTATGTAGTGTTTTAATGAAAATTATCCTATATAGTAGGAAGAAGTAGACATCGAATGTTAAATATGTTGAATGTTCTTTTGTTAATTTTTATATGACATGATGCTGGTATACAGCACGTTGCAAACATGGGGCCTGGATGTACCGGTGTGAATATTGTGGTTGTAGTGGCAGAATTTTAGCAAGGGGGAATGTAAGAGGATTGTTGGCCCATTACTAAAACTCAGTGAGGGTTTTTGGTTGGCTAGCTCCCAGGATCAAAAGGAAGGGAAGGGTCGATGGGAAATCAGGACCCTGACACTGACAGTCCCCAGGAGCAATGGGGAAAGGCCAATGCTCCAGGTCAGCCTGACTGACAGGGCGGGCAGGCTAAGGAGCGAGTCAGGTGGCCAAGGGGGTCCCATCCTCCGTGTGAGCTGAAATCGCCTTGGACAGACAGAGTGGGGCTGAGCTAAGGAGAGAGCAGGGGCCCAAGCTGACCTGGGGAGCCAGAGAACCAGCCCAGGGAGCAGGTCAGTGCTGGGGGCAGAGTCACAGAAGCAGCCCGCAGAGCAGACCTGTCCTGGGAGGAGAGCTTCAGCAACCAGAGCCAGAGAATCCAGAGAAGCAGCCCAGGGGGTTGGAGGCAGAGCAGCAACAGCACAGAGGAGAATGAAGCTGGGGGCTCGTGTAGTCTGGAGTCGGGTGCAGTGAGCAGCTAGTGCCAGCAGGGGAAGAGGGGACCCTGGGCAGAGGGCCCACGCAGGGAGACCCCATCAGTCAAGGGTCCCTGCAGGCCAGACTGGGAGAGGGGTCATAACCCCATTGGGGATGGCCAGATGCTGGGAAGAAGGGTCTTGCCACCTAGAGCCTGAAGGTGTGTGGCTGCCGCCAGAGCAAGTGTCCAACCTGCAGCATCCCTGCAGCACAGCCGGGCCTGAGAAGGGGGTCTGGGACGTGTGAGGAACAGATTGTGAACGTCCCTTCCATTCCAGAGACGGCTGGTTGTGATGTTCCCTGCCACAGAGCAGGGTTATGTGCTTTCCTTTAACCTTTCCCATTTTTCCTTATGTTTTTTAAAATTGATTGCTGTCTAACAAATTGTATTTGCTTTAAACTGTATGTAATGATCAGTGGGTCAGGGAAGTGTCCAGTGCAGAGAGAGCCCCCCAGAGTAGGGACACCCTAGCCCCTGCCCTAAGTGACCACAACAAGGTTGGGGGTCAAGCCCCCCCCCCCCACCAGAATCCTGGGCTCAGCTTTGTTGGGGTTATGAGGACTCTGCCACACAGGAGAGTGGAAGTGGAGCCCTCGAGGTCAGGCAGGCCTGTGGGTGAAGGGAGTGGGAGCGAGGACTCGGATCCTTTCGCTAGCCCATTTCACCGGGGTCATGTAGAAGCCAGGAAAGTTCCCCACAATAGCAGGACCATTTCCCCACTTACACTGATCTTGCTGTGTGTTTAAATTTACACATTGTGAGTAGTTCCACTGACTTTGAGTTAAGCATGTTGTTAAGACACTTCAGGGGCTTAAATAAATCCTCTAAGAAACAGCAGACACAGGGCGGATTCCTACCTGATTCCATCTTGTGAACATAACAAGTAAGGAAGAAAACAATAAAACCAGGGAGAGGGGAGCTGGCTCGGGAGCTGTGGCAGAATAAGAGAATCTTCATCTTCTTCACTGTCACTTGATCTAGACAATAGGAAGAAGGAGGAAAGAAAAGTATCATAGTGAGCATAACACCAATTAACATTAAATCATTAAAGTCAAGCATTAAAGAGGACACAGTAAATAAAAAAGGAATAAATACATTATTAAGTGACCTCTTTCATATTACGGAGTTAGAACAACCATTGCCTTAAAATTGAAAATGTGTTTCCTTTAGAAGTCTGATTTTGTCCCATCCTTAGAGAGAGAGAGAGATTCCTGATCAGACTGGATGATCATGATGGTCACTTTTGGCCTTAAAGTCTTTGAGTAATTTCTAAGCATAAGCAAGAGTTCCCCAGGGCTTGGCCTGGGTTAGCCCTAAAGGATATATGGAGCTTGCATATTACAGCAGCTTCTGTTAGATGCATTTGTGCTCTCATGTTTACCTGCTTTAACCTTGTAAAAAATGCTCAAATTTCTTTTCTTAGTTCATAAATCCTCAGATCATTTACTATAGGATTGGCTACAAGTGTTGTCTTTGGTGCGAGATCTGAGGTACAACTTGTGACCTGGGATGCCTGGGGTAGCCCACACTGGAAATACCATGGTCAGAACAGGCTGTGTCAAGGTTCCTCCCCCACTCTGAACTCTAGGGTACAGATGTGGGGACCTGCATGAAAAACCCCCCTAAGCTTATCTTTACCAGCTTAGGTCAAAACTTCCCCAAGGTACAAAATATTACACCCGTTATCCTTGGAATGGCCGCTACCACCACCAAACTAATACTGGTTACTGGGGAAGAGCTGTTTGGACGCGTCTTTCCCCCCAAAATACTTCCCAAAACCTTGCACCCCACTTCCTGGACAAGGTTTGGTAAAAAGCCTCACCAATTTGCCTAGGTGACTACAGACCCAGACCCTTGGATCTTAAGAACAATGAACAATCCTCCCAACACTTGCACCCCCCCTTTCCTGGGAAATGTTGGATAAAAAGCCTCACCAATTTGCATAGGTGACCACAGACCCAAACCCTTGGATCTGAGAACAATGAAAAAACATTCAGTTTTTACAAGAAGACTTTTAATAAAAAATAGAAGTAAATAGAAATAAAGAAATCCCCCCTGTAAAATCAGGATGGTAGATATCTTACAGGGTAATTAGATTCAAAAACATAGAGAACCCCTCTAGGCAAAACCTTAAGTTACAAAAAAAGTACACAGACAGAAATAGTTATTCTATTCAGCACAATGCTTTTCTCAGCCATTTAAAGAAATCATAATCTAACACATACCTAGCTAGATTACTTACTAAAAGTTCTAAGACTCCATTCCTGTTCTGTCTCTGGCAAGAGCACACACAGACAGACACAAATCCTACAGACAGCCCCGCAACCTGAAGCAAATACTCACCAACAACCACATACCACACAACAGAACCACTAACCCAGGAACTTATCCTTGCAACAAAGCCCGTTGCCAATTGTGCCCACATATCTATTCAGGGGACACCATCACAGGGCCTAATAACATCAGCCACGCTATCAGAGGCTCGTTCACCTGCACATCCACCAATGTGATATATGCCATCATGTGCCAGCAATGCCCCTCTGCCATGTACATTGGTCAAACTGGACAGTCTCTACGTAAAAGAATAAATGGACACAAATCAGATGTCAAGAATTATAACATTCATAAACCAGTCGGAGAACACTTCAATCTCTCTGGTCACGCAATCACAGACATGAAGGTCGCTATCTTAAAACAAAAAAACTTCAAATCCAGACTCCAGCGAGAAACTGCTGAATTGGAATTCATTTGCAAATTGGATACTATTAATTTAGGCTTAAATAGAGACTGGGAGTGGCTAAGTCATTATGCAAGGTAGCCTGTTTCTTCTTGTTTTTTCCTACCCCCCCCCCCCCCAGATGTTCTGGTTTAACTTGGATTTAAACTTGGAGAGTGCTCAGTTTAGATGAGCTATTACCAGCAGGAGAGTGAGTTTGTGTGTGTATGGGGGTGGGGGGGATGTGAGAAAACCTTGATCTATGCAGGAAATAGCCCTACTTGATTATGTAAAGAGTTGTCACTTTGGATGGGCTAGCACCAGCAGGAGAGTGAATTTGTGTGGGGGGTGGAGGGTGAGAAAACCTGGATTTGTGCTGGAAATGGCCCACCTGTTGATCACTTTAGATAAGCTATTACCAGCAGGACAGTGGGGTGGGAGGAGGTATTGTTTCATATTCTCTGTGTGTATATAAAGTCTGCTGCAGTTTCCACAGTAAACATCTGATGAAGTGAGCTGTAGCTCACGAAAGCTCATGCTCAAATAAATTGGTTAGTCTCTAAGGTGCCACAAGTACTCCTTTTCTTTTTGCAAACCCTTTGTTTGTCTCCCTCCTCCCAGCTTTTGAAAGTATCTTGTCTCCTCATTGGTCATTTTGGTCAGGTGCCAGCGAGGTTACCTTTAGCTTCTTAACCCTTTACAGGTGAGAGGAGCTTTCCCCTGGCCAGGAGGGATTTCAAAGGGGTTTACCCTTCCCTTTATATTTATGACAGGCTGCAAAAAGGAGAGCAAATACTCACAGGACTAGTGTGTAACACTGAAGTTCAACTCCCCAAGAGTCACAAACTATGCTTCTCATCCCCCACACTGATTATCACAAAGCAACAAAAAAGGAATCATACAGCCTCTTTATTGTATTCCAGTTCCCTGGTTCCCAATCAGCCACAAGGTCTAGTACAGAGAGAACTTATTAATGTTCTTCTGACCCCAAAGAGCCAGCCACATTACCAGTTCAATATGAGTTTGGATCTCACCCATAATACCTCACTGCCAGTCAATCTTTTAGTGTCTAAAACTAAAAAGAAAAAGAAAAAACAAGACGACACTTGTTAAGCACCCAAATACTTCAAAGTCCACTGGGGCAGGGTGCTGGTTGGGAACCCCTTCATCAGCTTCTGCCACTCCAGCCCCAGTCAAGGGGAATGGATTGGGGCTTGGTGATAGCCCTGTGCCTGCCTGGGTAACTGGCAACACATGCCCTCCTCATTAGCCTAGAGCTATAAAGGCTGGGAGGAAGCCAGAGAAGAGGGGCCAGGGCTGTGGCGGTGGCTGTGGCCGGCGCGGCCTGTAGGAAAAGTAGCTGTGAAGCCTGTGTATAGGTGGGAACTGGCAGTGGGAAACCTGTCAAGAATAAAGAGCATGGGTGTTGCATCGGATTGAAGTGTCCCTGACTCAGTGAAGAGGGGGGCCAAGGGGCTGAATACCCAGGGCGGCAGCATGGACCCTGTTTACATCCATATATCACATTCTTAGCAGTATTGGTGAGTTTTCTGGCTTGAAAGTCCCTCTGGACCACATGCACAGCTTAAATGGGTCGTTCGGTCATTCAGTCCTTTGTTCAGTACTTGGTTTGTAGCAAAGTTGCTCCAGAGATAAGAAAAAGGAATGAAGACAAAATGGAGATGATGTCAGCATATTTTTAATATTTGTAATTCCCCTATTTGGAATAATTGTTATCATAATTGTAATTCTCCTATTTGAAATAATTGTAATTCTGCAATATTAATTTGCAGCTCTCCATAGCTGCTGATGGTGTCTGTGTTAAAGCTTGCAAACTGTCAAATGACTCTAAGTACCCTGTGAGCTGTTAATTAAGTCTAAGCCATACTTTGTGATTAAGATTGGCGCTTGCAAACCTAAACCGCTCAATTGACTCTACTCTCTCTGAGTTGATACTTTCCCTTGCTTGTAACTGAGATGACGGTTATGAACGTAAACTACTTAATTGACTTTACTCTCTCAATTGCTTCTGCTCAATTGAGTCTTTGTAAACTGATACTTTATACTGGAGATTGACACATTTTGTAACAACAACCGCGGAAAGCCGTTAATTGGTGCGGCGCTCATAGAAATATCACATAGAGACTCCCACGCTCTATCGTTTGTATCAGGAATGTTAAAAGACAGGGAGTCTCAAATAAATAACAATACTCAGTGAAATGATCAATGTCTTTTTATTAAAAGTAAAGAATGTATGTGAATGAATGATTGGTTTTGAATAATCAGGGAAGTGCCAGCCTAGGAATTCGGTATCAATCGGCCAAAGAAAGCGCCAGGTGGAAACAACCAGAGAACCCCTGGAGGGCAAACTGGAATCTACCCGACCGATTCAATGGATGAAGAAGGCTGATGAGCACTTGACAGCCGTCCTGGAGCCGTCCTGACTAACAATATGACAAAGCAATTTCCATGGACTGGCATAGGAATAAATTCCAATCAAAATGGACTCTAAGAACGGAGAACTTTGAGTCTCTGGTTCTGCCACCACCCTCCAGGAGCATCGGATGCGCATCTGACACGGACTCGGCTCCACTCTCGTGTACAGGCTACCTGGCAACTTCTAGGCTGGTAACTATAACTGCTATGCAGAACTTGTATGAATGTATATAGAGATAAGTAAGGAATAAGTAGTGACATAGCAGTGTGTGTTTATATTTTTTATTATATTTACAATAAATGTGGCATAACCGAACTTCGCACCCCTTGATAATCTGTACGTTATTCCCTGATAACCAGAAACATCGATGCTTAAACTCTGTACCGTTTTCTTTTTATTTTAACATCACCTTAATAAAGTTCTTTTGCCACGAGGCTTGTACTTCCTTTGTCCCAAATACAAGCTTCACAGTACATGACCCTACATGGCTCGCTGACTTATCAGGCGTAGTCCCTGGTCTTTCAATGGGTTTATTGTACAGCCAATGTCCCTTGATGGACCATCAACAGGCTAGGCAGTGCTGACACCAATCTGTCCGAGGGTGTTACCCGGAAACACAGCACAAGTTGGGAAATACAGATATATCCTACATATCTATAACTCCCAATACAAAGCTGATGCAAACTTATAAACAAGATTATCCTACTTGGGAAATTATAACTTTTTCACAGATACCTCACACAGCATAGCTGGTCAGATTCCTTGCAATTTTATACTGTTGGTGTTAAGAATACCATAAAGTGTCACCCCAGGTCAGTTGTGTGATGCTGTATGAAATATGGGAAAGTGACTAGTCCTTTGGGACTAGGCATAACCTGAATATTGGGGTGATTTTTGGTGTAAGGGACCATCTATCAAAAAGGTGGGCCTATCCAGGTGAAAGGATAGACCGGAGTACCCTATGCTAGGTTCCCATCTGGTCCCTGCCTATTGAGTTGGCTTTTGTGAATCGCACTTTAAGGTGCCTGTGATGCCCATGCATTGTACAGGGAGTTTAGGCCCCTAACTCAGCTTTGCGGGTCACAGGGCTGTTCCTGTGATTTTTTACCTGCCTAAAAACTAGGCCCTGTGATCTCAGCATTGTAACACCTGAGTCCCTTCACGGATTGTCCCCTGTGCAACCAGTCTCCTCTCCGCAGAGCACAGCTGAGCAATTCCTCATTGACATGGGGGTATACAGGACAGAGACAGAGCACAGGCTGGAGAGTGACATCCCAGTAAAACCCAAACTCTCATCCTAGAGCCACGATATTCCAGGGGGAGGCTAGGGGGACAAAACTAAGTCAGGAAGCAAACCCCAGGACTTAGGGTGACCAGATGTCCCGATTTTATAGGGATAGTCCTGATTTTTGGGTCTTTCGTATATAGGCTCCTATTACCCCCATCCCCATTTTTCACACTTGCTGTCTGGTCACCCTACCAGGACTGCCCCCAAAAGCTGCAAAGTGGAACAAGACAAAACAAATTGTTTTTAATCTTTTATTTACAGGAAGTAACAGGGAAGTAAAAGGAGCAGAGAAGGAGCTTTAATAACGACAGCGTATGGCAAGGAGATCCCCAGCTCCTAGAACAGTTTCCTTAATGGCACAAAAATAGCACCAATGTCCAGGAATTAATACAGGGAATTAATGAGTTAGAGTCTCATTTTCAGGTTTCAGAGTAGCAGCCCTGTTAGTCTGTATTCGCAAAAAGAAAAAGAGGACTTGTGGCACCTTGGAGACTAACCAATTTATTTGAGCATAAGCTTTTGTGAGCTACAGCTCACTTCATCGGATGCATACAGTAACAGGTCATAAATCTCTCTGTCCCACTCTGCCACTCTTTGGCAGGAGCTCTGGCTGGGCGACCCCAATGACAGATTTGTACAAAACGTTCCCTTCTGCTGCAGAGCTTCCAGCTTCTCCCCAACCCCCCAAACCCTGATTGATTCATGCAGTGTCCCTGCCACCCCGACATCTGCCTGTCCCCAGACCGGCTGTTAGTGTTACCCCCTGCCCAACCCCCACCTCTGCCCCTCAGGACCCCTCTGCCCCTCCTGCAGCTCCAGGGCTTCTTCCCCCCTCCCATCCCTGGGGCTGCAGGGAGGGAGGGAGGAGGTGGAGTACCCAGGGGCCATAGAGATGGGGAGATGGGGAAAGAGCAGATGGGAGTCCTGCAGGGTCACAGAGACTGGATGACTTACTAAAGAAGCCCATTTTTTCATTCCTTTCCCTCCAATCACTCTAACTTATTCAATGAAACTGTTTGAGCCTGGATGGTCAGAGTCCTATCGGACCATAGCGGAGAGAGACAAAAAGGCTACAAAATCCTTAAAGCAATGAGATTGGCTTCTCTACGCCCATCACTCCCTGCTCTATATGGTTTGATAGTCCAGAGACTCCACAGAGCCTACACAGCCATAGATACCACAGGGTAGAAAGTCTGTAGGAAGATAGGAATCCTCCAGAGTCAGAGAGACTGGTGGGTGTCTGAGGCTAAAGAGTCTGATTTCAGGGTCCCTGGTGGGATATCCCCCACTGGTGCCTCAGGGACACAGGCTGAGCCGGGATCCTGGCCCCACCCCAAGCCAGGGGCGGATTCTCTCCCCAGGGACGGAGCCTGGCAGGAAAGTGAAGATCGGGGCCTCGGCACCAGCATCGATAAATGTCACCTGCCCCCGGCCACAGTCCAGACAAACCCGGATCCTGCTGGGGGCCTGGCTCGGGGGCAGGGGGGGTCGCAGGCAAGGTGAGGGGATAAAATAACCAAAAAAATGGATTGAGTGTAAACACAGTCACAATGATTTAAGGCAACCTGGATACAGAGAAAATGGAAAACTATGAACAGGATACATTATTGGCAAAACAAAACAAAACCCTGCAGCACTCAACTTAATTGCATTTCTCTGTTTCTAGGTAACTTTCAATAACATTCTACATCCCACAATAGGCAAAGATTGTTAAAAGTGGACCTATTGAAGATACAATGGGTCTGGTCATGATGCACAACCAACCCAATCACAGTTTTCAATCCGTTGGCCAAGGCCTTTGAGAAAAGTTTATAGTTGGATCAACACAGGAACACAGATCTCCAATCCTCTCCCTCCCCAAGGTACCCCTTCTTAAGCAAAAGGGTGAGAATTGCTCGACAACAACTAAGTGGTAATATCGTCTCCCTGATGCTCTCCTGAAAAACCTGGAGCAAGTCAGTCCCAAAAAGGGTCCAAAAGGCCTTGCAAAACTCAACAGGCAAACCATCATTACCAGGTGTCTTCCCTGGATCATTTAGGGCATGTGACACTGTATGGATTCTGGGGGACATTTGAGCATATTATAAATAATTAAATGCTTGTCAGCTGGACCCCAAACAGATGGCTGCTTGTGCATTTGATGGAGCTGCAAACTTCTCTGGAAGACATGGTGGAGTACAAGCTTTGCTCAGAGAAAAGTTTAACCCTAATCTCCCCTATGCACACTGCGACAAGCACTACTACGAGCTGCAGACTCCTCAAAATACATTTAAAAAGCTATACATTTAATGTCTTCATTACATTCTTTTTTCAGCAAGAGTCCAAAAAGACTGAATATCTTGGAAAATATAGAAGATACACTGGGACTGAAGTTCAAATTAGTCCAACCTGGGGAAACCCGCTGGCTTTCTCATGAGCAATCCTTGGCTGTTGTCTTAAAATTACTCCAGCCATTATTACTGGCTTTGGAAAGTATCTACCAAGATGGGATGGATCTAAGTAGTGAGGCTGGTGGGTTACTTTTGCTACTACGTTCAGAGAAGACTATCGCCATTCTCTCTCTCGTAAGTCTACTGTTGAAACCACTTGGGTCATTAAACAATGTCATCCAGGCATCTGCTACAACAGCAGTAGATCTTTGTCGAGCAACAGAAGCTACATTTGGATCAGAGAGCTATCCATTGAAAGAGCACTGGAAGAAGCAAAGACTTCAGTCCAGAAGTTGACTAATGAAAGCATTTATATTGAATCCTTAAGTGAAGAGGACAAGAAGCGTTTGTTAAGGCAACTGAAAAAGTACACAGACTTGATTCTTAAAAATCTACAACAGTGACTTCTAGATTCTACTCAACCACTGTGTAGCTTTTACAGATGCCTGTCCTATAAAACACTGGCAGCTGAGTGGAGTGAGACACTACCAGCAATGGGGCTGCCATGTGCTCAGGACAGAATAGAGAACTTGAACACAGAGTGGAATATCATACAACGAATTAATGAAGATTTGACTTCAAACTTCTTTTTTATCATCACTAGTGGCTCGACCTGATCTTTGTGCTGTGTTTCCTGGGCTGAAAGAAGTAGGAATTCATCTCTTGCTACTCCCAGTCACAACAGCTACAGTTGAGCGTTCTTTTTCATCACTGAATAGAATTGTGTGTTTTGAAAGAAAGTCGCCTTCTGCCTGATCACGTGAATGAACTAATGAGCATCTCAATTGAAGGAATGGAAGTTCCGGACACAGGAGAAGCCACCGAAGATGACGCATTGCATTCAAGAAGTTCATTAACAGAGTTGTGTAAAATTATAACAAGAAACCAAGAAGGATGTAGATCAGAGGTGGGCAAACTATGGCCTGCGGGCCACATACAGCCTGCAGGACCGTCCTCCCGGCCCCTGAGCTCCCCTCCAGGGAGGCTAGCCCCCAGCCCCTCCCCCGCTCTTTCTGCTCCCCTGCGGGCACACCACCTCATGGGCAGCGCTCTGGGTGGCGGGGCTGCACGCTCCTGCAGGGCAGAGCGGCAGCATGTCTAGCTCTGGCCGGATGGCACATCTGCCAGACACGCTGCTCTGAGCAGCATGGTAAGGGGGTTGGGGGGTTGGATAAGGGACAGGAGGTCCCAGGGGGCAGTTCCGATGAAGTGAGCTGTAGCTTACAAAAGCTTATGCTCAAATAAATTGGTTAGTCTCTAACGTGCCACAAGTACTCCTGTTCTTTTTGCGGATACAGACGAACACGGCTGCTACTCTGAAACCTGCATTGTTAGAAGTACCAGGGCTGGCCCCACATCAAATGACGCCTCAGGTAAGGAGCATCTTTGACACCCCCCCTCCATTTGTTAAACCTTTAAATACTTTATTTTTTAATCACATTTGTAGCTCATTTCATGACTTTGATGCACGATTTCTCTCTCTCACATAAGATGATGCATTTGCAGACTAGGATCTGTAAATCTTACAGAAACTTCTTAGTTTTAAGAATAACCGAAATGTACTAACATCAAGAAATTGAACTGCGCACCAACACTGGGTGGACAAGTATTGAACAGTGTGACAGCAGGTGACAGACTTAGAACGTTAACAGGGCCAGAATTAGGGGCATTATACTTCAAACATTCTATTTTCCCTTTTATCGCTACCAACAAAAACAGCACCCTGAGCCTGGCACCCCCCAAGCCGGGCACCCCAGGCAGTCACCTGTCCCTAAATCCGGCCCTGACCAGGACACAAAAGAAAAGTCATTCAAAGAGAAAAAATATTTTACATCTGCCCCCTCAATTCTGCTGCCACTGGCAGTAGCGTGCTCTGCCTAGAGAGTAGGATTAGGCCGGGTAAACTAGGGAAAGTGGAGGATCTTTTAAGTGGCTGGGAACCTGATCCCAATCCTGTTGACGTCAATGGAAAGAATCCCAGTGATTTCAATGGGATTTGGATCAGCACCTCAGGGCCTTGCCAGCTTTCGGTGCTCAGGTTTGCAGTGTGGGAATCCCGTTATCACCTGAGGACTAGTTGGCAGTTCCTGCAGACTGTCATCTCCTGTTTCCTTGTCTGTGCTCTTCAAACAGGATTCTGTGACCCTAGCGCTGGGATCTGCTCTGGCTCCCACTATATATCTGGTGCAGTTCAAGGTGTTTGGTTTTTGACACAAGAAGCACCGAATGGTTTAGGACCAGGTGACCACCTCTCTCCTGATGTGATACAAGGGTGGCAGAGAGCAGCTGGGATGCTCAGTCTTACACTCTCACTGGTTTTAGTGGGAGAAGAATGGTGGTGGGAAGCTTTCAGTGAAGGATCTTCAGCGCTGCAACACCCCATTGGTCTGGCACATCTAGAGTCCATTCTCTGTCGGGAAGGGAATGGATGGAAGAGGATGTAACTGAGATAAGGTGTGTTGGGGAGTTATTAGTCCTGAAGGCTTAGGGAGGCAGGAAGGTGTTTATAAAACAAACCAAACATAACCAACCAACCAACCAACCTGCTCCTGGTCCCTTCACCTTTGTATTTGCAACTAAAGAGAGAGTGATGGGCTCTTTTTATAAATATAAAACCTAATCATTTTAATGGTTTAGGTTTGTATTACCCGCAGTAAAAGAACATCCATCCAATGAGCTGGGCCCTCTTGGCAATTTTTACAAAAGACATGGATGAAGAAGCAGACTGCAAATTACCCCAAGGTCAGATCAAGTAGTCCAGCAACAACAGAAACACAGCTAAAGAACAACAAGTAAGGGCCCGCTCCTGCTCTGTGCTTACATTTACACACTGGGATTACTTCCATTGACTTCAATGGGACTGCTCGCAGTGCATAAAGCTCAGCCCATTTGTAAGGCACTGCAGGCCTGGGGCCTAAACAAAAACCTATAGGAAGCAGCAGAGGCCTTGAGGATTCCTACCTGGTTCCAACTTGTGAACATCAAACAGTTATAAAATAAATAATAAAACCAGGCAGAGAGGAGATGAATCCGGAGCTGTGGCAGAACGAGAGAACCTTTATCTTCATTGAAATGTCATCCAGACAACAGGAAGAATAAAAAGAACACAACAACAGTGTAACTTAATGAGTAGGCTGCAGTGATTAGGACAAGCTGGATATTAGAGTTTGAGGAACAGAAAATTGCAAAGGACACATTTAATAAAAATAGGGATAAATGCATTGTTATGTGAACTCGTTTGCATATTATGCAGTGACAGCAGTCGTCCCATAGTCTGCACAAAAAAGAGCAGATCAGTGTAAAATGATATTAATGTCCCATGACCCAGGGAAAAAAAAGAGAGAGAGAGAGAGAGAGAGAGAGAGAGAGAAGGAACTCCCCTGAATATGAATTAAGAGAATTAAGGGCAGGATTTTGAAAATCATTGAGTACTGGCCTAATTCTGCCCCACTGAAGTTAATGGGAAAACTTGAAATGACTAACAGGGGCAGCAAGGTTAGACCAATACTGAGAGGTTTAAATAATCTGACCCTAAAATAGTAGGTGTCAGCATATTTCCTTCTTGTGATTAGAATGACAGCTTTAGAATTTTTTCTTCACAACAATCCCATAACGCCCCCCCCCCCCCCCCCCAGACACAGATTTTTCTGTTCCCATCATGGGAAACAATTAGCGAATGTAATAGGTAAAGTTGAATACACTGAACATAAAAAACATAGCAGGTGGGAAATATATAGGAACAGAACACGTTATGATAGTTTGTTTTTATTGCCAAAGCATGTAGGCACCAGTCACTGATCAGGACCCCTTTGAGCGAGGCACTGTACAAAACATGTAACAAAATCCAGATCTCTGCTCATGGAGGAGATCCCCTCGCTCATGGATCTCTACTGTTCCACACACACAAAAAAATACATGTGGGTTTTTTTTAAAGTTGCCTTTTGGTATCTGAGATTTTAGGTCACACTCAGGTCATATTCTCTAGCTTTTTTCTGCAATCACAAGGGCTAGAAACTTTCTTTAAACATTAAAACTGAAATTCTCTCATAATCACAGGACAAGAACAGCTGGGGTTTTAAGGAAAATATCAAATATTTCAAGACTCAAGACAAAATTATGAGAGAATTGACACCACTTGAATATATTTCAATATATTTCATTAAACAATAAATGAAAAAATGGCATTCAGAACAATGCAGAAATAACCACAAAAGCTTTCTTGTGATTGATTTAAAAAAAAAAAAAATTCAAAATGAATGTTATTTCAAGTAGATTTCAAACAAGTTCAGACTAAAAGGAAAAAAGATTTTTTATTACTGTTATGTTTCTCATGCATCATTTCTTTTAAAAAATGAGAGTGAGGGCGAGAAAATGGGAAAGTCCCGAAACCCACTCCCCCAAAATCAAAGTGTTTGTGTCCATTCATTTTTTTTCCAAATTATTTCAAGCTGTTTTTTTTTCAATGGAAAGTTCCATAAACATTTCAAGTCAATCAAACAAAAATCACGCAATTTTTGGGGTGAAAAAAATAATCCCCCTTTTTATAATCGTGCACAGAGATACCCTCATGAATTCTCCCCGCTGACAGCTTTTCACACAGGGAATAACCTGTCTCACAGTTTGTAACGTGGGCCTTTCTTGCCATTATGCCATCAAGTCTTCCCTAAACCCAGGACCATAAAATCACCCCTGCTAGCCACCCTTCTACAGCTCTGTGGCCACAAAGACAGGAGGCAACATTAAGTTATCACAGGACAACAATGCAATGTGTACAAACTGATCACTCTGGTTGTTGTGGATCCCTTGACACGCATACAGAAGACCAGTACCAAGCTACAAGTGGTGACATCCCCTCATTGTCTAATTGCATTAAAGATTCTGGCCCAGATTCAGTCATTAAGTCCGTTCCTATTCAGCACATTTCAAAGGGTGCTTCACTTTAGGCACATGCTTAATTCCCACTGATCTCAAAATGAATAAAGTAATTTCTTTCCACTGATTCTGGGCAAAACTGGACGTTTTTTCCTTTAAAACATCAGAAGCAAAAGGACTCAGCCCCACAGACAGCTCGAAAACTACCGACAACAAGCAGGCCAGGAAACTTTACTGATTGCTGCTGAGTTTGCAGCGCCACGTTTCTTCCTCTATTCTAAATACAGGAAGTTCCTTTGTTACAAATCTCCCCTTAACGACCCTAAAAACGGGATTGGGCCCAGGATCCTTGGTGAAACACAGGAACAGAGGAAAGGAATTACCTAGTGACTGTACTGTACAAACCCGGCAGGGCTAGGAAACCGACCTGAAATGGATTGGAGGGCATCTCATTCTCAACGTACACATGCGGTACCGTTCCCATAAAGAGCAAAACAAATTCTCAGGGGATTCTCAAGTCTTTGTGTTATTACCAATCTGTCCAAGACAGAGCCCTGACTGTTCCCGAGTCAGGCAGCCACAGTTCACCTACCGGATTGATCCTCCGGAGACGGTTCATGGCGCGTAGGGGGCGGTCTGTCCTTCTGAAAGCCTCAGGCTTTGCCGAGATAGTCCTCAAACTATAAGTTATTTCATTTCATCAAGATGCCCAGCTACTTCCGGGTATCAAATAGCTGCCGTCTGATCACAGCCTTTTCTAGCAGGGTTGGGTTTTGATTTTATTGTGTTTAAAGAATCCTGTTCTTGTTCCACAGGGATAAACGCACTGTCCGCCGGCAGCATCTACTGAGTGTGAAAGCGAAAGTAACAGAGGGACTCGGAAATGGCAGCAACCCCGGGTGGGATCTGAGAATCTCCTCTTAAAGAAACAGCCACGTGGCTGCTGAGACAGAACTGGCCGGCCCGGAAGAGTCAAAGTTTCCGGGGCTCCGAATGACCTGAATACAGGAGTGATTGTGAAGAGACTGGCTCTTGCTTTTGGGTGAACTGTAAAATGTCACAAATAATCATCACCTTTTACATTATGTCACCAGAATAAACATTCCCCTGTGGACAGTTAGGAATAATATGAACAATACCTTTGCAGTGCGAAACTGGGGTAGAGGGTGAACCTCATTCTTCATGACTGTAACATCAGAAGATTGAAGCCCTGACTCTCCGTGTGGACAAGACTCAGTCTGAGGCCGAAAAGAGAAGTTAGAGAATAGAATAGCATTAAGGAATCCTGAGTTCTGACCGGACACCAAACAACGTTCTGTCCCGGAATAAGTGATCGGTTGGAAATACTAATAGTGACACTGCACCCCGCATTCTTCATAGAAATGTTATTATATGATTATGGTGTAACTAAAATATGTTTTATGCAACATGGGTCATGTAAGATGTCCTTGGAAAGGTACTGAATACATCCAGTGTTGTGAGCTGTAGCTCACGAAAGCTCATGCTCAAATAAATTGGTTAGTCTCTAAGGTGCCACAAGTCCTCCTGGTCTTTTTGCGAATACAGACTAACACGGCTGCTACTCTGAAAACTATGGTTACTGAATATGATTATCCTGTTTGTATGCATGTATCAATTCTGTATCTAAAGTTAGAGATATTGACTCTGTAGCAATTACAACTGTGTTTGCACCTGGGGAACGCCCACTAGACAGTGAGCACTCAACCTGGATGGGCCATTAGGAAGGACAATAGAGCTGTGAAGATACTAATCTCCCTCCTTCCTGAGAAGTTTCCTAGGAGACTCCTTTGACACTGCAAGATCAGGTGATCCTGTTACCTGGCACTGGCCACCATCTTAACCTGGTACTTTCCCACTGGGATGGGTGTGGGTCAGACTAGGAGACAAAGGATTCCTGCCATATACTAAAGCTATATAGGGGAAGGAGTGACCCCATCAATGATTCTTCTCGGTTTCTGTGCCCAAAGAAACACTTAGAAACACCTGAGAAACAAGGACTGAACTGGGGAGAAGGGCTGAATGCAGGTTAGAAGGATTTCTAGCCTGTGAATGAAACACCTGGGAAACCCAAGCTGTGAAGCTAATGCAGCTTGTGCCTTGTGAATCTGCCAACCTGTTTGCATTATCACTTAAGATGAGGATCTGCTCTTTTTCACCAACCTCTTTAGTATATTAAGCTTAGATTGTGGGAGTTGTTTGTTTGTTTGCTAAGTAATCAGCTTTGATCTAAACAACAAGGAGTCCTGTGGCATCTTAAAGACTAACACATGTATTTGGGCATAAGCTTTGGTGGGCTGGAACCCACTTTATCAGATGCATGAAGTGGAAACTTTAGTTTGGCAGTGTAATGATGCTAGTTCTGGCAGAACCCATCTGAGAGTGCCAATTCAGGACAAATTGCTTAAAGCAGGTCAGTTACAGCCCAAGGCTGGGGTTTCTGTGCACACCAAGACAAATCAAACCAGCCAAACAGAGAAGACTTTGGTTTTACCCCACTGGCTAACCACAAGTCACACAAGCAATTCCCTTAGACACTCCAGGTTCTCACTATCACCACCAGTGCCACTCCTTATGAGGACAAATGGTTATGAAAACCAATACCCCAGTAAAAGAAAAAAGCTTCTCTCGATCCCAAAGGACCAGACCCCAGTCAATATACAAATCAGTTCTTCCCCACAAATCACACTGTTGCCAATCCTTTAGAATCTAAAATCTAAAGGTTTATTCATAAAAGGAAAACGATATAGATGAGAGCTAGAATTGGTTAAATGGAGTCAATTACATACAGTAATGGCAAAGTTCTTGGTTCAGGCTTGCAGCAGTGATAGAATAAACTGCAGGTTCAAATCAAGTCTCTGGAGAACATCCACAGCTGGGATGGGTCTTTCAGTCCTTGGTTCAAAGCTTCAGTGTAGCAAAGTCCCTCCAGAGCTCAGAAGCAGGATTGAAGACAAGATGGAGGAGCTGCAGCAGCTTTTTATAGTCTCTTGCCATGTGGTCTTTTTTTCTTTGTCCCAAAGACAAGCTGTCCATCACCTGGCCTGGAAAAACCTCAGAGTTCTGTCCATAGGCAGGTCCCTGCATACCTTGCTGAGTCACAAGGTTTGTCTGCCTTCTCTCAGTGGGTCAGTTGTATAGCTCATGGTCCTTAATGGGCCATCAAGCAGGCTAGGCAGAGCTGACACCAACTTGTCTGGGGTAGCACCCAAAAGCACAGCATAAGTTTGAAATACAGACAGTACAGAGCCAATACTTATATCTTTAAATACAAAAATGATACATGCAAACAGATAGCATAATCCTAACCAGTAAACCATAACCTCATCTTAGACACCTTATATGACCCCCTTTATACAAGATTTCATGCCACTACAGGACCCTGGTTGCAACAATGTTCTATATGGTCCCAGTTCAAGTCAATAACGTCATAGGCAGGTATATATACACATGCAAAGATGGGTGTGTTACATTACTATGCGGAGGACCAGTGTTAACAAGGTCAATTCAATCAGAGTGAATGTGGCCTACTCCTAATAGTTGATGAGAAGGTGTGAATATCAAAAGGAAAAATTACTTCTTGTAGTGAGCTAGCCACTCCCAGTCTCTATTCATACCCAGTCTGATAGTGTTACATTTGCATACGAATTCATAAGGGGGGGCAAAGAGCTGTGCATCTCTCCCCACACATTAAGGGAGGGAGCAAATTTCATGAGCTTACGCTGTGTAGCTCCCTATACAGCGCAAGACAATATAACTGTGGGTTCATACTCCAGAAGGGTTTTGTGCACTTGAGTGCTGGGCAACTCCCTGAGCAGAGGCTCCCCCCACAGCGCTGATGGCAGTCTCTGTGTGATTCTACAGCTGGGGGTGGCCCTACCTGTGTGTGTGCTGGGGAAGGCTGGCGGGCCTGGCGCAGTGCCTGAGGTGGCAGCCCAGGAGTGGGGTTCAACCCGTCACACTAATATTTACTAAACCACATCACAGACATAATACCTCTAAATAAAGAGTATTGACAGTTACACACAGGTAGGGTTGCCAACTTTCTCAGACTAGACTGACTGGATGCCGTTGATGCAAAATGGTGTCCGGTCCGGGAAAGTTGGCAACCCTACACATAGGGGGTGGCACATTAGTCACTGGACCAATGGGTCCTATGCCAGGGGCCACAGCCAATTGGGGGACCACTGGAAGCGCTCCCATGCCCTGACCCGCTCATCTGCCCGGTGCTCCTGTGGGGGAGCATGGGGGAGAGGGGAGGGAGACTGCAGGCAAAAGGGGTGGGGAGAGGCCCCCACTTGCTCTGGCCCAGGACCCCACAAACCCCTAATGTGCCACTGCACACAGGGCTGTCTCTGACTCTGGACAAGTAAATATGATTATATTTTAGCTACACTGTCATAAATATAAAGGGAAGGGTCACCACCTTTCTGTACACAGTGCTATAAAATCCCTCCTGGCCAGAGGCAACACCCTGTCACCTGTAAAGGGTTGAGAAGCTAAGATAACCTCGCTGGCACCTGACCAAAATGACCGATGAGGAGACAAGATACTTTCAAATATGGAGGGGAGGGGGGGAAACAAAGGGTTTGTCTGTCTGTGTGATGCTTTTGCTGGGAACAGTCAGGAATGCAGCCTTACAACTGTTAGTTTGTAAGTAATCTAGCTAGAAATATGTTAGATTTCCTTTTGTTTAATGGCTGGTAAAATAAGCTGTGCTGGATAGAATGCATATTCCTGCTTTTTGTGTCTTTTTGTAACTTAAGGTTTTGCCTAGAGGGATTCTCTATGTTTTGAATCTGATTACCCTGTAAGGTATTTACCATTCTGATTTTACAGAGGTGATTCTTTTACCTTTTCTTTAATTAAAATTCTTCTTTTAAGAACCTGATTGCTTTTTCATTGTTCTTAAGATCCAAGGGTTTGGGTGTGTGTTCACCTGTACAAATTGGTGAGGATTCTTATCAAGCCTTCCCCAGGAAAGGCAGTGTAGGGCTTGTGGGGATATTTTGGGGGAAGACATCTCCAAGTGGACTCTTTCCCTGTTCTTTGTTTAACATGCTCGGTGGTGGCAGCATAAGGTTCAAGGACAAGGCAAAGTTTGTACCTTGGGGAAGTTTTTAACCTAAGCTGGTAAGAATAAGCTTCGGGGGTCTTTCATGCAGGTCCCCACATCTGTACCCTAGAGTTCAGAGTGAGGAAGGAACCTTGACAAAAAAGAAATGGAGGCAAAGGGAAAAGAGAGGAAGCATGCACTGGAGATAGAGAAGGCAAAGGCTCAGCAGAATATACCGGATAACCCTAACAATCCTTCCCCAACAATCCACAAATGGGAACAACTATGTCCACAGTATGATGAATCCAGTGATATTGCTGAATATTTTCTCACCTTTCAGAGACTGTGCACACTCCATCAAATTCCTGAAGCTCACAAGATGACCACATTGGTCGCAAAATTGACTGGAAGAGCTCTGGACATAGTCAATAAGATGCCTATTGGTGAGGCTTCTGACTATAATAAATTCAAGGATTTAGTTTTAAAGCAATTTCAAGTTACACCTGAAACTTACAGAGTAAAATTTAGAGTCCTTAAGAGAGGACCTGGACTAAGTAATGTGGCTTATATAAACCAGATGAAGGATCTGTTAGATAAATGGGTCAAAGGAAGGGGTGTAATTAGCTTTGAAGGAATGTGTGATTTGATGACTCAGGAGCAATTCCTGAATATATCCAAGGAGGATATAAAACAGTGTTTATGGGATAAGAAAATGGACTCAGCAGAAAGTCTTGCTTCTTATGCTGATCAATACGAGCAGTCCCAGACTGCCAGAGAGGCGGGACAAACTGGAACAAAATGGGTGGAGGGAGGAGAGAGAAACGACCCTGGTCACAGTTGGAGCGGATACCAGAAGGGAACCCTCAGACCACACCCTACTACCGGGGGCAGCCCAAGACCCCAGCTACACACCAAGGAACACTCCAGACACCTTATCGTCCCGCCACACCATTCTCCAGCAACCCATCTCGCCCCAGTGACTCATCAGCTGGATGATGTTTTAAATGTAATGAGCCTGGGCATGTAAAGGCCAACTGCCCCAAGATCCCCAACAGATTACAGTTCATTGCACTGGAATCACACCAGAGAGCTATGGAGGGAGCGAAAGAGGCAGAAAAAATAAACAAATATAGAGAATCCCTCTAGGCAAAACCTTAAGTTACAAAAAGACACAAAAAAACAGGAATATACATTCCATCCAGCACAGCTTATTTTACCAGCCATTAAACAAAAGGAAATCTAACACATTTCTAGCTAGATTACGTACTAACTAACAGTTGTAAGGCTGCATTCCTGATCCGTTCCCAGCAAAAGCATCACACAGACAGACAAACCCTTTGTTCCCCCGCCCCCCACCCCGTCCAGATTTGAAAGTATCTTGTCTCCTCACTGGTCATTTAGGTCAGATGCCAGCGAGGTTATCTTAGCTTCTTAACCTTTTACAGGTGAAAGGGTTTTGCCTCTGGCCAGGAGGGATTTTATAGCACAGTATACAGAAAGGTGATTACCCTTCCCTTTATATTTATGACATACGCTTTTATCATTAACATCTGAACCCATCATTAAAATATTATATCTCTCCAGCTAGTTTCTTCTAGCTCCTCCTTCATCCTTTCTCTTTTCAGTTTCTCTTGCCCAGCAGTGGCAGGAGGTGCTGGGGAGAGCTAGAAAACCCTGCCTGGAAGAGAAAAGCAAACAATATCTGGTGAAGTTGCTGAGCTGGAAACTCCATCCGAGAAAAATAAGAAAGGTCAAAGCTTGAGGAGCCTGAGGAATTCAAGCTGCTGCCTCCTCCTCCTTCCCCATTTGGCACCAGCCTCCTGAAGACATTGGCTCTCCCTGGGGCTGCTCTGGGTTTAGTGACTAGCTCTGCTCTGACACAGTTCTCCAGCTCTGGCAGACGTCTGGCTCCTTGCAGACATTCTGGGCCAATGTTACTGTTATTGAATCACGTTGTGATTGGACACATTGGTGCAGCTGGGAAGTGAGAACTGGCTCCATTGCTGCAAATATGTTTCTCTGAGCCCTGCTGCTCCTTGGCAGCCAGATGCCAGGCCCTAGTGATTTAAACCAGGAGCAGACAGATACAAATCACACCCCTTATACCACTGGGAGTGAAAGAGCTTCAACTTTGTCCCAGTTTGTCCCTTATCTGAGAGAGATGGTCTCCTGCAGCAGTTCCCCTGCCATTAACATGCCTGAGGCCACTGCTGGAATTGCTGCTGTGGGGAAGAAATCTATAGTTCATTCCATTCTAGCTGCCTTTGAACGTGATGTATCAGCCCGAAAAAAGATGGAAGCTCAGCGCCATGTGCCCTGCAGAGCTTCCAAATTCTTGGGGTTTGTGGAATGTTCCTCATTCAGGCGCCTTCTGTTGCATGTCAAAGGCAGATGCCATGACAAAGACACCTGTGAAAGGAGACACCCCTATCAAGTGCCCTGCAGTCCACTGCACTAGAAGCCACGAGTGTGAGGGTTTGAATCTCATTTCTACAGGTTTGTGCTTGTATTGTCCTGAACATCCTAATCTTTGTTAGTGATAAAACCTCATATCCCCTCAAAAGCAGTTAAGCATTAGACATGTTCTCTCCGTGCTTCACCATTAAGGTAGCGGGGAAGTGTGATATTTTGGGAAATCTGCCTTTACACCTTATGAATGCTGGTTGCTGTTGTGAGTGGTTGTTAATGTATTTTTGAACGTGTCTGTGAATTCCACTGTTTCTGGCAGCACCTTCATCTGATACACACCAGACAGAGGACAATAGGAAGCGCTTAACCTAAATGTCCGTGCTTTGACCACACAACTGTTATGCTACCTAGCAATTGTACCCTAAGGTAAACCTGTTTTCCACCTGTCCTCTACAGGCGGCTGGTGTCGGAGGAATGGAATGTTACGGAGCAGAAATCCAAGGTGTGATGCTAGCTTTTAAAAACCACAGAAGCAGGGTAGGTCAGGAGAATACTCCCAGAGAGCCACACAGAACAGGAAGCGTTGGGCAGGAGAGAAGAAGGGGTAAGGACTGGCCAAGGTCAGAGTAGAAGAGCTGGGGGAGAAGCCTCCAGGTTTCAGCACACAAGGGATGCATGGCAACAGAAGGATGCTGGGTGAACTCTGACCCCAGCCCAAAGAGTGCTCTGGAGTAGGGAGGAAACATGTGGGTAGGGTTTGGTTTTGTGTAGGTCTGTGTGATGCTTCTGCTGTGAAAAGGCAATGCTGTGTTTGAGTCCAGTGCAAAGTTAGTCTGTTATGTGCTACACTTATCACATGCCCCTAAAAGAGTTAGCCTGTAACCCAGCAGGCTCACCCCTCAGATGGGATGCTGGGAGAAGGTGTGTTTCAGCTACTGGGGTAGCCTGGGGGTCAGTGGTGGACGGTAGCCTAAGGCAGGTGGGCTGAGGAGCTTCATTTCCATGAATGGGTAAGAGAGTGAGACATACTGCCCAGGAAACATACCAAGGAGGCCAAAATACTGCATCCTGCTGAAACCCAGGGAAGCTTTAAAACACCCCATGATCCAGGGGCTGGATTCCCCTCCTAGCACTCTGGTCGGTGGGGACACTCAACCAGACCTGTGACAAGTGGCTGCACAAGGTCACTGCAGGAGGAAGAGAATACTGTTTTGAACACTGTTTGCCAGAAGCTGGGAATGGGCGACAGGGGATGGATCGCTTGATGATTGCCTGCTCTGTTCGTTCCCTCTGGGGCACCTGGCATTGGCCACTGTTGGAAGACAGGACACTGGGCTAGATGGACCTTTGGTCTGACCCAGTACGTCTGTTCTTATGTTCTAACTCATAGCAGCATAGCCACCCAACAGACCTGCCTATCAGGATTTCTGAATGGTCTATATGGTATTTGGTTACCTATCACTAACCACAGCACCACAACAGAGCCCAGGAGAGAACCCAGGAATCCTGATCTCCAGTCTGCTGTCTAGTAAACAGCTGTATATGCTGCAGAATGTGTGTCAAGCACCCCTCCCTCCCCGGGGTTGAGCCACAGAAACAATAGCAATTACTCCTGAAACTCAAGTAATAGATGGGGTGATTTTGTGGTTGCAAGTCATAATTTTCCCCCAAGATTTTTCAATGCTTTATTTCATTTAGACCATAGTTAAACTGTTATAATCTGTAGCCTCTCCGCCCCCCCGCCCCGCCCGTCACTGGCAAGCAGCCTGTGGGGGCCCGGAGAGGAGCGCTAGGACCAGGGAGAAAGTGGGCAGGGGGAGGGATCCTGTTTACCCCTCCCCAGCCCTGCTGCGCCTGCAGTTTACTCCTGGCACCTCCCTCGCTCCAGGGACCAACCCTAGCTCCCGCCCCGCTGTGCTTTTGCCCCCAGCCCCTGCCTTGCTCCAGTCAGCAGGGACTAATCCTCCACCCGTGCCCCATTGTGCTCGTCTTGCCCCTGGCCCCTGCCTCGCTCCAGCTGGGGACCAATCCTCCCCCCCCACCACCCGTCTCGCTGTCAGGGTGGATAACAATCAATGATTTAAAAAAAATTTAAAAAATGGATTTTTTTGATAAAATGCTTTTTGAGAAAAAAACCTGTCTAAAGATAGTTTTAATTAAGATAGGTTATAGCTCAAAGATCACTCATCATGGAATAGGGATGATAAATTATATTTCTATAGTATGAGACAATATATTCATGTAATGTTTGAGAAAAGTTTTGTAGATGAGTTCTAATAGTTGATGGATTAGGGACCCAATTTTATGGGGTTCAACAGGCTTCTCTATAGATTATTTAGGTTAATCTTTCTATCTACCCAATGGGACTCAGTGCTCAGTCTAGAAGACACCATCAGAGATGCTTAATTTTTCAGTTCTCAAACTGTGGATTTGTGTCTCCAGAGGTAACATGCTTGTTAACAGCAAAAATGTTTTAAAATAAATAAATAATATGTAAAGGTGAGAAATAACTGACCTCACCTCTATTGTCCCTCTGCAAATTTGTGTACATGGAGTCAATCCCTTTGTACCTCTCTCTAAAAGTGCAAAGTTTCAAAAAGTTCAATGAATAGAAGACTGTTGGGGGCAGAATAGATCTGGACAAGGAGAAGAAGTCTGGAGATAAATGTGAGAAGTGAGGGACATATGCTTTTTTGTTAAAATATTATATGTTTGCTGTTGAAGAAAAAATCCAGAATACTTAACGTTGTTTTCGTTAAATAAAACAATTTAAATGTCTGTCTGGTGATGTTCTCCTCCTAATACAGCCTGGCAAGAAAATCCTCCAATTATTAATGATTAACCTGTTGAATTGGAGATCATTCACCTCCCAATGACAATAAATATCTGCTTCAATTACCTTTGGTAAATGAAATAACCAATCATTCATTTTCTAATATAGCTGTAAAACTAATCCGAAAAGTTTTCAAAATAAATCACTGTTTAAAAATGTATAGTGTGTACCTTCTAAAAATGAAACCTACATCGATCTCTGAGTTGTGAAGAATATGTATTAAGGTTGTAACAACAAACAAGAATGCACATTTATATAGAAAACCATGATTAAATCGAGACTTCCTGACTAGTGATTTAAATCATGATTTAAATCAAATGCACCCTGCCCACTGTGCTCTTACCCCTGGCCCCTTCATTCCCCAGGGGGCCCCACAAATATGTTTGGTGCCGGGCCCACAAAAAGCTAATCCGGCCCTGTTTAATACAATCATAATAACCATTATATTTTTCATCTGCTGCGCCAAATGAAAACTCCCCTTTTAATTACTTCTGTAATAAACAGCCCTTGTACGCTACACTGGAGTTTATGGTGAAGGGAGTGTCTTTATTGCTGTAAGGTCGAAGGTTAAAGCCAAACCTCTCTCTGTTCTCAGGTACAAATCAAACAGGGACCAAACTGCGTAAGTTGTTAGTTCTAAGTCCTGACTGGTCAGCTGACATAGTGCTCCCCTTGTGACAGGATCCCCCGCGTGCAAACTGGATCCGGGGTACCACTGTGGCCCCTTACGTCTCCAGCCTGGGCTGTCTCTCACAATGCTTTGAAGCAGTAAACCCCATTGGGAGCTGTCATCACTCAGCACAAAAATAGGTGGAACCCCACACCCAGCTGGATTGCCTGAATGCTCCCAGAGCCACTCACACATCACACAGAGAAAGACACCAGCCAATATCCCCCAGCTCCCCGGCCTTGCTCCCCAGTGTAAGTTTATTGCCCAGTGTGGAGAGGACATGCACCAGCCAGAAATGGAAATCCAGCTGAGGTGAGAAAGGAGAGCTTGCCAGAGATGTGGCTTGTTACAGGGGCTGCTGTAAAGTTGGATACAGTGTTGCACTATTTAATGCACTACACTGTGGAATTTGTATGTTCTTGCAGCTGGATGGTGTGAGCTGAAATTATTTTCCTTAAGGGGAAGGCTGTCATTGCTCCTTGTTTTGCTGGGGAATGCATGGCTGGAGATCTGTAGCCATCAGTCACTCGCCTTCATACTGCTGCTGTTTCATGTGGCTGGGCCCTGCAGCCAGAACTCTTCTGTGGCAGAGTGGATCTGAGATCAGGATCAAGAGGGAATCTGGGGAGTGGCCTTCTGGAGCCAGAACGGGAGCTGCAGCTGCGATGGGAAAGGCTAGCTGGGCAGAGGCATCCTGGGGAAGCAGCTGGTTACTTCCTGAGCAACCAGATACAATGTTGTTACAGATCCTGACTCACATTGTGATGAGATACATTGTTACCCCTGTGTAAGGCAAACTGGTTACATGGTTGTAAACTTGCTTCTAACCAGCCTTGCTGCTTCATGGCATCCAGATGCTGTCAGCTCTGGTGCATGGGCTCAGGGGGAGGATCCCACTGCTGCTGGGTTTTTGTTGCTGGTGAACGTATTGCCTGAGAATTGCAGTCATCAGTCAGACACATGCGACATGCAGTTATTTTTGGCCTCCAGGGGCTGAGGTGGAGGCTGGAAAGATGAATCCCTCCTCCCATGTCACTTGCAGCTGACTGTGCCAATGGGACAGTTCCCAGACTGTTTAGTGGAACAGCGGGATGGGAGAGCGAGGATGCTCTCCAACAACAAGGACACACACACACAAAACAAGGGCTGGGGAAAGTGAAACAAGCTCGAGGCCATGAGTTCATTTTGCTAATAAGTGAACAGAAGTCGCACAAGGTCACTGAAGTCAAAGCGGGGAACAGAATCAGGGTCTCCAAATGGAATCCCAGGTCTTAGCTCCTCAGCCCCACGGCCTTGGCTGAAAGTGTCAAGTATCTGTTCATTGGTTCACCTGTTGCTAACGGTTACACCACACCAGAGCCAGCAACAGGAGACCAGAGCCCTGATCGCAAATGTTCTGCTGATGACTGGCAAACACTGGTCTAAGCCATTAGCACAGCCTGTGTCATGTTCCCTCCAGCAGCTGGCCCACACACAGCCCAACAATTATTCCCAGAGCTGAAGTGGTGTGGTGGGGATCTGAAGAGACATGATTTAAATCAGCGGTTTTCAGGGGTTGCGGCTCCGCAGGGTTCACCCCTGGCAGGGAAGGTGGCCGCTTCTTTATTTGTATCCCGCAAGGTTTCATCTACATTTAATGGGTTATTTAGTTGCGAAGAAATATACAATGGAAATGTAATTACAGGGGTATATGCAATCTACATGTAAGATAACAAGAAACAGCCTTTATTAGTTTTCATGAAGTTTCCACATCAGACATCTTCTCATCTTAACACAACCCTAAATTGAAGTGTGTGTTAATCTAATTACCAAGGCCTACAGAATGGAAAGGTAATGTAATAATAAACAACAAGATTTAGAAAAGTAAAAACAATACATTGAACATCTCTGGTTTGATCTCTATCTGCACCAGCCTGAATACACATCAATACACTTAACCCTTCTTTGATATTCGGACACAAGTGAACTAGTGCTCTGCTCTGAGCTGGTCTGTCAGAGTCACATGAGCAATGTATTTTGCACACTGTAATTGCCTTTGAATTACAAGTTCCCAACTGGCAAGAAGGAAGATCAGCATCATGTGGCCAGCAGAACTCCCAAATTACTGGATAAGTGGAAAATTCACTATTTTACCTGATTTCCATTGCTTTTGCTGTCGTGCTTCAAAAGGAGACAGCTATTCACAGACACACGTGTGACTCTTCTGCCAGCAAACATGCAGCAAAGTCAGCATTAGAAGCCTTGACTTCAAATGTCACCTCTCTTTTTTGTTCTTTATATTTCCATGCACATCACAACTCGTGTCACAAATACAACACGAGATCCCCTGCCCGAGATAGCAGAGAAGTATCAGGTTTCAGAGGAACAGCCGTGTTAGTCTGTATTCGCAAAAAGAAAAGGAGTACTTGTGGCACCTTAGAGACTAACCAATTTATTTGAGCATGAGCTTTCGTGAGCTACAGCTCACTTCATCAGATGAAGTGAGCTGTAGCTCACGAAAGCTCATGCTCAAATAAATTGGTTAGTCTCTAAGGTGCCACAAGTACTCCTTTTCTTTTTTAGAGAAGTATCAGACACTTTCTCCCCCTGATTACAAAGTATTTGAGAGGCTGCACAAGGTCACTTCAGGTGGCACTGGGAAAAGAACCCAGCTCTCCAATATGGAAAACCCAGGTGCTAGCCACTCATTCCTACTGCCTTTGGGTTGAATGCATAAAATAGATATGATCTGGTTAGCACCACTGCACAACAGAGCCAGGCACAGAACCTTGGAGCTCTGACCTCTAATCTGGCTCGTAAGCATTTGTGTACCTGATGGAACAGTGTGTCAAGTCCCCCAACAGGGATTGGCCTCAGAAATAATGGTGGGGGACCGGGGAGGTCATGTTACAAATCCTGCTGCTGTGGGAGTGGGGACTGAGGGGTTCCATGGGGTATTAAAAAAAGAAAACTAAAATATATAATTTAATTCACCCGCTCGTTGAAAATGTTATAAGCAATTGATTGAGGGGCAATGTGCCCTGAAATCCTGGTATTCCAGATTGAAAACATCAGTCTCAAAATATGGGCTGGGATTTTCTCAGGAGCCAAGTCCCCATTGAATTCCTGCCCTGAAGCCCTGGGGATTGCACTGGTTGGACAGACGTTGTCTAAGAAGCATTAGGGCCAAGCCCCATTAGACAGGCTGATTTGTTGTTAGAATGGTTGGGCTTTGCCCTAGTGCTGTCCTGAACACTCTCAGCAGCAATGCCTTCCGGGTAGGTATCTACAGTCCCAGTCCCTGGAAAGATCACCGAAGCAGTGGATCCTGAGAGATTTGAAGATGCTGCACTGTGGGACTCATGGAACCGCTGTGGTTGGTCCTTGCCCATGTACACCGCAGAACAGGTCAGACTGACCCAGGTCAGCACAGCTCAGGGGTTAGTTTTGTTGCAATCCAGTGTAATCCCAGTGGTAAATGACATGGACCCCTGAGCTGACTGGAGCCCTTTTGTGTGTGGATTCAAGGTGCTGGGGGGGTGGGGGGAAGGGGGGAGGTCCGTGCATTATTTAGCACAGTCACCTCCTGTGCCGGCATCTGAGTTTAACCCCTTCATCCCAATGAGAAACCTCATCTCCCTGCTGGGCCTGGGATGTTTGTCAGAGTCTTTCCTTCCTAATGGCCGCACTTCATCACTGCTCAGTGCTGTTGTGGGGTGGCAGGCTGGTCTAGCAGTTTGGGCACTGGACTGGACCTTCGGATATCTTGCTTGTATTCCCAATTCTGCCACTGACCTACTGCATGACCTTGGACAAGTCACTGCCCTCTCTGTGCCTCAGTTTCCCTTCCCCACCTCTTGTCTACTTCGTCTGCAAACTGTTCAAGGTGGGCATTGTCCCTCATTGTGTTTTATGCAGGGCCCAGATCTCATTTGGGGGCTGTGGGGACTGCTGTGATCCAAATAAAACTAATAATAAGTTCTATGATACAAATCAGGAACAAGATCAACAGCTTGTAACTTCCCCATCTCCAGCCTGAAGGCAGCATTCTCACATAGACCGGCCTGCAGCTCTTGTGAGTCAAGCCTCACTGATCATTTAACCGCTTCTGTTCTGTAAAAAGCAATTTTCCAATGTGCTGGGGGGAGGGGACTTGACACCTGGCTCTGCCCAGGCCCCACCCCGACTCCACCCCTTTTCCCAAGGCCCCACCCCAATTCTACTCACCCCATTCTGCCCCATCCCCGGAGGGTGCCAATGCTTACTCCTCCTCCTCTCCCCTCAATAGCCCCCACAGCTGAGCTTGACAGGCGGGAGGCACAGAGAGGCACTGATCAGCAGGGCCTGACAGCAGGACCCACGCGGTCAACACCTATGATAAAAAAGTTCCCTTATTTCACCAGGGGAAGCTGGTTTTAATAAGGATTCCACTTCTTAGATAAAAGTCTCCCATGTCAGGTATCTTGAAAGACTATTTTTTGCCCTTCTTGCCACTCTCCCAGATCATCTATTTTTCAGTAGTATCTCCCATTCAGTGAAGGCTTTGGAGAGCTGAATGATGCAGATACACTTGCAACAGGCAACTTCCGGTGAAATGAACCTTGTAACCAAAGTTATTACCATTAAATTTGACAGCAACTCCCTACCTTGTACTCCTGGGCAGCTTCCTCTATAGGAACCACCATGTGAGCTCTGTGCACTTGGGATCTGTCGCACACCACACAGATGGGGGTTTGATCCTCTTCACAGAACAGTTTCAGAGCCTCCTGGTGTTCCCCACACACCCTGCCCCCTCCTGCTCCTTTTGCTGCCTGAAAAGTCAGCCCCTTTGGCTATTTCTACATTTGCCAGCTGCCTGTTGGGCCTGAGGTTTCTCTGTTGCACAGTTTCTCTGCACTGAGGGCAGGAGGCAGCTGTGTCAGGTCCCTCCCAGCACTGGGCGATGCAGGCTCGGCAGAGATTGTGCCCACACTCCAGAGTGACAGGGTCTGTGAAATACTCCAGACAGATGGGACATGTCGCTTCCTCCTGGAGACTTTCCACGGGGCTCTCCGCAGCCATGGCTCCCTCTGGGCAGTGGGACAAGGTTACTTTCACTTTCCTGAGGTCAGGAAGGTAGGGGCAGGCTGGGGTGGGGGTGCTGTACCAGCACTGATGGTGAAAAATATCCAAATAAAAACAAAAAACAAAAGCCTTGCCAAAAGCCAACTGCCCCAGCCAGGGCCCCCACAATGCCAGAGCCAGACCCCCACGCCTCCACCCCACTCTGGGCCCCATGCGACACCCTCCCCACACACACACACTGTCCATGCTAAGGCCTCCACCATGCAGCCCCACACACTGTATATACCAGCACCCCCTACTCATTCTGCATTCAAATCCCTCCCCCCATACACTCTGGGGACCCCCTGAAGCAACACCTCTCTGTGCCCCACCAGAAACCCACACAGCCAGTGTCCCCTTTGCCCCTCTTACCCCCTCCCCCCCACACGATACCACCAGTCCAGTGTGCCCACCAGGACCCACCAACCAACACTAAGAGAAAGACAGGCCAACACACCGAGCAGAACTTTTAATATTTTTTTAAAAAAAGAAAAAGAAAAAAAAGCAGGGGAGCCGACCCGAGGTGCAGCCAGTACACACCCAGAGCAGATCCCCAGCAGACACCCCCTCCCAGGCTGGTGCACCCCAGATAACCAAAGACTGACCAATAATTAGCACAGGGCAGTGGGTGCCACTCCCCTCCCCCCACCAGCCCAGTCGAGCCACCCCCAGCCCAGCTGTGCCAACCCCCCCAACTCGCGCAAACCCTGCTGCAGCCTCCGCCTGCCCCTCCCCCACACAGCCTGTGTGTCCCCCCGACCCCAGCTGCCCCACAACAGCCCCCCCGCCCCGGTGCACTGCAACTGCCAGGCCAGCAGGGCAAGGGCAGGTTAAATCGATGCTGCCCTGCTGCAGGTACTGCTATCCCCCCCTCAAACCACAACGCCCCGCCCCCCCCAACCAACAACCTCCCTGCCATGAACCAGGCGCAGCAAAGCAAGCTGGTGGCTGGGGTGGCCCTGCTGAAGGGGCGGCAATCTGGCAGCAGCCCCGGCGGCAATTCGGAGGCAGCCCCTCTCCGTTTTTCCAAGGCTGCAATTCACTTCACTTCTGGGTACCCTAGATCCCACCTGCCACATGGGGCTAATGCTGACCCTGCCTCCTAGGCTGAATCCATTCATGGCTGTGTGGTGATGGGGGAAATGGCGATACCAAGGTGAGTAGATTTGGGCTGAATTACTCCACAGTCTGAGAGTGAGAGCCAGCTCCCTGCAGGGGGCACGGGAGAGAGAGAGACTCAGGCCACCTCCGCACAGAGGGGGGTCAGGGCTTTAGCCCTGCAGCTTCTGCCGCTAGGGCATCTGGGGGTCCTGAACTGGGGGCTTCAGCCCCACGTCTTCTCCCAGGGTCCAGGGCTTCTCCCACCCACCCTGCGCAGCTTCTACTGGGGTCCGTGGCAGTGTTCCCTGTAATTTTTTCTGTCCATGTGCGGAATGACTTTTGTTATGTGCACCAATATGGAGGTGTGTGGTAGGGCTGGGGCCAAGCGGTCTCAGGGGGGCTCAGGGCTGGGGCATAGGGTTCGAGTGCGGGGCAGGTGAGGGCTCTGGCTGTGCATGTGGGGTTAGGGGTCAGGCTGGTGATGAAGGGTTTGGGGTGCTGGCTGCCCCGGGTACTACCCCCAGCCCTCTCTCACCGAAGCAGCTTGGGGCCACTTGAGAGGTGCCTCTCCACGGTCGCAGCATCTCCAGTGGCTCGGCCGGGGGCATCTGTCCCCCAGCCAGAGCAGGTCCGGGCTAGGCTTGGTGGGGGTCAGGGAAGGGGCATAGCTGAGAGGGAATTTAGATCCGGGGCTTCTCCTTTATCCCCACCCTGCCCAGCGCATCTCCTGCCGGGGTCTGGAGCTTCTCCTCCCCCTAATCTGCCACTGCACCCATCCAGCCTGTGTGCGTAGGAGCCCTGCAGCACGCCTGGGTGATTTCAAATGGCCTGGAGCTCCCAGCCACCGCTACCAGGACCACCGCAGTGGTGGCAGCCAGGGTCCCCAGGCCCTTTGAAATCTCCTGGGCCCCTAGGCAATTGCCCCCTTGCCCCCCCCCCCAGTGGCCCCTGGTGGGTGAAAGGTGTAACTGCAGCACGTCTCTGACAATGTATTTTCTGCAGAGAAAAAGAAAATTCTGGATGGCACATGAATTCTGTGCCTACGCAGGGGCACAGAATCCGCTGAGCAGTGTTTGATGGCTTGTGTTGCTCTCCCTTTTATCTAATCCCCGGTAAATGCAGTTTCACCCCTTTTAATTATTTATTTTATTACTCTCATTGTTCTTAGTTCACCATCACTTTGGGTAAGACTGTGTAGAGGTATGTCCTTGTGCTACCTGGTTCACGATTGACTTACTTTGCCCGTGTTCACTAAGGGCACTGGCCTATTGTTGGTTTAAAGCCCCTTAAACGGATGAATGTAGCAACTTCCCTTTGTCCAGGTTAACGGTTACACATGAGAGCAAGACACAATAGCGAAGAGAAGACCCAAGGCCACTCTGGAATTTTTGTGTTGCGTGTGTGTGTGTGTGTGTGCGTCCACACGCGCACCCAGTCACAAGTTGACTGAGAGAGTTTGGAGCAGTGAGCAAAGTAAGATTTCTGAGGTTTTTTTTGGATGGGTGGGATGGTTTGGTGCCTCCTTAGATAATGGAAACAGAACTTCCTACATACTTTGTAAATACACTAGATTGTATGAAAGATACCAGACTCATCATCAAATTCTGCTCTCAACTAGAACAGTGCGCAGGGCCTTCAACATCAGCCATCCACTCGGGTCAACCTAATAACACACTCTTGTATGAAATCTCTCTCAGAGGCAAATTTCTACTGTAATTTTAACTAAACATAGATATACAGTAGTGATAACCCCAAGAAATCATATGGTACATCATGCCTCAAAGAATTATGATTTAAAACCAAGTTTGGGGTTCTTTTCATTTTTTGTTTCTGAGCCTTTTAGGGGTGCATTAGATTCACATTTTCACTTTTTTTCCAAAACCACAAGTTAAAATTTTTTTATTGGTATACTTAGTGAAAACTGTGATTCTCAAGCAATCATTTGATTCCAGAAGCTTGTGCTTTCAGAATAAAAACACCAAATGGTAATGCCACCCTCTTGGTAAAATGGCAAGAGTCGGTAACACTGGTGATATATATTTGGCTATTTAGACACACATGACACTGGTATCAATGACAATTGCACTGAATACAGCTAAGGACATGGTTACATTATGTTTCTGGATACAGGCTGTACCTTGCAAGCTGAAATTGCAACCATTGATTGACTTACTGCTCTGAAAGGTTCCATATATCTGAAATGGCTTTATGTTCCTATGACAATTAATACCATTTTGGACTTCCAATATTATGAACTTTTTATACCTTTTAATTAAAAATAATAAACCTAATGTCTGTAACTAATCCTCCCATTCTGTGAACACTGAAGCATATGCTTTTTGGAGGTAGCTGCCCTGGGACATGTGTAAGGTGATCAGTAGATACTGCCAGGCTTATGGCCTGAGGACATCCTCATTTTTTGTACCTCAGTGGTGGCCACCCTATTTCAAAGCCTTCGCTGTCCTTCATTCTCACAAGTTTACTTTTTTCCCCTTCCAAACAGGGGTATCATTTGCTGGTGCCCCTCCAACCTTGGTTCCCCCGCCCACAAAATTTTCATAGCTCTTTGCCAGGGGTTGTGTGAAAAACAGCCCCATCAAATTTAGCCATCAGGTTAAGCTACCAGTGGTGGTTTCTGATACTATCCATATCACGTCTTGCTTTCCGATCTGAATTAACTACCCCCAACTTTCCACATGGGTGTCTCATTCAGAGGGCCCTGCCTGCCACATCCCTCCTCACCCCCGCGAGACCACCCCCCGCCCCGCCTGCCACTCACCACATACTTCCTCACCCCCCCCATGAAACGCCTGCCCGCTGCTCACCGTGTGCCTCCTCACCTCCACCCCATCCCCTGTGAGATCCTTCCCCCACTGCTCTCCATGACCCTCCTTTCCTTCACCCCCCCAACAAAATCCCCCCCCCCAACTGCCACTTGCCCCATCCCTCCTCATCCCCCAGCCCCTGCAAGATCTCCCAGCCCACGGGTCACTGTGTCCCTCCTCTCCTCCACCCTCCCCGCAAGACTGCCCAGTGCACCCTGTCCCTCCTCTCATCCACCCCCCTACCCACAAGATGCCTCTACCCATCACTCACTGTGTCCCTCCTCTCCTCCATCTCCTTGCCCGTGAGACTCCCCATACCTCACTCATGTCCCTCCTCTACTCCATCGCCCCGTGAGATCCCCACGTAGCCATGTCCCTCCTCTTACCCATCCCCTGCCCACAAGACCCCCAACCTGCTCTGCATCCTTCCTCACCCCTCCTCCCCGTCAAGAGCCCTCCCCCCTTGCTGCATCCCTTATCAACGCTGCCCTCACATGGGCAGGAGAGTGATGCAGTGAATGGTGGTGGCTGGGCAGGGCCTGCGGTGAAGTGGGGACAGGGCCTGGGGGGGGCACCGGGGTGGAATGGGGTTGCAAGAGGTGGGACAGGGAACTAGCCTCCCCCAGGGGAAGCTTCACCCGCCACCCGTGTTAAGGCTGTTTTAGTGCTTGAGGGGTTCACGGTTGATACCTGGTGAGTGAAATCTAAATACAGAACAGACAACCAGTGGGGGGTTTGTGCCCTGCTTTGTAACTGCCCTGAGGTTGGACCTCACGTTCTTGAGCTGCCCACAACAATTACGGCTGGGACATGAAGGTGAAGGAAACAAGAATGGTTTGTAGTGTTTTTATTTTACAATAAGTAGGTGGAAAGCAGGAAAGTAAAAGGAGCTAAGACAGAGTTTATTGACCACAGCATATTGTAAGGAGATCCACAGCTACTCAGAGCAGTTTGCTTAATGGCACTAAAATAGCACCAATGCCCAGGAATTAATATAGGGAATTAATGAGTTACAGTCTCACTTTCAGTAACACGTCATAAATCCCTCTGTCCCTCTCAGGTTCCCTTTCCTTCTCCCTTTTCTTTCATACTCTCCTTTTCTACTCAGCATTTTTCTAGCCCTCACTTGTGATCCCTGTTTATTTTCCTGTGTCTTTCCCACTCTCCTCTCCTCCCTCCTACAGATCATCCCCCTTGGCTGCTCCCTTCTTTCCCCTGATTTTCTGCCTTCCCCTCTTGCTGCCCCAGCGAGATCTAATCCCACAGATCTGCACAAAATACTCCCAGCTGCTGCAGAGCTTCCAGCTTCTCCCAAAACCCTGATTGATTCATGCTGGGTCCCTGCCCAGCCCCCACCTCTGCCTGTCCCCAGCCCGGCTGTTAGTTCTGCCCCCTGCCCAGCCCCCGCCTCTGCCCCTCAGGGCCCCTCTGCCCCTCCTGCAGCCCCAGGGATTCCTCCCCCTCCCGCTCTGTCTCCTGGGGCTGCAGGGAGGGAGAGGGAGGAGCTTCCAGGGGCTGGGTAGATGGGAGTCCTCCAAGGTCATAGAGACTAGGAGCCGTGAGGCTAGAGAGGCTGATTTCCGGTTCCCCCCTCTGCTGTGGGTCTCAGGGACGCAGGCGGAGCTGGGATTTCCACCCCACCCAGAGCCAGGGGCGGATTCTCTCCCCAGGGACGGAGCCCGGCGGGAAAGTGAAGATCGGGGCCTCGGCACCAGCATCGATAAATGTCACCTGCCCCCGGCCACAGTCCAGACAAACCCGGATCCTGCTGGGGGCCCGGCTCAGGGGCAGGGGGGTCGCAGGGGAGGTGAGAGCCCGGAACTGATCCCCGCTCCGCTCCACTGCCCAGATCCCCCCCTCAGGGCTACGGCTGATCCCTCCCTTCCTCGCCACAGACTCTCTGGCCACCCCCACAGCCCAGGATCCCCAACCCCCCACCTCCGCCTCCCAGCAATGTCTCCCCGCGGTGAATCCCTCACAGCCCAGCACACAGGGCACAGTGTCAAATCTCTCTGGGTTGTCGGGCAGTTGCTGCCGCGTGTCTGCCCATCTCACACTTTTCCGATCCTCAGACAGGACGAGCCAGGGATGAGCCGTGTCTGGATCCAGACTCTCCATCACTGGGGAGAGAGAATCAGAGCGTGAGGGGCAGAGCTCGGCCCTGGGGGAGGGTTTGATGGCGTCAGTGACAGAATCTGCCCCAGCTGGGGAGTGACTCAGGGAATCTCCTGCCTCCAGGATGTACCCGGCTCTGAATGGGGAGCAGCTCTGAGAGGTCAGCACAGTGCAGAGGAGAGTCACTCTTGAGGGAGGTGACAGAGCAAGAAGTTTTGCTGAGCTGAGACTGAGACTCTGAATGTTTCTCATCCTGCTCTTCCCCTGATGGGGACTAGAGACTCTGGAATCATAGGGAAGCCCCAGCAGATTTCCACTCATATCATTCACATGGTCACAATTAACTACTCCCTGATGAGCCCTCCCTCACTTCATTTTAAAACCTTGGCTCTCGTTGATGCCAGCATGATGCCTGCTCCATCCTGCCACATAGCCAGAGCTCTGTAGATAATGACAAGATTCAATAGATCCCTAACTAAAATTCTGTAGCTAGTCATCAGGGCCAGCCAAAGAGAATTATCAGTCCAGATTTCAGTTTTTAAAATTGGGATTTTGATTTAGAAGCAAGGAGCTTCTACAAGAGAAGGAAGTTAGGGGTGGGGAGAGGAGAAAGAGGGTTTGGACATTAATTTCATGAAGGAGAAGGTGGAAAGGATGGTTAAAAACAGCAGAAAGTTGGGATTTGGTGGAGAGAGGAAAGAGGCGAGAAGAGAAAAGATGCAGAATTTGAAGTCTGAGTAGAGTGACTCCTTGGTTTGAACTCTTGGAGCTGGTCACTCTTGTTCCTCTATCTGACACCAGGGCTGGGATCCTAATGGACAATAACTGCTCAGTCACTCGGAGCAGGGATCATTTCCAGAATCATGGGAGCAATGTGTAAGGAGGGCGGATTGTGGTAGTCCTTTCCTCTCCCTCCTTTGAGCCTCAGGACTCTGTCTTCTCTGAACAGGGACAATATTATATTACATTTTCCTTCTTGTTTTTTGTGCAGTGAAAGGGAGCAGGATCTGCCATTGATGAAATATGAGTTGTAATTACCTACATCGCTTAGGGATCTCCTCCACTCTGAAAGCAAACACATAGATGGGGATGAGAATTAAGCCAGACAAATTGAGCATCAATAGGATTCATCAACACAAGAAAAGGCTGCACCAGAGAGAGAGAGATGCCCTTACCTAGGTCTACTTGAAGTTTACCTAAACAATAAACAGAAATAAAAGGACATCCTGTAAAAGCTTCTCCTGGGTTAAATTAACCCCTGCCTGCCCCCCAATCATTGATCAATTGGCCTCTCTACTGTGCATTGTTTTACATCAGTACAATCCTAGGGATTGGACACAGGATAAGCCACACCAGTGCAAGTCACTTTTCACACTTGTGTAGTTGCACTAGGGGTCTGATCAGGTGCAGCTCTATAAGGAAAGGCAGAAGGCAGCCCAAAATTCTCTCAGTGGCCTTTATGCTAGCCTTGAGCTGGGTGAAAGGTCACACTTATAACTCACATGCGTCACCTACATGCCAAGGCTGTCGGCACTCAGTGCACAGAATCCTGATCCGGGTGACCACATCCTCACTTCAATCCTGGGCTGCCACCAGCCCCTCTCAGAAGTTGTTTTATGGAGCTGGCATGGAGCCATTTCTGCCATGGGCATCAAGTGCACAGTCCCCCCAGTCACCCACTCCATGCTGCCTCCTGAAGACACATGTCCAATACTGGCTTCCTACCCATTACCGATACAATAAGTTATGCAATTAGTATTACTTATTATTTTCAAGTTGACATTTTTGAATAAATGTGACAATCTTTCAGAGCATAACATTGGTTCTACCAGGAGAAAACGGAACTTACTGATAGTGTTGAGATGTTTCCCTAAAAAAAGAAAATATAAATAAAATTATGTAGGACTTTTTCAGTGACTCTAGATTTAAAAGGATCTTTTCATTATGAGTCCTTGTGTAATAATAATGATGATGCTCTACCAAGCCATTGCAGCTCCCCAGAGACTTGCAGGTTGGGTGCCCAGTGCAGGAGAAATCAGCGACACAGAGTGTAATTTGATTTATTTACACATAGGCCTGGCCTAGAACAGAGTTGGTCACAAACAGCACACAGGCAATCGTTTCTTTTAAGAACTTCACCTAGCACCAGGGCTTGGTTCCCAGGGAACGCCAAGAATTGATGCCAGTTGACTAATAAATCCTACTCTGTTTTGAGAAGGCTGTTTCACGTCACTGCAAAAACTTGCTGTGGCACATAAGTCCCTGAAGAGCATACCAGCCTCTGTTCAGGAGTCTGTCTAAGTGTAGATTAGCTGGGGAAAGCTCTTGGGAAAACCTGAGTGCTGGAGCCCAAAGGCTCAATTAAGCAGGTGATGATGTACGGGGAGACTTTGGCAAACCAGTAAAGTGCCTAAAACCATTATGGCTTATTGCTAAAAGCAGCCAAGTCAGCAGGCTGTAAATTGGCCATTCAGGAGTCTCAGTTTAACCGCGGCGGGGGTGGGGGGGGAGTTGGGTGCCACAGAGAGGACAGCTTGACCCCGCGTCCTTCCTGATAAGAATTGTGTTGAAGTTGCTGATAGATACATCTTAGAAGAGCAGGATGTGCCCCAGGAATGTCTATTGGGGCCTCAAGACTACAAACTCTGGAAAAACCCACACCTGGTTAATCGATAATCAGAAGGAACCTTTCGTTTGACCATTGAAACTGCTTACTTAACAAGTTTGCTTTAAGGGACATGTCATTCTATTACTAATCTATAAATAAGGGGGAAAAGTTTGAGGTAGGGGGACTCTTCAGGACTAGACTCTCTCTGGATGCACCTTGTGTTTCCCACCGGCAGACGGGCTGCCGCTGTGCCACTCGAGAGCCACACTCAGCTTCGGTAAGTATCAAGGGTTCGGGGTGTTTTACTAACCTGTTGCGGACGTGTGTATAGATGCTTGAGACTAAGTAAAGTTTAGCTTTAAGTGAAAGCACTTGTGTTGTCCTGTTTGTGCCAGCCATCTATCGGTCAGACGGCTGTGTCTCGCCCGATTTATTTCCTGACACCACCTCGCACAGAGTAAAAGTTACCAAGAGCTTTGGGTTTAAAGAACCCCGGGTAACAATGAGGCTGTGAGGCCTACTCTGAAGGAAGAGTGAGATTCTTTGGATGTGTGGCAAACTGAAGGGATTCCTCCAATTGACTGTTTAAGAGCTGGAGTGTGGATCCAGGACATTTGGTTCCTAGAGAATCTCAAGATTTGATACCTCAAGAATTGACTCTAACCTGAGATCAAGACAATGAGCAAACTCTCCTTGTTCCTTTCTTGTTCAGTTCCCTCTTCCTGAAACTTTGCAGAATCCCAAACTAACAACAACACAGCCTGTCTTCCCCAAGACTGAACATTTGCTCACACACTAAAACAAAGTAAAAAAAAAAAAAAGAAAAACTTGGAAGACTGTGTACTGGCATTCCTGGATGGAGCCGTCCATAACAACAAACCATTCCTTAATACTGTAATAATCTTTTGAACACACTAGAATTAAACAGCAGAAACTTCATAAGACAAGGATTTTCGTTCGAGCCAAGGGTACTTAAAACCCCCCAACCACATTGAATTACAGTGCGAGTTGGGAACCTAACTCCCTCAGACTCCATTGACAATCTAATTAAACTGGTGCAAACCAAGTGGAGGCTTATTTTAAGATGAATAGGAACAGGTTTAAGTTAACCTGAAATAAACTCCACTTAAATTGATGTGTCCACACAGAGGTTTGCATTGGTTTAACAAAATCCATTTAATTTCCAACCTTAAGCTGATGTAACTTTCTCATGTAGAAAAGTCTAAACTGTCTTTTCTACAGAGAAAATCTCATTCTGATTACACGGTATTTTCCCCATTCCAGCTTTACCTCTTAATTTGAGAAGAAAAAGAGTAAGGCTGACGAACACCAACGAAATCACCAGAGTCACACTCCAAACCACCGGCCAAGGAGACATTCTTGGGAAAAAGAAATCTGAAACACAAAGCCCACATCAGTTTGGAAATAACAAACACTATGCTATAGATTGGAATGACAAACAGTGTACACTTTTATTCTAGAAAAATATATTACATCAGGATTTGTTCGAAAAAAGTGTGGGAAAAATTGCTCCCTGCAAGATAAAAATGGGCAGAAACCAATTTTAAAGAGAGGTTCTGCTCACACACTTTTGATAGTATTTAATACACCATTCAATACTATGTGAAGTGCTACCAGACTCTCCCTGTCTCCGTCTTCCCCTGTCCAGCATTCAGAGGCACCAGTAGAAAAAAGAGCCTGGGGGGCACCTCCAGAAAAGTGGAGGGGCCCATATGGGCCACGGGGAAAAAAGGGGAGGGGCCTGCATGGACCACATCACGCCGACGCGAGGCCTTCACGTGACCCACGTCGCCCCCCCGCCTCTGCCAGCATAAATAAGTGGGCCTGGTCACATCACCTGTTATCAAGGTGGCTCCACCCTTCCCATTATAGGGCCTTCTTTTCAGTTGCTCACTAACTTTGCCAAACTTTAGTCATCTGGGCAGAAAAGTTCCATGCTGGGTATCTGCTTCAGGCTGAAATTTTTTTTTTTTTTTTTTACAAGTTTCAGCTAAAATGGTTCCAATGTTTCTGAGAAGGAGGTTAGAGAATAACACATTGTTTTGACATTAAAAAAAAAAATCTGATGACTTTTTCTAGGAGAAGCTTTAGTGCCCTGCGCTTTTGAGCAGAAACTTGATATTCAGCAGGGTGTGACCTTTGTGCCCTTTCCCTGTGAAAATCCATGCAATAATTAGCCAAGTGATAAGCCTCTGAAAAATTTTGGTTTTGTGCACTCTCGGTAGAGTTCTTAGAGTTTAACAGTAAAATTCTCTGAAGGTTTTGTCCTCACAGAGCATGTTCCATCCCCTCACATCCCCTACTGCTGACCAGACTTCACATGTGACATCCCCACGCTCCAGGTCAAGGATAAAAGGGCAACAGCTCCAAGCTGGTGTGGGGTTGGGCACTAGAATGGACAGCAGGGGGCCTGTCTCTCCTGTGCTCCCAGTGCCCATGCTGCTGGTGTCTAGGCAGGGCGGAGGTAAAAGGGGACTGACCAGGATTCAAGAGGGGGAGGGAAGCTCGACCCAGATGGAGGTAAAAGACTAAACTGGAACAAAGTGCTTGTTGAGACCGGTTCTGGAGTGAGAGAGAAACTGTGATTGGGAATGAGGTGGAGATGGAGACTGGGAACCAGTGAGGGAAATGGGAGTGGCAGGACTGAAAGTGAGAACTGAGACCAGATGAGGAAGAGGGGGCAGAGGGACAGACTAGAACAAGGAGACTGGGAACCAGCCTGTCAAGGAGACTGGGAACCAGTAGGGAGACAGGGAACAGGGGAAGTGGGAGGGGAGTCTCATCTGACAAGGAGCTGGAGTGTGGGGTTACAGCTGAGCTTGGCTGGGCAAAGAGACAGTGCAACAAGTTTTTGGAATGGAGAGAGGTAAATCGTGGTTTCCCCCAGGGGTCTGTTCTGGGACCATCCTATTCAACATATTCATAAGTGATCTGGAAAAAGGGATAAAGAGTGAGGTGGCAAAATTTGCAGATGATACAAAATTACTAAAGATAGTTAAGACCCAGGCAGACTGCAAAGAGCTACAAAAGGATCTCTCAAAACTGGGTGACCGGGCAACAAAATGGCAGATGATATTTAATGTTGATAAATGCAAAGTAACGCACATTGGAAAGCATAATCCTAACTATACATATACAATGATGGGGTCTAAATTAGCTTTTACCACTCAAGAAAGAGATCTCGGAGTCACTGTGGATACATCCACTGAATAAGCAGCGGCAGTCAAAAAAGCTAACTGAATATTGGGAATAATTAAGAAAGGGATAGATAATAGGACAGAAAATATCATATTGCCTCTATATACATCCATGATACGCCCACATCTTGATTACTGCGTGCAGATGTGGTCATTCCAGCTCAAAAAATATATATTGGAATTGGAAAAGGTTCAGAAAAGGGCAATAAAAATGATTAGAGATATGGAACAGTTTCCGCATGAGGAGAGATTAATAAGACTGGGACTTTTCATCTTGGAAAAGAGAAGGTTAAGGGGAGATATGATTGAGGTCTATAAAATTATGACTGGGGTAGAGAAAGTAAAGTATTGTTTACTATTTCTTATAACAGAAGAACTACGGGTCACCAAATGAAATTAACAGGCAGCAGGTTTAAAAAAGATAAAAGGGAGTATTTCTTCACACAACGCACAGTCAACCTGTGGAACTCCTTGCCAGAGGATGTTGTGAAGGCCAAGACCATAACAGGGTTCAAAAAAGATCTAGATAAATTCATGGAGGATAGGTCCATCAATGGCTATTAGCCAGGATAGGCAGGGATGGTGTCCTTAGCCTCTGTTTGCTAGAAGCTAGGAAGGAGCAACAGGGAATCACTTGATGATTCCCTGTTCTGTTCATTCCCTCTGGGGCACCTGGCATTGCCACTGTCGGAAGACAGGATACCGAGCTAGACAGACCTTTGATCTGACCCAGTATGGTTGCTCTTATGCGAACCTTAATTTGGTCCCTTTGTGTATATGCCTTTTGACACAATCTTTAATTAAATGATCACATACTATTCCTCCCTCCCCCACAGAACTCTTGCCTCAATCAGTGCACTGGAGGCACCTGCTCTGGGGATGAATCTGGGCTGTGCAGTGAAGGAGGGTGTTGCCTGTAGGACCCTGGCCTCATTTCTTTCACAAGCTGGAAAGTGTGGAAAGAATGAGGCAGGGAATTCCAGGAAGAGAAAGGATGGTCTCATGGGTACGGCAGTTCAGTGGCCCTTTTGGAGGCAAAGGGAAATCGTATGTAATCATGGTATTAGAAACTGTATCATAGTGCATAGAGACAAAGGGGCCAAATTTAGAATGCACAGGGAACCAGAATTCTGGTATTTCCTAACTTTTGAATCCCATTTTCATTTAAGGTGTTTTGTGTGTGCACACATGGCTTAGCATGCGTATATATAAAATGATTAGTGGGTTTGTTTGTTTATATTTTAATTCTGGTTGTCCTTATGCACAGTCTTCATGCTGTTGGATAACCGGTGCTTCTGAACCCATCATCCAACTCAGGAGCCAACTCAGGGGAAAGTGCCTCCTTCTTTTCATGAAATTAATGCTACAGTTAAAACATTTAGGAAGAGAAATTATAGGTAATCATTACGTTTCCCAACAGAAAACGTACATATAAGTAAAATTAAAACTTTTGTAACAGCAAGAAATTTCCAGAGTAAAAGAAAATCTGATGATTTAAGAGTGGAAATAAATACTTATGGGGGTGGGGGGGCAGATAAATATTAAAATACTCTTCACGTCAGCTGGCATAGGAGCTGATCTGATAAATGGGTACGTAGGAACTGATCCAAATCCTATTAACAGCTTTAATGGACTTTGGATCAGGCCCACAGCATTTTGTTGTTATGGCCACCCCCTTCCCTGCGTGAAGTTTGCTAGAGGATGAGAAATCAAATTTCAAATTAAAACGTGGACCTTCTGGTGAGTGACACACTCAAATGACTGTTCCCAGGGCTCCAGACTTTCTTGGACCTGCCTTGCTTCTGACCCTTCATGAGCCAGAGACTCAGTCACAAATTTCCTCTATGTTGAAGAGATCACAGCATATCACAACTCCCACTCTATAGTCCCTGAGGCAAGAAGCCCAGTCCTTGATCCACCAGAAGGCGGAAAGTCCAACCAATCAGTAAGGGCCCCAATATACCTTAACACTGCCCTGTGGTGGCTGTATGAGAAAAAGTAATCTAATTTCAGCTTAAACATACATTAATAAAAAAAGATATAAATAAAATACCAGTTTATTCTTACATGGGACTTCAAACACCAACCATCTAGTTTTTATTATAATCATATCCATAGGGCATTTCTGTGCAGAAATACATTTGGATTTCTTTTAAATTTCACCTTAATTCTGAATTTCCTGTGTCAAAACTGCTTGTTTCTGGGATAATTACTATATCCCTGGAATGTGTTTTATCCTAAATTGTGTTCTAAACCTTAACTTAATGTAGTTTTTTGTGCGGAAATATTTTAACTTTTGTATTGTTTAGTAACCTAGATTTTATTTCTTCTCCCCGCAGTTTGGGATATCAGTGGTACCTCACCTGATATATAAAAAGTTGAGGGTTCCTCTTCTAGGCTGAAGTAAGCGTTCCTTATCGAACAGGATAAATTCTGGTTTGAATTTTCTGTTATAATGATAGAACTTCTTATTTCAAAGAGCCCATGTCCATCTTGGGATTTTGTTTCAGTTGAGGAAGATAAAAACTGCCCACTGCGATCTCTCCACAGCACCTCGGGCTCTGGGTACCATCCAGCCAACTGACACACCATTCGGATCCCTCCATCCTGATAACCCTCAACAGAGATTTGAGGTGCAGAGCCTGAAGCTAGTGTAAAATGAACCAGTGTTAAATGATATACATATACAGCCGAGCATATAAAAGTTTACATTTTCAATAAAATGACTGAATACACTTTCTTTATGACTGATATTTGTAGAAACAGGAAACTTGACTTTATGAAACTTAAGTACTTGTTAAGCATTTTGCAGGCTTGCGGCCTCAGAGATGGAAGTGAAAGCCTTACAGAGCATGGGAGTGTGTAACCAGCAGCTTAGTAGGTGATATGAAGTGAGCAAGGAATGCAAAAGGATTTCTCTTGGATTTCTGATTTCTAGGCTTTGAAGGTTTCATGTTCACAGAGCCAGTAGATTTTTAAGGCCAGAAAGGACCACTGTGATCACCCCATCTGACCTCCTGGATCACACAGGCCATATGTCTTCCATGAACTAATTCAAGTCCAAAAGCTGTGGGTGACCGAGCACATTCCTTTTCACCAGCGGTGTTCGAGTTGGTGCAGTGGGTCCTGATGCAACTGTAACTCTTGCTGAACAAAGTTTCTGTTTTTAATGTAATTGAGGTGAGGAAAATGGCCTTTTTTCACTACTGTCCCACCCGAGATCAACTTATACCTGCAGTGAAGAGTGGCATTGAATATTTAAACTGTAACTTCTTAGCATGAAGAGATAAAGTGAAGGATTATGACACAGAAAAATCTTGCCTCTCTCTCTCTGGCCCATTGACTGTTCTATTTTGTACAAATACTTAAATGGTTGCTAGGCCGGAGAGAGGCGCTCTGTTGGCCAGAGGTTAATGCACCCCCCTGGCAGGTGGAAAACCCTGGGTCCAGTCCCCCTGCTCGAATCACCCTTTCATTATTTATCCAACCTAGAACATCTTCAACAGTAGAGACTGAGGGAGCCTCACATTAGGATTTCCCACAGCTCAGTGTTTAGAGCACTCTCCTTAGAGATTATCATAGATTATCATAGAATATCAGAGTTGGAAGGGACCTCAAGGTCATCTAGTCCAACCCCCTGCTCAAAGCAAGACCAATCCCCAATTTTTGCCCCAGATCCCTAAATGGACCCCTGAAGGATTGAACTCACAACCCTGGGTTTAGCAGGCCAATGCTCAAACCACTGAGCTATCCCTGGATGATCCTGTTTGATTCCTTTCTCCACCCTGCAGAAAGAGAGGAATTGAAGCTGGGTGTTCCACAGCCCAGCTGAGTGCTCTAACCACTGGGCTAAAAGTTATAGGATGGGCACCTCCTCATCTGGTTATTTCGTGTGGAATGGGGCAGGCACCTAATTAATTCCTGCAAGAAATGCAGGACCGAATTAACTCTTCTGTGGGCCCAGGGCTATCAGATTTTGTGGGGTCCCTCCCTGTATAAAGTCTTCGTCCTAATTTAAAACAAAATGATCACATGGGGGAGAGGGGGGCTCAGGGCTTTCCCTAGGCTCTGGGGTGGGGCAGAAAATGCGGGGTTCAGAGTTCAGGAAGGGGCTCCAGGCTGGGGCAGAGGGTTGGGGGTGTGGGAAGGGGTGCGGGCTCTGACTGGGGGTGCGGGTTCTGGGGTGGGACTGTGGATGATGGCTTTGGGGTGCAGAAGGGGGCTCCAGGCTGGGGCCAAGGGGTTTGGAGTGCAAGAGGGGGTTCAGGGCAGGAGGTTGGGGTCTGAGCGGGAGTTAGGGTGCAGGAGGAGGCTCAGGGCTGGGGCAGCGGGTTGGTTCCCTGCCTACCCTGGCCCACGCTGCTCCCAGAAGCTGCCGGCATATCCCTGGCTGCAGCCCTGGAGGGTGGGACAGGTGGCTCCGCATGCTGCTCTCACCTGCAGACTCCGCCCCCGCAGCTCCCATTGGGTGTGGTTCCCGGCCAATGGGAGACGGGGGGGAGGGGGAAGCACCTGCAGGTGAGGACAGTGCATGGACGGAGCTTCCCTCCCTGATTTCTGTGAGCCAGTGCTCACAGCTCCAGCCCAGGGGAGGGTGGGGAATGGCAGCACGTGGAGTTGCCTCCACGCCCCCGCCAGGAAGGGCTGGATAACACAGGTGCTTTAGTGGCTGCAGCCCCGGGGCCCCTGCAGCCACTTTGGCAGCCCAGAGATCTTTTTTCAGGGCTCCCCCTTAGCCTGGGGCTGCAGCCCCTAAAGCCTCAGCATTAATCCAGCCCTGAAGAAATGACTTAGGCGCCTGTGCTGTCTGGCTTCAGGTATCTGGTTCCCATTCACGGATCACCTGCAGAGACAGGCACCTCCCTGCAGCCTGCACTTAGCTGTTTGTCTGTCAGTGCGGGGCCAGGCCTTAAGCCACACCTCTGGGGTTGACATTTCCCATTGGCTGGCTTAGGCACCATCCTCTCCTCCTCTGGCTGTTTTGTGCGAAGCGAGTCAGAGACCTAACCCGTTGCCATAGGAAACACATTAGGCATTTTCTTCCTGAATTTTAAAGGAGGGACAGAATTCGGCCTCTAAAAGAAACTGAGCTTGGACCAGGAACTAAGAACCAGCTGCTGCTATTGCTAAATATCCAGTGAGGCTCTCCCTCGCCCCTGGGATAAAATGAAACCCACTGTTTGTGGGTGTCTCTGTCTTCTGGGGATGAGCAACTCCCTAATGTCTAGGGATATTCTCCATTCCCTCATTTGGATGGAAAGCCTGTACAGAGGCTGAAATGTTCCCAAGGCACAAACACCAGCACTGCTGATAGGGGAAACAGGGAAGTGAAAGGGGATTTAAGGGTAACAATTTGCAAAATGATAAACACTCAGGCCCAACTCCACAAAGAGAACTGGTGTTGCAATGGTGGCCTAACTTCTAAGAGGCTTAGAAAACCACTGGAATCCACAAAACCTGAGTTAGGGGAGAGATCAGTGCCTGAGAATGGGATCCACAAAATCCAGCATCTAGGGAGGAAGCTGCCTAAAACTGCCCAGAACAGATGTTAAGAAAGGTGTATCCTAGCGGTCTGCTGTGCCAGATTTCAGAGCCTGAACCCAGGCTGGATTGAGGCCCCTATCTGTGCTTGTGACCCACAGCCTGGCACACTCTCCTGGAGTCAGTCACCTAAGCCACTTTTTACAATCCACACTGGTGCTGGTATCTCCCAAAGAATTTTTGTCCCAGTTTTTACAGCACTTGCTGACGATGTGGGAGACCCTTGGTTCAACTACCCCCTCTGCTTAATGGGGGGGAAAGGATGTGAACAGGGATCTCCTACTGTCCATGAGTGTGCTCTGACCACTGGGCTCTGGGATATTCTGATGTGGGGCTCTTTCATTCTCTCCTGCTGAAGCTGTTTCACTTAGGACAAATACTTATTTGCAGTCATTGGAGAAGGAGGATTAGATCTTCGGTCTCCTTCTAACATGTGAGAGCCCTGATCATTGGCCTCCAGATTATTCTCACCCTTTTTCTCTGGTCCAATGACTAATTTAGGGTCTCATTTAATGACTAATTGGAGGATTTCAGGGGCACCTGAATTTTGGACTTCGGTGTCCGACATGGGGAGTTAGGTGCCTAAGTACTTTTGTGAACTTTTACAGACACATTTTACTGACCTTCTACCTTCAGTTCCAATACAGCTTCTTCATTAAAGATACCATCTTGAACAAAACAGCGGTACTCTCCTTCATCAGAGGGTCTGACATTCACAATCCTCAAGGCAACATTCCCATCCATGATGCCGGCTTTCAAAAGCTCTGTCCTTTCATGATATTCTGGCATCTGCTGCCCATACTCATCCTTCCCATGCTGATACAGGTGCACAAATGAAAGGAACTCAGATCGGAACCATCTCACTTCCATGTTCTCAGCGCTCATCCTGGGGAACAGGTGACAGGGTAACACGATATCCTCACCCACAATGGCAGCGACAGGGTGATCAGGTCCAATCACAGTGAACCGAGCTGCCAAATGCACAAAGAAGATAAAACAAATAAAGTAAATGTACATCATATTCCCTTTTAATTAATGACACTCATAAATTGGAATCTCTTTGTGCGTATTTCCTATTCTGTGCCTCTATTGCAGTGCTCGGTCATTGACTAGGATGTGTCCTGAATTTATATATGAATTTTACAACAAACAATGCCTTTGGATAACCATAATTTATATTCGTTTTAATGGAAGCTGAAATACTTTCTGCCATTATCCTTACAAGCAGCTCCAGACAGAATTAATTTGCATTTGCAAACATTTCAAATCATTGCTTTCTGTTTGAAACAGTTTTTAAGTTTTTTGAATGTTAGAAAACAGATAAACTAAGTTAAAGAACATTATTAGGGTACCATTCAGGAAAGAATCTTTCTTTAGGAAGGAAACTTAAGCATGTGTTTAACTTTCAGCATAAGCTAAAATGCTTTACTCCAGCGGTTCTCACACTTTTGTACTGGTGACCCATTTCACACAGCAAGCCTGAGTGTGACCTCCCTTATAAATGAAAAACACAACTTTTAAACAAATACTATTATAAATGCTGGAGGCAAAGTAGGGCTTGGGGGTGGAGATTGACAGCATGTGACCCCCGTCTAATAACCTCACAACCCCCAAGGGGTCATGACCACTCGTTTGAGAATCCCTGCTTTACTCAATCAGGAGCTAAGGTTGCCAAACAAAGCACTTAAATATTAGGAGACGCCAGATTGTGCTACTTCATTTCTGCCTCCTTTTGTGTCCGATACAGTCTTCTGTTATGTGACCTCATTACTGGCCTTTCCACAGAGCCCCTGCTTCACTCCGAGACTGCTCGACTGGCATCAATAGAGAGAAAGACGAGAAGGTTTCCTACAGTCAGCCATTTGCACGACTTGCTGCTCACAGGGAGTACTTTGCTCATGAGCTCTGTGAAGTCATCTGGGATGTTTGAGCTAATACTTCCCCACCTGCCTCTCCCCTCAGTTTTAAAATGGGAGACAGACAGGTGGCCAGGAGACCTTCAATGAAGAGTCTTAAATACGAGAACTCCTTTGCTCTCTGGTTCCTATGGAATCTGCGCCTGCACAGTCCAAGCTGACGACGGTTTTGAGAAGAAAACGAGCATGTTGAGGAGGACACTCAAGGAGGGCCATATTAAGAAACTGGATGGATGAGGTGTAGTTATGAATCCTGAAGGCCCGGGGAGACATTTTACTGTATTGTTACCCCTTTTCAACCTCAGCAGCCAGTCCAGTTTTGGGGCCTGTTGGAAGTAGACACTGACAGAGCCTGGTATTCTCTTTGCTGCAATCTTTTTTATTTACAAGGAATGTACCAAGTCCTGCTTCTCCAAATGCAGGAGGAACCAAAAGCGAAAGGAGCAGTTTTGTAGCTTCCAGCCCCAAGCCTTCCTAGCCAACAGACTCAAAAGTTCTCTGTCGCTTTTCCCAGCATTGCACTGTGGTCACAGCTGCTGCTTGACTTCTTTGCTTTTTTTGTCTCCGCCTCTCTCTCTCTCTGTTCTTGTCTGCTGTCAGTTGTGTGTTCGCTCTCTCAAATTTCACACTCACCGGGTCACAATACCCAGTGGAAAACCTCCCCCCTGTCTTTGCCACCTCCTCCCCACACCCAACACAGCCACAGTGCTAGGTGTCGTCTACACTAGCACTTTTGTGGGGCAAACTTTTGTCAGGCAGGTCACCCCCGTGACTGACATCAATTTCACCGATAAAAGCGCTGGTGTGGACAGCACTGTGTCAGCAAGAGAGTGTTTCCTCCGCTGCTCGTTAAAGGTGGTTTAATTAGGCACAGAGCAGCTACACGAGACTGCACAGTGGCGCAGCTGCAGTGGCATAGCCGTGCCGCTCTAAGGCCTGTAGTGTGGACATAGCCCTAGCCTCTGCACAGACTCTGTTTAGCCTTGTTTTAGGTGTGGCCACTTTACTCTCTTTTACAGCTATGTCCAGTGAAAGGCTGCATTCACACACCAATTTGAAGAAGGTCAACTCAATCCAAAACAAGATTTCGCCCAGCTCACAATTATTCATTTATTTTTTACTGATGTTGAGATGCTTGGGAATTTGTGCTGATTTTTGTTCAGTTTTGTATAATGTAGTTAAATCGGGTAATTGTTGTTACGTTGCACTCCATATTCTTTATGGAAATATGCTTATGAATATGACATGACAAATTTTGAATAAAGCATTTCCAGTTATGTGACATACCCTTGGAAAGGATATAATGTGCTGAATGTGTTCATCCTATTTGTATGCATGTCTCATTTCTATGTCTGAAGTTAGAAATATGAAGTGTAAACTGATGTTACGGTTACTAATGTAGTTATGCCAAGTGAGGGCCATTAAGGGTACTTCAGGAGCCTGATGACTCTTAAGCAAGAAACAATGGGCTGTGGATGGATTTGTTTTCCCGTAAGTCTACGGGATGCCTGTGAGGAGGGCGGCCGATGGGGGTCCCTGCATAGGTGCCGACTTCTCCTCTGCCCTGTGGGTGCTCGATTCCCCCTCTCACGGCCCCACCCCTGCACCACCCTCGCCCCACCCCAATTCCACAGCCTTCTACAAAGTCCCCGCGCACCCCGCCTTTTCCCACCCTAGCCCCGCCCCCTCCCCACCCACATTCCACCCTTCCCCCAAGCCCCGCCTCTGCCCTGCCTCTTCTCCACCTCCTCCCCCGAGTGCGCTGCATCCCCGCTCCTCCCTCTCCCTCCTGGAAAGTCCTAAGTGCCACCAAACAGCTGTTAGGCAGTGGGAGAAGCGCTGGGAGGGAGGGGGAGGAGCGGGGACATGGCGCGCTCAGAATGGGAAGAGGGGAGGAGGCGAGGCGGGGGGAGCTTGGCTGCCAGTGGGTGTGGAGCATCTGCTAATTTTTCCCTAATGGGTGCTCCAGCCCCTCAGCACCCACGGAGTTAGCGCCTATGGGTCCCTGCAAAGACACGTGTCTGTCACCTGATGCTGGAATCCATCTGGGATTTTATATTTTTCCACAAAGCGGGGGGAAAGTTTAAAGAAAGAGACAAAGGATTCCCGCCTTTTGCCAAATCTATAATAGGGTTTGAAGCCGGATAAAGAGGGAATTATGAGGACACCCCTGTTTACCACCCAAGATGCCTGCTGGAACTAACAGAGACTGAACAGATTGGGCCTCGAATAGAAATGAGTCTAGTCTGTGAAAAAAGCTTATTGGAACATCTTTGAGGGCGAGATATTACATGTAACCAGTTTCTTAGTGTATTAAGCTTAGCCTTGTGTGTTTGTTTTATTTTGCTTATTAACTTACTTTGTTCTATCTGTTACCTCTCACGATCACTTAAATCCTACCGTTTGTACTTAATAAAATCCCTTTTGTTTATTAATAAACCCAGTGTAAGTCATCATTACCTGGGAGGCAAACAGTCTGCGCATATCTCTCTTCACTTTGAGAAAGAGGGTGAACAATATGAACGTGTACAGTATAAGACGAATTTATCTGGGGTTCAGGCCCCACTGGGGCTGTGCACTGGGGTGCTGAGGCAAGTCCCTTTTAACTGAACCTTCCCAGAGCTGAGCTGATCTCAGTGTCTGTATTCTGCAGAGGGGTGCGGCCCTAGCTCTGTGTTTGTGCTGGAGGAGGCCTGGAGGGTCTGGCTCGGCAAGATAGAGGCAAGGGGTGCCCAGGCTGGCAGAAGGGTCAGGTTCAGTGGTTCAGGGAACCCGTCACAATTGTAGAAATCATACAAATGAATCAATCCTGTAAGAAGCAGCAGAAGCCACGGACATTCCTACCTGATTCCAGCTTGTGAACATAAAATGTAATGAAGAAAATGATGAAACCAGGTAGGGAGGAGCTGGCTGTGGAGCTGTGGCAGATTGAAAGACCCTTCATCTCAGTGTAACTTGATCTAGATGACAGGAGGGGGGGATAAAACAACAACAAAAAAATGCATTGAGTGTAACACAGTCACAATGATTTAAGGCAACCTGGATACAGAGAAAATGGAAAATTATGAACAGGATACATAATTGGCAAAACAAAACAAGACCCTGCAGCACTCAACTTAATTGCATTTCTCTGTTTCTAGGTAACTTTCAATAACCTTCTGAATGCTGCATCTGATCAAGTCTGACGTTTCATGGAATACTCCCGGCATTGATCAAAAGCTGTCTCCTGATCAAGGGAAACCAACCAATGTGCAAATCCAATATTTTTTAGCCAAAATGACAACCCACAACCGGCAAAGGTTGTTAAAAGTGGACCTATGGGAGATACAATGGGTCTGGTCATGGCGCACAACCAACCCAATCACAGTTTTCAGTCCGTTTGCCAAGGCCTTTGAGAAAAGTTTATACTTGGAGCACCGCAGGGACACAGATCTCCAATCCTTTCCCTCCCCTTCAAGGTACCCCTTCTTAAGCAAAAGGGTGAGAATTGCTCAACAACAACTAAGTGGTGATACCGTCTCCCTGACGCTCTCCTGAAAAACCTGGAGCAAGTCAGTCCCAAAAAGGGTCCAAAAGGCCTTGCAAAACTCAACAGGCAAACCATCATTACCAGGTGTCTTCCCTGGAGCAATTTAGGGCATGTGACACTGTATGGATTCTGGGGGACATTTGAGCATATTATGAATAATTAAATGCTTGTCAGTTGGACCCCAAACAGATGGCTGCTTGTGCATTTGATGGAGCTGCAAAATTCTCTGGAAGACATGGTGGAGTACAAGCTTTGCTCAGAGAAAAGTTTAACCCTAATCTCTCCTATACACACTGCAGAGGCCATCTACGCTACGAGCTGCAGACTCTTCAAAAGACATTTTAAAAGCTATACATTTAATGTCTTCATTACATTCTTTTTTCAGCAAGAGTCCAAAAAGACTGAATATCTTGGAAAATATAGAAGATACACTGGGACTGAAGTTCAAATTAGTCCAACCTGGGAAAACCTGATGGCTTTCTCATGAGCAATCCTTGGCTGTTGTCTTAAAATTACTCCAGCCATTATTACTGGCTTTGGAAAGTATCTACCAAGATGGGATGGATCTAAGTAGTGAGGCTGGTGGGTTACTTTTGCTACTACGTTCAGAGAAGACTATTGCCATTCTCTCTCTCGTAAGTCTACTGTTGAAACCACTTGGGTCATTAAACAATGTCATCCAGGCATCTGCTACAACAGCAGTAGATTTTTGTCGAGCAACAGAAGCTACATTTGGATCAGAGAGCTATCCATTGAAAGAGCACTGGAAGAAGCAAAGACTTCAGTCCAGAAGTTGACCAATGAAAGCATTTATATTGAATCCTTAAGTGAAGAGGACAAGAAGCGTTTGTTAAGGCAACTGAAAAAGTACACAGACTTGATTCTTAAAAATCTACAACAGTGACTTCTAGATTCTACTCAACCACTGTGTAGCTTTTACAGATGCCTGTCCTATAAAACACTGGCAGCTGAGTGGAGTGAGACACTACCAGCAATGGGGCTGCCATGTGCTCAGGACAGAATAGAGAACTTGAACACAGAGTGGAATATCATACAACGAACTTCTTTTTTATCATCACTAGTGGCTCGACCTGATCTTTGTGCTGTGTTTCCTGGGCTGAAAGAAGTAGGAATTCATCTCTTGCTACTCCCAGTCACAACAGCTACAGTTGAGCGTTCTTTTTCATCACTGAATAGAATTGTGTGTTTTGAAAGAAGTCGCCTTCTGCCTGATCACGTGAATGAACTAATGAGCATCTCAATTGAAGGAATGGAAGTTCCGGACACAGGAGAAGCCACCGAAGATGAACGCATTGCATTCAAGAAGTTCATTAACAGAGTTGTGTAAAATTATAACAAGAAACCAAGAAGGATGTAGATCAGAGGTGGGCAAACTACGGCCTGCGGGCCACATACAGCCTGCAGGACCGTCCTCCCGGCCCCCGGCCCCTCCCCCGCTCTTTCCGCTCCCCTGCGGGCACACCGCCTCATGGGCAGCGCTCTGGGAGGCGGGGCTGCACGCTCCTGCAGGGCAGAGCGGCAGCGTGTCTAGCTCTGGCCGGATGGCACAGTTGCCAGACACGCTGCTCTGAGCGGCATGGTAAAGGGGCTGGGGGGTTGGATAAGGGACAGGAGGTCCCAGGGGGCAGTCAGGGGACAGGGGGTGGTTGGATGGGACGGAGGTTCAGGGGGGGCAGTTCCGATGAAGTGAGCTGTAGCTTACAAAAGCTTATGCTCAAATAAATTGGTTAGTCTCTAACGTGCCACAAGTCCTCCTGTTCTTTTTGCGGATACAGACGAACATGGCTGCTACTCTGAAACCTGCATTGTTAGAAGTACCAGGACCAGGGCTGGCCCCACATCAAATGACGCCTCAGGTAAGGAGCATCTTTGACACCCCCCCTCCATTTGTTAAACCTTTAAATACTTTATTTTTTAATCACATTTGTAGCTCATTTCATGACTTTGATGCACGATTTCTCTCTCTCACATAAGATGATGCAAATTTGCAGACTAGGATCTGTAAATATTCTTAAAACTAAGAAGTTTCTATAAGAACAGAAATGTACTAACATCAAGAAATTGAACTGCACACCAACACTGGGTGGACAAGTATTAAACAGCGTGACAGCAGGTTACAGACTTAGAACGTTAACAGGGCCACAATTAGGGGTATTTTACTTCAAACATTCTATTTTCCCTTTTATCGCTACCAACAAAAACAGCACCCTGAGCCTGGCACCCCCCCCCCAAGCCCGGCACCCCAGGCAGTCCCCTGTCCCTGAATCCGGCCCTGACCAGGACACAAAAGAAAAGTCAAAGAGAAAAAATATTTTACATCTGCCCCCTCAATTCTGCTGCCACTGGCAGTAGCGTGCTCTGCCTAGAGAGTAGGATTAGGCCTGGTAAACTAGAGAAAGTGGAGGATCTTTTAAGTGGCTGGGAACCTGATCCCAATCCTGCTGACGTCAATGGAAAGAATCCCAGTGATTTCAATGGGATTTGAATCAGCACCTCAGGGCCTTGCCAGCTTTCGGTGCTCAGGTTTGCAGTGTGGGAATCCCGTTATCACCTGAGGACTAGTTGGCAGTTCCTGCAGACTGTCATCTCCTGTTTCCTTGTCTATGCTCTTCAAACAGGATTCTGTGACCCTAGCGCTGGGATCTGCTCTGGCTCCCAGTATATATCTGGTGCAATTCAAGGTGTTTGGTTTTTGACACAAGAAGCACTGAATGGTTTAGGACCAGGCGACCACCTCTCTCCTGATGTGATACAAGGGTGGCGGAGAGCAGCTGGGATGCTCAGTCTTACACTCTCACTGGTTTTAGTGGGAGAAGAATGGTGGTGGGAAGCTTTCAGTGAAGGATCTTCAGCGCTGCAACACCCCATTGGTCTGGCACATCTAGAGTCCATTCTCTGTCGGGAAGGGAATGGATGGAAGAGGATGTAACTGAGATAAGGTGTGTTGGGGAGTTATTAGTCCTGAAGGCTTAGGGAGGCAGGAACGTGTTTTTAAAACAAATCAAACAAAACCAACCAACCGACCAAACTGCTATTATTTCCTTCACCTTTGTATTTGCAACTAAAGAGAGAGAGAGTGATGGGCTCTTTTTATAAATATAAAACCTAATCATTTTAATGGTTTAGGTTTGTATTACCCGCAGTAAAAGAACATCCATCCAATGAGCTGGGCCCTCTTGGCAATTTTTACAAAAGACATGGATGAACAAGCAGACTGCAAATTACCCCAAGGTCAGATCAAGTAGTCCAGCAACAACAGAAACACAGCTAAAGAACAACAAGTAAGGGCCCGCTCCTGCTCTGTGCTTACATTTACACACTGGGATTACTTCCATTGACTTCAATGGGACTGCTCGCAGTGCATAAAGCTCAGCCCATTTGTAAGGCACTGCAGGCCTGGGGCCTAAACAAAAACCTATAGGAAGCAGCAGAGGCCTTGAGGATTCCTACCTGGTTCCAACTTGTGAACATCAAACAGTTATAAAATAAATAATAAAACCAGGCAGAGAGGAGATGAATCCGGAGCTGTGGCAGAACGAGAGAACCTTTATCTTCATTGAAATGTCATCCAGACAACAGGAAGAATAAAAAGAACACAACAACAGTATAACTTAATGAGTAGGCTGCAGTGATTAGGACAAGCTGGATATTAGAGTTTGAGGAACAGAAAATTGCAAAGGACACATTTAATAAAAATAGGGATAAATGCATTGTTATGTGAACTTGTTTGCATATTATGCAGTGACAGCAGTCGTCCCATAGTCTGCACAAAAAAGAGCAGATCAGTGTAAAATGATATTAATGTCCCATGACCCAGGGAAAAAAAAGAGAGAGAGAGAGAAGGAACTCCCCTGAATATGAATTAAGAGAATTAAGGGCAGGATTTTGAAAATCATTGAGTACTGGCCTAATTCTGCCCCACTGAAGTTAATGGGAAAACTTGAAATGACTAACAGGGGCAGCAAGGTTAGACCAATACTGAGAGGTTTAAATAATCTGACCCTAAAATAGTAGGTGTCAGCATATTTCCTTCTTGTGATTAGAATGACAGCTTTAGAATTTTTTCTTCACAACAATCCCATAACGCCCCCCCCCCCCCCACCCCAGACACAGATTTTTCTGTTCCCATCATGGGAAACAATTAGCGAATGTAATAGGTAAAGTTGAATACACTGAACATAAAAAACATAGCAGGTGGGAAATATATAGGAACAGAACACATTATGATAGTTTGTTTTTATTGCCAAAGCATGTAGGTACCAGTCACTGATCAGGACCCCTTTGAGCGAGGCACTGTACAAAACATGTAACAAAATCCAGATCTCTGCTCATGGAGGAGATCCCCTCGCTCATGGATCTCTACTGTTCCACACGCACAAAAAAATACATGTGGGTTTTTTTTAAAGTTGCCTTTTGGTATCTGAGATTTTAGGTCACACTCAGGTCATATTCTCTAGCTTTTTTCTGCAATCACAAGGGCTAGAAACTTTCTTTAAACATTAAAACTGAAATTCTCTCATAATCACAGGACAAGAACAGCTGCGGTTTTAAGGAAAATATCAAATATTTCAAGACTCGACAAAATTATGAGAGAATTGACACCACTTGAATATATTTCAATATATTTCATTAAACAATAAATGAAAAAATGGCATTCAGAACAATGCAGAAATAACCACAAAAGCTTTCTTGTGATTGATTTAAAAAAAAAAAAATTCAAAATGAATGTTATTTCAAGTAGATTTCAAACAAGTTCAGACTAAAAGGAATGAAAAGATTTTTTATTACTGTTATGTTTCTCATGCATCATTTCTTTTAAAAAATGAGAGTGAGGGCGAGAAAATGGGAAAGTCCCGAAACCCACTCCCCCAAAATCAAAGTGTTTGTGTCCATTCATTTTTTTTCCCAAATTATTTCAAGCTGTTTTTTTTTCAATGGAAAGTTCCATAAACATTTCAAGTCAAACAAACAAAAATCATGCAATTTTTTGGGTGAAAAATAATTCCCCTTTTTTAATTGTGCCCAGAGATACCCTCATGAATTCTCCCCGCTGACGCCTTTTCACACAGGGAATAACCTGTCTCACAGTTTGTAACATGGGCCTTTCTTGCCATTATGCCATCAAGTCTTCCGTAAACCCAGGACCATAAAATCACCCCTGCTAGCCACCCTTCTACAGCTCTGTGGCCACAAAGACAGGAGGCAACATTAAGTTATCACAGGACAACAATGCAATGTGTACAAACTGATCACTCTGGTTGTTGTGGATCCCTTGACACGCATACAGAAGACCAGTACCAAGCTACAAGTGGTGACATCCCCTCATTGTCTAATTGCATTAAAGATTCTGGCCCAGATTCAGTCATTAAGTCCGTTCCTATTCAGCACATTTCAAAGGGTGCTTCACTTTAGGCACATGCTTAATTCCCACTGATCTCAAAATGAATAAAGTAATTTCTTTCCATTGATTCTGGACAAAACTGGACGTTTTTTCCCTTAAAACATCAGAAGCAAAAGGACTCAGCCCCACAGACAGCTCGAAAACTACCGACAACAAGCAGGCCAGGAAACTTTACTGATTGCTGCTGAGTTTGCAGCGCCACGTTTCTTCCTCTATTCTAAATACAGGAAGTTCCTTTGTTACAAATCTCCCCTTAACGACACTAAAAACGGGATTGGGCCCAGGATCCTTGGTGAAACACAGGAACAGAGGAAAGGAATTACCTAGTGACTGTACTGTACAAACCCGGCAGGGCTAGGAAACCGACCTGAAATGGATTGGAGGGCATCTCATTCTCAACGTACACATGCGGAACCGTTCCCATAAAGAGCAAAACAAATTCTCAGGGGATTCTCAAGTCTTTGTGTTATTACCAATCTGTCCAAGACAGAGCCCTGACTGTTACCGAGTCAGGCAGCCACAGTTCACCTACCGGATTGATCCTCCGGAGACGGTTCATGGCGCGTAGGGGGCGGTCTGTCCTTCTGAAAGCCTCAGGCTTTGCCGAGATAGTCCTCAAACTATAAGTTATTTCATTTCATCAAGATGCCCAGCTACTTCCGGGTATCAAATAGCTGCCGTCTGATCACAGCCTTTTCTAGCAGGGTTGGGTTTTGATTTTATTGTGTTTAAAGAATCCTGTTCTTGTTCCACAGGGATAAACGTACTGTCCGCCGGCAGCATCTACTGAGTGTGAAAGCGAAAGTAACAGAGGGACTCGGAAATGGCAGCAACCCCGGGTGGGATCTGAGAATCTCCTCTTAAAGAAACAGCCACGTGGCTGCTGAGACAGAACTGGCCGGCCCGGAAGAGTCAAAGTTTCCGGGGCTCCAAATGACCTGAATACAGGAGTGACTGTGAAGAGACTGGCTCTTGCTTTTGGGGTGAACTGTAGTAAATGTCACAAATAATCATCACCTTTTACATTTGACAGGTTTCAGAGGAACAGCCGTGTTAGTCTGTATTCGCAAAAAGAAAAGGAGTACTTGTGGCACCTTAGAGACTAACCAATTTATTTGAGCATGAGCTTTCGTGAGCCACAGCTCACTTCATCAGATGAAGTGAGCTGTGGCTCACGAAAGCTCATGCTCAAATAAATTGGTTAGTCTCTAAGGTGCCACAAGTATTCCTTACCTTTTACATTATGTCACCAGAATAAATATTCCCCTGTGGACAGTTAGGAATAATATGAACAATACCTTTGCAGTGCGAAACTGGGGTAGAGGGTGAACCTCATTCTTCATGACTGTAACATCAGAAGATTGAAGCCCTGACTCTCCGTGTGGACAAGACTCAGTCTGAGGCCGAAAAGAGAAGTCAGAGAATAGAATAGCATTAAGGAATCCTGAGTTCTGACCGGACACCAAACAACGTTCTGTCCCGGAATAAGTGATCGGTTGGAAATACTAAACAGTGACACTGCACCCCGCATTCTTCATAGAAATGTTATTATTATATGATTATGGTGTAACTAAAATATGTTTTATGCAACATGGGTCATGTAAGATGTCCTTGGAAAGGTACTGAATACATCCAGTGCTGTGAGCTGTAGCTCACGAAAGCTTATGCTCAAATAAATTGGTTAGTCTCTAAGGTGCCACAAGTCCTCCTGGTCTTTTTGGGAATACAGACGAACACGGCTGCTACTCTGAAAACTATGGTTACTGAATATGATTATCCTGTTTGTATGCATGTATCAATTCTGTATCTAAAGTTAGAGATATTGACTCTGTAGCAATTACAACTGTGTTTTCACCTGGGGAACGCCCACTAGACAGTGAGCACTCAAGCTGGATGGGCCATTAGGAAGGAAAGTAGAACTGTGAAGATACTAATCTCCCTCCTTCCTGAGAAGTCTCCTAGGAGGCTCCTTAGACACTGCAAGGTCAGGTGATCCTGTTACCTGGCACTGGCCACCATCTTAACCTGGTACTTTCCCACTGGGATGGGTGTGGGTCAGACTAGGAGACAAAGGATTCCTGCCATATACTAAAGCTATATAGGGGAAGGAGTGACACCATCAATGATTCTTCTCGGTTTCTGTGCCCAAAGAAACACTTAGAAACACCTGAGAAACAAGGACTGAACTGGGGAGAAGGGCTGAATGCAGGTTAGAAGGATTTCTAGCCTGTGAATGAAACACCTGGGAAACCCAAGCTGTGAAGCTAATGCAGCTTGTGCCTTGTGAATCTGCCAACCTGTTTGCACCATCACTTAAGATGAGGATCTGCTCTTTTTCACCAACCTCTTTAGTATATTAAGCTTAGATTGTGGGAGTTGTTTGTTTGTTTGCTAAGTAATCAGCTTTGATCTAAACAACGAGGAGTCCTGTGGCATCTTAAAGACTAACACATGTATTTGGGCATAAGCTTTGGTGGACTGGAACCCACTTTATCAGATGCATGAAGTGGAAACTTTAGTTTGGCAATGTAATGATGCTAGTTCTGGCAGAACCCATCTGAGAGTGCCAATTCAGGACAAATTGCTTAAAGCAGGTCAGTTACAGCCCAAGGCTGGGGTTTCTGTGCACACCAAGACAAATCAAACCAGCCAAACAGAGAAGACTTTGGTTTTACCCCACTGGCTAACCACAAGTCACACAAGCAATTCCCTTAGACACTCCAGGTTCTCACTATCACCACCAGTGCCACTCCTTATGAGGACAAATGGTTATGAAAACCAATACCCCAGTAAAAGAAAAAAGCTTCTCTCGATCCCAAAGGACCAGACCCCAGTCAATATACAAATCAGTTCTTCCCCACAAATCACACTGTTGCCAATCCTTTCGAATCTAAAATCTAAAGGTTTATTCATAAAAGGAAAACAATATAGATGAGAGCTAGAATTGGTTAAATGGAGTCAATTACATACAGTAATGGCAAAGTTCTTGGTTCAGGCTTGCAGCAGTGATAGAATAAACTGCAGGTTCAAATCAAGTCTCTGGAGAACATCCACAGCTGGGATGGGTCTTTCAGTCCTTGGTTCAAAGCTTCAGTGTAGCAAAGTCCCTCCAGAGCTCAGAAGCAGGATTGAAGACAAGATGGAGGAGCTGCAGCAGCTTTTTATAGTCTCTTGCCATATGGTCTTTTTTTCTTTGTCCCAAAGACAAGCTGTCCATCACCTGGCCTGGAAAAACCTCAGAGTTCTGTCCATAGGCAGGTCCCTGCATACCTTGCTGAGTCACAAGGTGTGTCTGCCTTCTCTCAGTGGGTCAGTTGTATAGCTCATGGTCCTTAATGGGCCATCAAGCAGGCTAGGCAGAGCTGACACCAACTTGTCTGGGGTAGCACCCAAAAGCACAGCATAAGTTTGAAATACAGACAGTACAGAGCCAATACTTATATCTTTAAATACAAAAATGATACATGCAAACAGATAGCATAATCCTAACCAGTAAACCATAACCTCGTCTTAGACACCTTATATGACCCCCTTTATACAAGATTTGGTGCCACTACAGGACCTTGGTTGCAACAATGTTCTATATGGTCCCAGTTCAAGTCAATAACGTCACAGGCAGGTATATATACACATGCAAAGATGGGTGTGTTACATTACTATGCGGAGGACCAGTGTTAACAAGGTCAATTCAATCAGAGTGAATGTGGCCTACTCCTAATAGTTGATGAGAAGGTGTGAATATCAAAAGGGAAAATTACTTCTTGTAGTGAGCTAGCCACTCCCAGTCTCTATTCATACCCAGTCTGATAGTGTTACATTTGCATACGAATTCATAAGGGGGGGGAAAGGAGCTGTGCATCTCTCCCCACACATTAAGGGAGGGAGCAAATTTCATGAGCTTACGCTGTGTAGCTCCCTATACAGCGCAAGACAATATAACTTTGGGTTCATGCTCCAGAAGGGTTTTGTGCACTTGAGTGCTGGGCAATTCCCTGAGCAGAGGCTCCCCCCACAGCGCTGATGGCAGTCTCTGTGTGATTCTACAGCTGGGTGTGGCCCTGCCTGTGTGTGTGCTGGGGAAGGCTGGCGGGCCTGGCGCAGTACCTGAGGTGGCAGCCCAGAAGTGGGGTTCAACCCGTCACACTAATATTTACTAAACCACATCACAGACATAATACCTCTAAATAAAGAGTATTGACAGTTACACACAGGTAGGGTTGCCAACTCTCTCAGACTAGACTGACTGGATGCCGTTGATGCAAAATGGTGTCCGGTCCGGGAAAGTTGGCAACCCTACACATAGGGGGTGGCACATTAGTCACTGGACCAATGGGTCCTATGCCAGGGGCCACAGCCAATTAGGGGACCACTGGAAGCGCTCCCATGCCCTGACCAGCACATCTGCCCGGTGCTCCTGTGGGGGAGCATGGGGGAGAGGGGAGGGAGACTGCAGGAAAAAGGGGTGGGGAGAGGCCCCCACTTGCTCTGGCCCAGGATCCCACAAATGCCGAATGTGCCACTGCACACAGGGCTGTCTCTGACTCTGGACAAGTAAATATGATTATATTTTAGCTACACTGTCATAAATATAAAGGGAAGGGTCACCACCTTTCTGTGCACAGTGCTATAAAATCCCTCCTGGCCAGAGGCAACACCCTGTCACCTGTAAAGGGTTGAGAAGCTAAGATAACCTCGCTGGCACCTGACCAAAATGACCGATGAGGAGACAAGATACTTTCAAATATGGAGGGGAGGGGGGGAAACAAAGGGTTTGTCTGTCTGTGTGATGCTTTTGCTGGGAACAGTCAGGAATGCAGCCTTACAACTGTTAGTTAGTAAGTAATCTAGCTAGAAATGCGTTAGATTTCCTTTTGTTTAATGGCTGGTAAAATAAGCTGTGCTGGATAGAATGCATATTCCTGCTTTTTGTGTCTTTTTGTAACTTAAGGTTTTGCCTAGAGGGATTCTCTATGTTTTGAATCTGATTACCCTGTAAGGTATTTACCATCCTGATTTTACAGAGGTGATTCTTTTACCTTTTCTTTAATTAAAATTCTTCTTTTAAGAACCTGATTGCTTTTTCATTGTTCTTAAGATCCAAGGGTTTGGGTGTGTGTTCACCTGTACAAATTGGTGAGGATTCTTATCAAGCCTTCCCCAGGAAAGGCAGTGTAGGGCTTGTGGGGATATTTTGGGGGAAGACATCTCCAAGTGGACTCTTTCCCTGTTCTTTGATTAACATGCTTGGTGGTGGCAGCATAAGGTTCAAGGACAAGGCAAAGTTTGTACCTTGGGGAAGTTTTTAACCTAAGCTGGTAAGAATAAGCTTCGGGGGTCTTTCATGCAGGTCCCCACATCTGTACCCTAGAGTTCAGAGTGAGGAAGGAACCTTGACAAAAAAGAAAAAGAAATGGAGGCAAAGGGAAAAGAGAGGAAGCATGCACTGGAGATAGAGAAGGCAAAGGCTCAGCAGAATATACCGGATAACCCTAACAATCCTTCCCCAACAATCCACAAATGGGAACAACTATGTCCACAGTATGATGAATCCAGTGATATTGCTGAATATTTTCTCACCTTTCAGAGACTGTGCACACTCCATCAAATTCCTGAAGCTCACAAGATGACCACATTGGTCGCAAAATTGACTGGAAGAGCTCTGGACATAGTCAATAAGATGCCTATTGGTGAGGCTTCTGACTATAATAAATTCAAGGATTTGGTTTTAAAGCAATTTCAAGTTACACCTGAAACTTACAGAGTAAAATTTAGAGTCCTTAAGAGAGGACCTGGACTAAGTAATGTGGCTTATATAAACCAGATGAAGGATCTGTTAGATAAATGGGTCAAAGGAAGGGGTGTAATTAACTTTGAAGGAATGTGTGATTTGATGACTCAGGAGCAATTCCTGAATATATCCAAGGAGGATATAAAACAGTGTTTATGGGATAAGAAAATGGACTCAGCAGAAAGTCTTGCTTCTTATGCTGATCAATCCGAGCAGTCCCAGACTGCCAGAGAGGCGGGACAAACTGGAACAAAATGGGTGGAGGGAGGAGAGAGAAACGACCCTGGTCACAGTTGGAGCGGATACCAGAAGGGAACCCTCAGACCACACCCTACTACCGGGGGCAGCCCAAGACCCCAGCTACACACCAAGGAACACTCCAGACACCTTATCGTCCCACCACACCATTCTCCAGCAACGCAACCCACCTCGCCCCAGTGACTCATCAGCTGGACGATGTTTTAAATGTAATGAGCCTGGGCATGTAAAGGCCAACTGCCCCAAGATCCCCAACAGATTACAGTTCATTGCACTGGAATCACACCAGAGAGCTATGGAGGGAGCGGAGCGAAAGAGGCAGAAAAAATAAACAAATATAGAGAATCCCTCTAGGCAAAACCTTAAGTTTCAAAAAGACACAAAAAAACAGGAATATACATTCCATCCAGCACAGCTTATTTTACCAGCCATTAAACAAAAGGAAATCTAACACATTTCTAGCTAGATTACGTACTAACTAACAGTTGTAAGGCTGCATTCCTGATCCGTTCCCAGCAAAAGCATCACACAGACAGACAAACCCTTTGTTTCCCCGCCCCCCACCCCGTCCAGATTTGAAAGTATCTTGTCTCCTCACTGGTCATTTAGGTCAGATGCCAGCGAGGTTATCTTAGCTTCTTAACCTTTTACAGGTGAAAGGGTTTTGCCTCTGGCCAGGAGGGATTTTATAGCACAGTATACAGAAAGGTGATTACCCTTCCCTTTATATTTATGACATACGCTTTTATCATTAACATCTGAACCCATCATTAAAATATTATATCTCTCCAGCTAGTTTCTTCTAGCTCCTCCTTCATCCTTTCTCTTTTCAGTTTCTCTTGCCCAGCAGTGGCAGGAGGTGCTGAGGAGAGCTAGAAAACCCTGCCTGGAAGAGAAAAGCAAACAATGTCTGGTGAAGTTGCTGAGCTGGAAACTCCATCCGAGAAAAATAAGAAAGGTCAAAGCTTGAGGAGCCTGAGGAATTCAAGCTGCTGCCTCCTCCTCCTTCCCCATTTGGCACCAGCCTCCTGAAGACATTGGCTCTCCCTGGGGCTGCTCTGGGTTTAGTGACTAGCTCTGCTCTGACACAGTTCTCCAGCTCTGGCAGACGTCTGGCTCCTTGCAGACATTCTGGGCCAATGTTACTATTATTGAATCACGCTGTGATTGGACACATTGGTGCAGCTGGGAAGTGAGAACTGGCTCCATTGCTGCAAATATGTTTCTCTGAGCCCTGCTGCTCCTTGGCAGCCAGATGCCAGGCCCTAGTGATTTAAACCAGGAGCAGACAGATACAAATCACACCCCTTATACCACTGGGAGTGAAAGAGCTTCAACTTTGTCCCAGTTTGTCCCTTATCTGAGAGAGATGGTCTCCTGCAGCAGTTCCCCTGCCATTAACATGCCTGAGGCCACTGCTGGAATTGCTGCTGTGGGGAAGAAATCTATAGTTCATTCCATTCTAGCTGCCTTTGAACGTGATGTATCAGCCCGAAAGAAGATGGAAGCTCAGCGCCATGTGCCCTGCAGAGCTTCCAAATTCTTGGGGTTTGTGGAATGTTCCTCATTCAGGCGCCTTCTGTTGCATGTCAAAGGCAGATGCCATGACAAAGACACCTGTGAAAGGAGACACCCCTATCAAGTGCCCTGCAGTCCACTGCACTAGAAGCCACGAGTGTGAGGGTTTGAATCTCATTTCTACAGGTTTGTGCTTGTATTGTCCTGAACATCCTAATCTTTGTTAGTGATAAAACCTCATATCCCCTCAAAAGCAGTTAAGCATTAGACATGTTCTCTCCGTGCTTCACCATTAAGGTAGCGGGGAAGTGTGATATTTTGGGAAATCTGCCTTTACACCTTATGAATGCTGGTTGCTGTTGTGAGTGGTTGTTAATGTATTTTTGAACGTGTCTGTGAATTCCACTGTTTCTGGCAGCACCTTCATCTGATACACACCAGACAGAGGACAATAGGAAGCGCTTAACCTAAATGTCCGTGCTTTGACCACACAACTGTTATGCTACCTAGCAATTGTACCCTAAGGGAAACCTGTTTTCCACCTGTCCTCTACAGGCGGCTGGTGTCGGAGGAATGGAATGTTACGGAGCAGAAATCCAAGGTGTGATGCTAGCTTTTAAAAACCACAGAAGCAGGGTAGGTCAGGAGAATACTCCCAGAGAGCCACACAGAACAGGAAGCGTTGGGCAGGAGAGAAGAAGGGGTAAGGACTGGCCAAGGTCAGAGTAGAAGAGCTGGGGGAGAAGCCTCCAGGTTTCAGCACACAAGGGATGCATGGCAACAGAAGGATGCTGGGTGAACTCTGACCCCAGCCCAAAGAGTGCTCTGGAGTAGGGAGGAAACATGTGGGTAGGGTTTGGTTTTGTGTAGGTCTGTGTGATGCTTCTGCTGTGAAAAGGCAATGCTGTGTTTGAGTCCTGTGCAAAGTTAGTCTGTTATGTGCTACACTTATCACATGCCCCTAAAAGAGTTAGCCTGTAACCCAGCAGGCTCACCCCTCAGATGGGATGCTGGGAGAAGGTGTGTTTCAGCTACTGGGGTAGCCTGGGGGTCAGTGGTGGACGGTAGCCTAAGGCAGGTGGGCTGAGGAGCTTCATTTCCATGGGTAAGAGAGTGAGACATACTGCCCAGGAAACATACCAAGGAGGCCAAAATACTGCGTCCTGCTGAAACCCAGGGAAGCTTTAAAACACCCCATGATCCAGGGGCTGGATTCCCCTCCTAGCACTCTGGTCGGTGGGGACACTCAACCAGACCTGTGACAAGTGGCTGCACAAGGTCACTGCAGGAGGAAGAGAATACTGTTTTGAACACTGTTTGCCAGAAGCTGGGAATGGGCGACAGGGGATGGATCGCTTGATGATTGCCTGCTCTGTTCGTTCCCTCTGGGGCACCTGGCATTGGCCACTGTTGGAAGACAGGACACTGGGCTAGATGGACCTTTGGTCTGACCCAGTACGTCTGTTCTTATGTTCTAACCCATAGCAGCATAGCCACCCAACAGACCTGCCTATCAGGATTTCTGAATGGTCTATATGGTATTTGGTTACCTATCACTAACCACAGCACCACAACAGAGCCCAGGAGAGAACCCAGGAATCCTGATCTCCAGTCTGCTGTCTAGTAAACAGCTGTATATGCTGCAGAATGTGTGTCAAGCACCCCTCCCTCCCCGGGGTTGAGCCACAGAAACAATAGCAATTACTCCTGAAACTCAAGTAATAGATAGGGTGATTTTGTGGTTGCAAGTCATAATTTTCCCCCGAGATTTTTCAATGCTTTATTTCATTTAGACCATAGTTAAACTGTTATAATCTGTAGCCTCTCCGCCCCCCCCCCCCCCGCCCGTCACTGGCAAGCAGCCTGTGGGGGCCCGGAGAGGAGCGCTAGGACCAGGGAGAAAGTGGGCAGGGGGAGGGATCCTGTTTACCCCTCCCCAGCCCTGCTGCGCCTGCAGTTTACTCCTGGCACCTCCCTCGCTCCAGGGACCAACCCTAGCTCCCGCCCCGCTGTGCTTTTGCCCCCAGCCCCTGCCTTGCTCCAGTCAGCAGGGACTAATCCTCCCGCCGTGCCCCATTGTGCTCGTCTTGCCCCTGGCCCCTGCCTCGCTCCAGCTGGGGACCAATCCTCCCCCCCCCCACCCGTCTCGCTGTCAGGGTGGATAACAATCAATGATTTAAAAAAAAATTAAAAAATTGGATTTTTTGGATAAAATGCTTTTTGAGAAAAAAACCTATCTAAAGATAGTTTTAATTAAGATAGGTTATAGCTCAAAGATCGCTCATCATGGAATAGGGATGATAAATTATATTTCTATCGTATGAGACAATATATTCATGTAATGTCTGAGAAAAGTTTTGTAAATGAGTTCTAATAGTTGATGGATTAGGGACCCAATCTTATGGGGTTCAACAGGCTTCTGTATAGATTATTTAGGTTAATCTTTCCATCTACCCAATGGGACTCAGTGCTCAGTCTAGAAGACACCATCAGAGATGCTTAATTTTTCAGTTCTCAAACTGTGGATTTGTGTCTCCAGAGGTAACATGCTTGTTAACAGCAAAAATGTTTTAAAATAAATAAATAATATGTAAAGGTGAGAAATAACTGACCTCACCTCTATTGTCCCTCTGCAAATTTGTGTACATGGAGTCAATCCCTTTGTACCTCTCTCTAAAAGTGCAAAGTTTCAAAAAGTTCAATGAATAGAAGACTGTTGGGGGCAGAATAGATCTGGACAAGGAGAAGAAGTCTGGAGATAAATGTGAGAAGTGAGGGACATATGCTTTTTTGTTAAAATATTATATGTTTGCTGTTGAAGAAAAAATCCAGAATACTTAACGTTGTTTTCGTTAAATAAAACAATTGAAATGTCTGTCTGGTGATGTTCTCCTCCTAATACAGCCTGGCAAGAAAATCCTCCAATTATTAATGATTAACCTGTTGAATTGGAGATCATTCACCTCCCAATGACAATAAATATCTGCTTCAATTACCTTTGGTAAATGAAATAACCAATCATTCATTTTCTGCTATAGCTGTAAAACTAATCCGAAAAGTTTTCAAAATAAATCACTGTTTAAAAATGTATAGTGTGTACCTTCTAAAAATGAAACCTACATCGATCTCTGAGTTGTGAAGAATATGTATTAAGGTTGTAACAACAAACAAGAATGCACATTTATATAGAAAACCCTGATTAAATCGAGACTTCCTGACTAGTGATTTAAATCATGATTTAAATCAAATGCGCCCTGCCTGCTGTGCTCTTGCCCCTGGCCCCTTCATTCCCCAGGGGGCCCCACAAATATGTTTGGCGCCGGGCCCACAAAAAGCTAATCCGGCCCTGTTTAATACAGTCCTAATAACCATTATATTTTTCATCTCCTGCGCCAAATGAAAACTCCCCTTTTAATTACTTCAGTAATAAACAGCCCTTGTACGCTACACTGGAGTTTATGGTGAAGGGAGTGTCTTTATTGCTGTAAGGTCGAAGGTTAAAGCCCAACCTCTCTCTGTTCTCAGGTACAAATCAAACAGGGACCAAACTGCGTAAGTTGTTAGTTCTAAGTCCTGACTGGTCAGCTGACATAGTGCTCCCCTTGTGACAGGATCCCCCGCGTGCAAACTGGATCTGGGGTACCACTGTGGCCCCTTACGTCTCCAGCCTGGGCTGTCTCTCACAATGCTTTGAAGCAGTAAACCCCATTGGGAGCTGTCATCACTCAGCACAAAAATAGGTGGAACCCCACACCCAGCTGGATTGCCTGAATGCTCCCAGAGCCACTCACACATCACACAGAGAAAGACACCAGCCAATATCCCCCAGCTCCCCAGCCTTGCACCCCAGTGTAAGTTTATTGCCCAGTGTGGAGAGGACATGCACCAGCCAGAAATGGAAATCCAGCTGAGGTGAGAAAGGAGAGCTTGCCAGAGATGTGGCTTGTTACAGGGGCTGCTGTAAAGTTGGATACAGTGTTGCACTATTTAATGCACTACACTGTGGAATTTGTATGTTCTTGCAGCTGGATGGTGTGAGCTGAAATTATTTTCCTTAAGGGGAAGGCTGTCATTGCTCCTTGTTTTGCTGGGGAATGCATGGCTGGAGATCTGTAGCCATCAGTCACTCGCCTTCATACTGCTGCTGTTTCATGTGGCTGGGCCCTGCAGCCAGAACTCTTTTATGGCAGAGTGGATCTGAGATCAGGATCAAGAGGGAATCTGGGGAGTGGCCTTCTGGAGCCAGAACAGGAGCTGCAGCTGCGATGGGAAAGGCTAGCTGGGCAGAGGCATCCTGGGGAAGCAGCTGGTTACTTCCTGAGCAACCAGATACAATGTTGTTACAGATCCTGACTCACATTGTGATGAGATACATTGTTACCCCTGTGTAAGGCAAACTGGTTACATGGTTGTAAACTTGCTTCTAACCAGCCTTGCTGCTTCATGGCATCCAGATGCTGTCAGCTCTGGTGCATGGGCTCAGGGTGAGGATCCCACTGCTGCTGGGTTTTTGTTGCTGGTGAACGTATTGCCTGAGAATTGCAGTCTTCAATCAGATACATGTGACATGCAGTTATTTTTGGCCAACAGAAGTGGCCTCCAGGGGCTGAGGTGGAAGTTGGAGAGATGAATCCCTCATCCCATGTCACTTGCAGCTGACTGTGCCAATGGGACAGTTCCCAGACTGTTTAGTGTAACAGCGGGCTGGGAGAGTGGGAATACTCTCCAACAAGGACACACACACACAAAACAAGGGTTGGGGGAAAGTGAAACAAGCGAGAGGCCATGAGTACAAATCATCCCACTTCTACTGAGTGTGGTTTCAGAGTAACAGCCGTGTTAGTCTGTATTCGCAGAAAGAAAAGGAGTATTTGTGGCACCTTAGAGACTATTGGTTAAATAAATTGGTTAGTCTCTAAGGTGCCACAAGTCCTCCTTTTCTTGGAGTGTTGTTTGTGTTTGCAGGCACCTCCCAGCCCTTATGACTGACCATGACCTCCTATTCACAGACCTAGAAGGCAACCTAGGATTGGACACCTTTGCAGCCCATTTTGCTAATAAGTGAACAGAAGTCGCACAAGGTCACTGAAGTCAAAATGGGGAACAGAATCAGGGTCTCCACATGGAATCCCAGGTCTTAGCTCCTCAGCCCCACGGCCTTGGCTGAAAGTGTCAAGTATCTGTTCATTGGTTCACCTGTTGCTAACGGTTACACCACACCAGAGCCAGCAACAGGAGACCAGAGCCCTGATCGCAAATGTTCTGCTGATGACTGGCAAACACTGGTCTAAGCCATTAGCACAGCCTGTGTCATGTTCCCTCCAGCAGCTGGCCCACACACAGCCCAACAATTATTCCCAGAGCTGAAGTGGTGTGGTGGGGATCTGAAGAGACATGATTTAAATCAGCGGTTTTCAAAGTCTAGGTCACAGCTCTGCAGGGTTCACCCCTGGCAGGGAAGGTGGCCGCTTCTTTATTTGTATCCCACAAGGTTTCATCTACATTTAATGGGTTATTTAGTTGCAAAGAAATATACAATGGAAATGTAATTACAGGGGTATATGCAATCTACATGTAAGATAACAACAAACAGCCTTTATTAGTTTTCATGAAGTTTCCACATCAGACATCTTCTCATCTTAACACAACCCTAAACTGAAGTGTGTGTTAATCTAATTACCAAGGCCTACAGAATGGAAAGGTAATGTAATAATAAACAACAAGATTTAGACAAGTAAAAACAATACACTTAACATCTCTGGTTTGATCTCTGTCTGCACCAGTGAATTGGCCTGAATACACATTGATACACTTAACCCTTCTTTGATATTCGGACACAAGTGAACTAGTGCTCTGCTCTGAGCTGGTCTGTCAGAGTCACATAGGCAATGTATTTTGCACACTGTAATTGCCTTTGAATTACAAGTTCCCAACTGGCAAGAAGGAAGATCAGCATCATGTGGCCAGCAGAGCTCCCAAATTACTGGATTAGTGGAAAATTCACTATTTTCCCTGATTTCCATTGCTTTTGCTGTCGTGCTTCAAAAGGAGACAGCTATTCACAGACACACGTGTGACTCTTCTGCCAGCAAACATGCAGCAAAGTCAGCATTAGAAGCCTTGACTTCAAATGTCACCTCTCTTTTTTGTTCTTTATATTTCCATGCACATCACAACTCGTGTCACAAATACAACACGAGATCCCCTGCCTGAGATAGCAGAGAAGTATCAGACACTTTCTCCCCCTGATTACAAAGTATTTGAGAGGCTGCACAAGGTCACTTCAGGTGGAACTGGGAAAAGAACCCAGCTCTCCAATATGGAAAACCCAGGTGCTAGCCACTCATTCCTACTGCCTTTGGGTTGAATGCATAAAATAGATATGATCTGGTTAGCACCACTGCACAACAGAGCCAGGCACAGAACCTTGGAGCTCTGACCTCTAATCTGGCTCGTAAGCATTTGTGTACCTGATGGAACAGTGTGTCAAGTCCCCCAACAGGGATTGGCCTCAGAAATAATGGTGGGGGACCGGGGAGGCCATGTTACAAATCCTGCTGCTGTGGGAGTGGGGACTGAGGGGTTCCATGGGGTATTAAAAAAAGAAAACTAAAATATATAATTTAATTCACCCGCTCGTTGAAAATGTTATAAGCAATTGATTGAGGGGCAATGTGCCCTGAAATCCTGGTATTCCAGATTGAAAACATCAGTCTCAAAATATGGGCTGGGTTTTTCTCAGGAGCCAAGTCCCCATTGAATTCCTGCCCTGAAGCCCTGGGGATTGCACTGGTTGGACAGACGTGGTCTAAGAAGCATTAGGGCCAAGCCCCATTAGACAGGCTGATTTGTTGTTAGAATGGTTGGGCTTTGCCCTAGTGCTGTCCTGAACACTCTCAGCAGCAATGCCTTCCGGGTAGGTATCTACAGTCCCAGTCCCTAGAAAGATCACCGAAGCAGTGGATCCTGAGAGATTTGAAGATGCTGCACTGTGGGACTCATGAAACCGCTGTGGTTGGTCCTTGCCCATGTACACCGCAGAACAGGTCAGACTGACCCAGGTCAGCACAGCCCAGGAGTTAGTTTTGCTGCAATCCAGTGTAATCCCAGTGGTAAATGACATGGACCCCTGAGCTGTCTGGAGCCCTTTTGTGTGTGGATTCAAGGTGCTGGGGGAGGGGGGGCGGAGGAGGTTTGTGCATTATTTAGCACAGTCACCTCCTGTGCTGGCATCTGAGTTTAACCCCTTCATCCCAATGAGAAACCTCATCTCCCTGCTGGGCCTGGGATGTTTGTCAAAGAGTCTTTCCTTCCTAATGGCCGCACTTCATCACTGCTCAGTGCTGTTGTGGGGTGGCAGGCTGGTCTAGCAGTTTGGGCACTGGACTGGACCTTCGGATATCTTGGTTGTATTCCCAATTCTGCCACTGACCTACTGCATGACCTTGGACAAGTCACTGCCCTCTCTGTGCCTCAGTTTCCCTTCCCCACCTCTTGTCTACTTCGTCTGCAAACTGTTCAAGGTGGGCATTGTCCCTCATTGTGTTTTATGCAGGGCCCAGATCTCATTTGGGGGCTGTGGGGACTGCTGTGATCCAAATAAAACTAATAATAAGTTCTATGATACAAATCAGTAACAAGATCAACAGCTTGTAACTTCCCCATCTCCAGCCTGAAGGCAGCATTCTCACATAGACCGGCCTGCAGGTCTTGTGATTCAAGCCTCACTGATCATTTAACCGCTTCTGTTCTGTAAAAAGCAATTTTCCAATGTGCTGGGGGGAGGGGACTTGACACCTGGCTCTGCCCAGGCCCCACCCCGACTCCACCCCTTTTCCCAAGGCCCCACCCCAATTCTACTCACCCCATTCTGCCCCATCCCCGGAGGGTGCCAATGCTTACTCCTCCTCCTCTCCCCTCAATAGCCCCCACAGCTGAGCTTGACAGGCGGGAGGCATGGAGAGGCACTGATCAGCAGGGCCTGACAGCAGTACCCACGCGGTCGGCACCTATGATAAAAAAGTTCCCTTATTTCACCAGGGGAAGCTGGTTTTAATAAGGATTCCGCTTCTTAGATAAAAGTCTCCCATGTCAGGTATCTTGAAAGACTATTTTTTGCCCTTCTTGCCACTCTCCCAGATCATCTATTTTTCAGTAGTATCTCCCATTCAATGAAGGCTTTGGAGAGCTGAATGATGCAGATACACTTGCAACAGGCAACTTCCGGTGAAATGAACCTTGTAACCAAAGTTATTACCATTAAATTTGACAGCAACTCCCTACCTTGTACTCCTGGGCAGCTTCCTCTGTAGGAACCACCATGTGAGCTCTGTGCACTTGGGATCTGTCGCACACCACACAGATGGGGGTTTGATCCTCTTCACAGAACAGTTTCAGAGCCTCCTGGTGTTCCCCACACACCCTGCCCCCTCCTGCTCCTTTCGCTGCCTGAAAAGTCAGCCCCTTTGGCTATTTCTACATTTGCCAGCTGCCTGTTGGGCCTGAGGTTTCTCTGTTGCAGTTTCTCTGCACTGAGGGCAGGAGGCGGCTGAGTCGGGTCCCTCCCAGCACTGGGCGATGCAGGCGCGGCAGAAATTGTGCCCACACTCCAGAGTGACAGGGTCTGTGAAATACTCCAGACAGACGGGACATGTCGCTTCCTCCTGGAGACTTTCCACGGGGCTCTCCGCAGCCATGGCTCCCTCTGGGCAGTGGGACAAGGTTACTTTCACTTTCCTGAGGTCAGGAAGGTAGGGGCAGGCTGGGGGTGGGGGTGCTGTACCAGCACTGATGGTGAAAAAAATCCAAATAAAAACAAAAAACAAAAGCCTGGCCCCCCAACTGCCCCAGCCAGGGCCCCCACAATGCCAGAGCCAGACCCCCACGCCTCCACCCCACTCTGGGCCCCATGCAACACCCCACACACACACACACACTGTCCATGCTAAGGCCTCCACCATACACCCCCACACACTGTATATACCAGCACCCCCTACTCATTCTGCATTCAAATCCCTCCCCCCATACACTCTGGGGACCCCCTGAAGCAACACCTCTCTGTGCCCCGCCAGAAACCCACACAGCCAGTGTCCCCTTTGCCCCTCTTACCCCCTCCCCCCCCCCCCCCCCCCACGATACCACCAGTCCAGTGTGCTCACCAGGACCCACCAACCAACACTAAGAGAAAGACAGGCCAACACACCGAGCAGAACTTTTAATATTTTTTTAAAAAAAGAAACAGAAAAGAAAAGCAGGGGAGCCGACCCGAGGTGCAGCCAGTACACACCCAGAGCAGATCCCCAGCAGACACCCCCTCCCAGGCTGGTGCACCCCAGATAACCAAAGACTGACCAATAATTAGCACAGGGCAGTGGGTGCCACTCCCCTCCCCCCACCAGCCCAGTCGAGCCACCCCCAGCCCAGCTGTGCCAACCCCCCAACTCGCGCAAACCCTGCTGCAGCCTCCGCCTGCCCCTCCCCCACACAGCCTGTGTGTCCCCCCGACCCCAGCTGCCCCACAACAGCCCCCCCGCCCCGGTGCACTGCAACTGCCAGGCCAGCAGGGCAAGGGCAGGTTAAATCGATGCTGCTCTGCTGCAGGTACTGCTATCCCCCCCTCAAACCACAACGCCCCGCCCCCCCCAACCAACAACCTCCCTGCCATGAACCAGGCGCAGCAAAGCAAGCTGGTGGCTGGGGTGGCCCTGCTGAAGGGGCGGCACTCCGGCAGCAGCCCCGGCGGCAATTCGGCGGCAGCCCCTCTCCGTTGTTTCCCAAGGCTGCAATTCACTTCACCTCTGGGTGCCCTAGATCCCACCTGCCAATGCTGACCCTGCCTCCTAGGCTGAATCCATTCATGGCTGTGTGGTGATGGGGGAAATGGCGATACCAAGGTGAGTAGATTTGGGCTGAATTACTCCACAGTCTGAGAGTGAGAGCCAGCTCCCTGCAGGGGGCACGGGAGAGTGAGGGACTCAGGCCAGCTCCGCATAGAGGGCGGTCAGGGCTTTAGCCCTGCAGCTTCTGCCGCTAGGGCATCTGGGGGTCCTGAACTGGGGGCTTCAGCCCCACGTCTTCTCCCAGGGTCCAGGGCTTCTCCCACCCACCCTGCACGGCTTCTGCCGGGGTCCGTGGCAGTGTTCCCTGTAATTTTTTATGTCCATGTGCGGAATGACTTTTGTTATGTGCACCAATATGGAGGTGTGTGGTAGGGCTGGGGCCAAGCGGTCTCAGGGGGGCTCAGGGCTGGGGCATAGGGTTCGAGTGCGGGGCAGGTGAGGGCTCTGGCTGTGCATGTGGGGTTAGGGGTCAGGCTGGTGATGAAGGGTTTGGGGTGCTGGCTGCCCCGGGTACTACCCTCAGCCCTCTCTCACCGAAGCAGCTTGGGGCCACTTGAGAGGTGCCTCTCCATGGTCACAGCATCTCCAGTGGCTCAGCCGGGGGCATCTGTCCCCCAGCCAGAGCAGGTCCGGGCTAGGCTTGGTGGGGGTCAGGGAAGGGGCGTAGCTGAGAGGGAATTTAGGTCCGGGGTTTCTCCTTTATCCCCACCCTGCCCAGCGCAGCTCCTGCTGGGGTCTGGAGCTTCTCCTCCCCCTAATCTGCCACTGCACCCATCCAGCCTGTGCGCGTAGGAGCCCTGCAGCACACCTGGGTGATTTCAAACGGCCTGGGGCTCCCGGCCACCGCTACCAGGACCACCGCAGTGGTGGTAGCCAGGGTCCCCAGGCCCTTTGAAATCTCCTGGGCCCCTAGGCAATTGCCCCCTTGCCCCCCCCAGTGGCCCCTGGTGGGTGAAAGGTGTAACTGCAGCACGTCTCTGACAGAATGTATTTTCTGCAGAGAAAAAGAAAATTCTGGATGGCACATGAATTCTGTGCCTACGCAGGGGCACAGAATCCCCTGAGCAGTGTTTGATGGCTTGTGTTGCTCTCCCTTTTATCTAATCCCCGGTAAATGCAGTTTCACCCCTTTTAATTATTTATTTTATTACTCTCATTGTTCTTAGTTCACCATCACTTTGGGTAAGACTGTGTAGAGGTATGTCCTTGTGCTACCTGGTTCACGACTGACTTACTTCGCCCATGTTCACTAAGGGCACTGGCCTATTGTTGGTTTAAAGCCCCTTAAACGGATGAATGTAGCAGCTTCCCTTTGTCCAGGTTAACGGTTAGACATGAGAGCAAGTCACAATAGCAAAGAGAAGACCCGAGGCCACTCTGGAATTTTTGTGTTTTGTGTGTGTCCACACGCGCACCCAGTCACAAGTTGACTGATAGAGTTTGGAGCAGTGAGCAAAGGAAGATTTCTGAGGTTTTTTTGGATGGGTGGGATGGTTTGGTGCCTCCTTAGATAATGGAAACAGAACTTCCTACATACTTTGTAAATACACTAGATTGTATGAAAGATACCAGACTCATCATCAAATTCTGCTCTCAACTAGAACAGTGCGCAGGGCCTTCAACATCAGCCATCCACTCGGGTCAACCTAATAACACACTCTTGTATGAAATCTCTCTCAGAGGCAAATTTCTACTGTAATTTTAACTAAACATAGATATACAGTAGTGATAACCCCAAGAAATCATATGGTACATCATGCCTCAAAGAATTATGATTTAAAACCAAATATGTTTGGGGTTCTTTTCGTTTTTTGTTCCTGAGCCTTTAGGGGTGCATTAGATTCATATTTTCACTTTTTTTCCAAAACCACAAGTTAAATTTTTTTTATTGGTATACTTAGTGAAAACTGTGATTCTCAAGCAACCATTTGATTCCAGAAGCTTGTGCTTTCAGAATAAAAACACCAAATACTGCCACCCTCATGGTAAAATGGCAAGAGTCGGTAACACTGGTGATATGTATTTGGCTATCTAGACACACATGACACTGGTATCAATGACAATTGCACTGAATACAGCTAAGGACATGGTTACATTATGTTTCTGGATACCAGGCTGTAGCTTGCAAGCTGAAATTGCAACCATTGATTGCCTGTTACTGCTCTGAAAGGTTCCATATATCTGGATGACCTTGTAAACTGGAGTAATAGGAATAGGATGAAATTTAATAGTGAGAAGTGTAAGGTCATGCATTTAGGGATTAATAACAAGAATTTTAGTTATAAGCTAGGGACGCATCAACTAGAAGTAACGGAGGAGGAAAAGGACCTTGGAGTATTGGTTGATCATAGGATGACTATGAGCTGCCAATGTGATATGGCTGTGAAAAAAGCTAATGTCATCTTGGGATGCATCAGGAGAGGTATTTCCAGTAGGGATAAGGAGGTTTTAGTACCATTATATAAGGCACTGGTGAGACCTCACCTGGAATATTGTGTGCAGTTCTGGTCTCCCATGTTTAAGAAGGATGAATTCAAACTGGAACAGGTACAGAGAAGGGCTACTGGGATGATCCGAGGAATGGAAAACTTGTCTTATGAAAGGAGACTCAGGGAGCTTGGCTTGTTTAGCCTAACTAAAAGAAGGTTGAGGGGAGATATGATTGCTCTCTATAAATATATCAGAGGGATAAATACCAGAGAGGGAGAGGAATTATTTAAACTCAGTACCAATGTGGACACAAGAACAAATGGATATAAACTGGCCACTAGGAAATTTAGATTAGAAATTAGACGAAGGTTTCTAACCATCAGAGGAGTGAAGTTTTGGAATAGCCTTCCGAGGGAAGTAGTGGGGGCAAAAGATCTATCTTGCTTTAAGATTAAACTCGATAAGTTTATGGAGGAGATGGTATGATGGGATAACATGGTTTTGGTAATTAAATATTCATGGTAAATAGGCCCAATGGCCTGTGATGGGTTTTTAGATGGGGTAAGATCCAAGTTACCCGGGAAAGAATTTTCTGTAGTATCTGGCTGATGAATCTTGCCCATATGCTCAGGGTTTAGCTGATCGCCATATTTGGGGTCGGGAAGGAATTTTCCTCCAGGGCAGATTGGAAGGCCCTGGAGGTTTTTCGCCTTCCTCTGTAGCATGGGGCACGGGTCACTTGCTGGAGGATTCTCTGCTCCTTGAGGTCTTCAAACTACAATTTGAGGACTTCAATAGCACAGATATAGATGTGAGGTCTTTTTTAGGAGTGGTGGGTGAAATTCTGTGGCCTGCATTGTGCAGGAGGTCAGACTAGATGATCATAATGGTCCCTTCTGGCCTAAATATCTATGAATCTATGAATCTATGAATCTGAAATGGCTTTATGTTCCTATGACAATTAATACCATTTTGGACTTCCAATATTATGAACTTTTTATACCTTTTAATTAAAAATAATAAACCTAATGTCTGTAACTAATCCTCCCATTCTGTGAACACTGAAGCATATGCTTTTTGGAGGTAGCTGCCCTGGGACATGTGTAAGGTGATCAGTAGATACTGCCAGGCTTATGGCCTGAGGACATCCTCATTTTTTGTACCTCAGTGGTGGCAACCCTATTTCAAAGCCTTCGCTGTCCTTCATTCTCACAAGTTTACTTTTTTTCCCTTCCAAACAGGGGCATCGTTTGCTGTGGGCAGGTGCCCCTCCAACCTTGGTTCCCCCGCCCGCAAAATTTTCATAGCTCTTTGCCAGGGGTTGTGTGAAAAACAGCCCCGTCAAATTTAGCCATCGGGTTTAGCTACCAGTGGTGGTTTCTGATACTATCCATATCACGTCTTGCTTTCCTATCTGAATTAACTACCCCCAACTTTCCACGTGGGTGTCTCATTCAGAGGGCCCTGCCTGCCACATCCCTCCTCACCCCCGCGAGACCGCCCCCCCCCGCCTGCCACTCACCACATTCTTCCTCACCCACCCCGTGAAACGCCTGCCCGCTGCTCACTGTGTGCCTCCTCACCTCCACCCCATCCCCTGTGAGATCCTTCCCCCACTGCTCTCCATGACCCTCCTTTCCTTCACCCCCCCAACAAAATCCCCCCCCAACTGCCACTTGCCCCATCCCTCCTCATCCCCCAGCCCCTGCAAGATCTCCCAGCCCACGGGTCACTGTGTCCCTCCTCTCCTCAACCCTCCCCGCAAGACTGCCCAGCGCACCCTGTCCCTCCTCTCATCCACCCCCCTACCCACAAGATGCCTCTACCCATCACTCACTGTGTCCCTCCTCTCCTCCATCTCCTTGCCCGTGAGACTCCCCATACCTCACTCATGTCCCTCCTCTACTCCATCGCCCCGTGAGATCCCCACGTTGCTGTGTCCCTCCTCTCACCCATCCCCTGCCCGCAAGACCCCCAACCTGCTCCGCATCCTTCCTCACCCCTCCTCCCCGTCAAGAGCCCTCCCCCCTTGCTGCATCCCTTATCAACGCTGCCCTCACATGGGCAGGAGAGTGATGCAGTGCATGGTGGTGGCTGGGCAGGGCCTGCGGTGAAGTGGGGACAGGGCCTGGGGGGGCACCGGGGTGGAATGGGGTTGCAAGAGGTGGGACAGGGAACTAGCCTCCCCCAGGGGAAGCTTCACCTGCCACCCTGGGACTCAGAATCTTTCCCCTCCTGCCCCCACCTCTGCCCGGGGAGGGGACTAGAGACTCTGGCAGCCCCAGCAGATGGTACAACTCAGTGAATATTGACAGCGCTTCCCCCCACCCCACCTTCAATCTCACTGTGTCCCAGCTGCCCCTGTGCTGGACTTTGCTATGGGGCCTCCCCACTGCACCTGGACTGCTCTGAAATGTCACAGCTCGGACAGCAACAGGCCACACGGTACCAGGATTGAACCTGCCCAGAATGTCACTGCTCAGCAGCAGTCGCAGCACGCAAGTACATTAGCCTGGGGCAGGGAGTAAGGGGGCTAAACAAGGGAAGGGGGTTCATGGTGGAAGCTACAAGTGTCAGGGGGCCAGGACAGATTAAGGTTTTGTGAGGCCCTGGGCCGCAGCAAGTGAAGGCCCCTTCCTACCCCTTCTGCCTGCAGAACCCCCCCTCCCCACACTCCTGCTGGGGAAATGGGGCCGGAGTGCTCTGCCCACCTGGTGCTCCAGCTGCAGAGCAGGGCAAGACCCCGCACCCCGACGCCATTCTCTGGCTGGAGTTCTGGGCGGATGGAGTGGGGCAAGCCCCCTGAGCCCTGACCCCACTCTCTGGCAGGAGCACTGGGCAGGCAGAGTGGGTTGGGGCACAGAGGCGCCCATTTTTCTGGGGCTCCTGGGCACAGGCCACATTGGCCCAGTGGCAAATCCGCCACTAGGGAGGAGGTACGGAATAGGTGGCTGGTGGAAAGAGGGGGCGGGTCATGCCAGTAATGGGGAGGCTGACTTGACGTCCTGTTTACCAGAGATGGGACCATGCTGGGGTCATGGTGGATGGAGAGAGGAGAAAAGACACAAGCTCCCAGCGGTGATCACAGGAGCTTCCCAGACCTGTATAATGGAGCCAGGGGAGCCCCTGTCTGTGATCAAGGCTCAGTTCCTCTGCTTGAGACAGGAGCAAGGGTCTCACACAGACACAGTCCCTGCTCACCCAGTCAGTGTGGGGTCACTGCAGAGCTCCTGGCTTTCTTCATGGGGGAAAAGATGAAGGAAGAAACAAAGGGACACTGGAGATCGGACATCAGCACGGGGAGACAGAACAAACTCCCCCTGGAGAAGTGGCTGTGGAGGTGCATGTCCCACTGGTTCCGTACAAGGGGTGGCAGCGGCTGTCACAGATCTCTGCAGGGTACAGTGCACATGCGAGCGGTGGAGGGGCAGGAAGCATAGATTCAATATGCTATGGATTCAGTATGGTGTGGTAGGACATAGGCACAAACCTCACCTCACCTTGTGATGCGCCGTGAAATGAAGGGTTCTGGGGAGATCTGCCCTGAACAATCACATCCACTCCCATATACAAAGAAAATGAGGCACATTGCCTCATGGGAACAGATATTTGGACATTGATAAAATATGATCTTTAATTACCTTCTTCTATAGGTGCCACGGATCTTCTCCACCCTAAAACCAGCAACATAATTAGAGAGGAGAGCAGATCTGAACACGTATTGCATGATTCAATATTGTACAAACTAATACACTGAGGGAAAAGGAAAGTTATTCGTTCATCAGAACCTCCACTGGACTGCATGAGTGTCTCTCTCCCAGGGTGGATCTTCACTGCAGGGTTAGTCCAGAATCTTACCTGGCCGTTGCCCCAACCTGTTTAATGCACAAGCACAAAAGCTCTGACTCAAGTTTGGTGGTGCTTTGCACCCAGGTTAGCTGGCAAGACTTTGGGTAGAAGCTAGAGCCCAGGTATCACTTTACTTCAGGTTGGTTACATGCCTACTCTGCAGTGTGGAGGGAAGATAATCATCTCAGGTGCTGATAGTCCACCAGGGCCTTCACACAATTCCTCCTGGGCCATAGTTTTTTGGCCAATACCTACTTTACTACTGTATTGCTTATCAATTTTTCAAATTAGCTTTTGGTGTGAAATTCATCCAGTTTAGTCTTTCCCCACGTTTTATAAAGTTACATGAACAAACAAACCTCAAAAGAATGATGAGGATGATGCTGATAAAAAAGCAAACAAATAACTAAAAAGGTTTCCTATTGCAACAATTTTAAAATTTAAATTTAAAAGCAAACAACCCCACCACAATTAAACAAACAGCCACATGAGTCTCCAAAATGGTACAAAAAGTTTCATTTTAGAGGAAAGATAATGATACTTACTTATCTCGTTATCTCGTTTCTCTGAAAAGGAAAGAGAAATAAATCGAATTTTTTTAGGCATTTCCCTTTTCTTACGTTTTATTTGTCTTTATCATCGATACGACAGTAAAAACTGAGAGAAATCAACATCTTCAGGACATCAGACAAGAGGATACAGTGGTCCCTTCTGGTCTCACACACATGTGACTCTATTACATCTCAGTTTTTCAAATTCGCTTTTGGTTCCCCACATTTTATACAATCACACTAACCCTTCCACAAAATAATAATAATAAAAAGCAAGTAAACAAAAAAAGGTTTCATATTACAACACAATTGTAGAAGTTAAATTTTACAGTGAACTCCACAACATTTTAACAAACTGCCCCATGAAGATCCAATTACAAAAAAAAAATCCTTTTCAGAGTGTGGATAATGACACTTACCAATTTCTCTATCTCGTTTGCCTAAAAATTAAACAGAGAGACACATAATGTTTGTTAGGTGTTTTCCTTTTTTTATGGTTTATTTCTCTTTATCATCACTGTGACAGGTAAGACGGATTATTTCTATTCAATCTCTTCTTCAGGAAATCAGACAAGACCAGTGGCGCCCAAACTTTTCCGATCACTCCCCCCTTGCAGTAATGGAAGCTGTCTGCGCCCCCCCTTCCGTTACTGCACAGTTGACTCAGCAGAGGTGCTTGGGCTGAAGGGGGAGCTGGGGGCAGAACTGGGGATAGGGGAGGAGAAGAGGTGGCCTGGGGGAGGGGAGGGAATTTGGTAGGAACTGACCTGGGGGCGGAGCAGGGGGAGGACTGGAACTGTGGCAGGAGCCGGAGCTTAGTGGGAGGCAGGGGGCGGAGCGCAGCTGCAGATGAGATAGGATCTGGGCTGGGGGCAGAGCGGGGCTGGGTGGGGCTCCCTCCCCTCTCCCCTTGGGGGCTGGCAGGGATCCTGCCTTGCACCTGTTCAGGGCTGGTTTAAGAGAGGGGATTTAGGGGCTGCAGGCAAAGGGGGGCTCCCGCGAAAAGATCTCCAGGCTGCCAAAAGTGCAGATCTTTTTTCAGGGCCGCTTTAGCCCAGGGCTGTGGGCTTCAGCCACTAAAGCCCCTGCATTCCAGCCCAGCCCGGCGCTGGCGAGGAGGCGGCTCTACACGCTGGCATGTCATTCTCCCCTCCGCTGGGCTGGAGCTGCGCGTGCCGGAAAGCTCAGTCCCACAGGCTTCCTTGACTTGCAGACACCGCCCCCGCAGCTCCCATTGGCCAGGAATCACAGCCAATGGGAGCTGTGTGGGGTGGTGCCTGCAGGCGAGCACAGGACAGAGCATGGAGCCACGTGCCCCCCCTCCCCAGGGCCTGCACCACCAAAGGGGAGCTGTCCCAGGTAAGGGACCTCCTGCCCCAGCCCTGAGCCCCCTCCTGCACCCTAACACCCTCCCAGACCCCACACTCCCAACCTCCTGCCCTGAGCCCCTTCCCACACTCCAGTCCCCTTGGTGCCAGCCTGGAGCCCGCTCCTGAATCTGAAAGCCCTCATCCCCAGCCACACCCTAGAGTCCACAACCCCAGTCAGAGCCCTCACCCTGCCCCAATCCACAGCCCCCTCCTGCACTCTGAATCCCTCATTTTTGGCCCTACCCCAGAGCCTAGGGGGCCCCACAAACTCTAATAGTCCCAGGCCCCCAGAAGAGTTAATTGTGGACCTGTGCCCACTTGAATTTCCTCCACGTGCCCCTAGGGGCCTGCCCCACAGTCTGAAGACCTCTGAACTAGAGGATCCAGTCATCCCTTCTGGTCTTAAACAGTAAGACTCTTTAACTGTATTGCTTATCAATTTTTCAAATTAACTTTTAGTGTGAAATTCATCCTCTCTAGTCTTTCCCCATGTTTTATAAAGATATATTAAAGTTGACCCCCCGCCCCCCACACACATCTTCCCAAAAGACTGATAATAATAACCAAGTAAGCAAACTAAAAGGCTTCGTACTGCAGCAATGTTAAGTTAAATTTAAAATCAAACACCTCCACCACTGCTACACAAATTCCCACGTTAGAATCCAAAGAGGTACAAGAAGTTTCTTGTCATAGGAAGGATAATGACACTTACTTATTTCTTTATCTCGTTTGTCTAAAAATGAGAGAGAAATAAATAGATATTTTTGTTAGGTGTTTCCCTTTCCTTATGTTTTATTTCTCTTTATCATCAATATGACAGTGAAGGCTGAGAGAAATCAACCTCCTTTTCAGGACATCAGAGAAGAGGATCCAGGGCTCTCTTCTGCTCTTAAACTCAGTGACTCTATTGCTTATCAGTTTTTCAAATTAGATTTTGGTGTGAAATCTACCCAATTTAGCACTTCCCCACATTATATACAATTACATTAAACCCCACAAGAAAGAATAATAATAAAAAGCAAGTAAGCAAACAAGGGCGTTTGTATTGCAACAAAATTGTAAAAGTTAAAGTTAATATCAAATAACTCCAAACCATTTAAACAAACTCCCACATGAAGATCCAATTACAAAAAAAAAAATCCTTTTCAGAGTGTGGATAATGACACTTACCAATTTCTCTATCTCGTTTGCCTAAAAATTAAACAGAGAGACACATAATGTTTGTTAGGTGTTTTCCTTTTTTTATGGTTTATTTCTCTTTATCATCACTGTGACAGGTAAGACGGATTATTTCTATTCAATCTCTTCTTCAGGAAATCAGACAAGACCAGTGGCGCCCAAACTTTTCCGATCACTCCCCCCTTGCAGTAATGGAAGCTGTCTGCGCCCCCCCTTCCGTTACTGCACAGTTGACTCAGCAGAGGTGCTTGGGCTGAAGGGGGAGCTGGGGGCAGAACTGGGGATAGGGGAGGAGCTGGGGCTAGAGGCAGAGCTGGCCTGGGGGAGGGGAGGGAATTTGGTAGGAACTGACCTGGGGGTGGAGCAGGGGGAGGACTGGAACTGTGGCAGGAGCCGGAGCTTAGTGGGAGGCAGGGGGCGGAGCGCAGCTGCAGATGAGATAGGATCTGGGCTGGGGGCAGAGCGGGGCTGGGTGGGGCTCCCTCCCCTCTCCCCATGGGGGCTGGCAGGGACCCTGCCTTGTACCTGTTCAGGGCTGGTTTAAGAGAGGGGATTTAGGGGCTGCAGGCAAAGGGGGGTTCCCGCGAAAAGATCTCCAGACCACCAAAAGTGCAGATCTTTTTGCAGGGCCGCCTTAGCCCAGGGCTGTGGGCTGCAGCCACTAAAGCCCCTGCATTCCAGCCCAGCCCGGCGTTGGCGAGGAGGCGGCTCTACACGCTGGCATGTCATTCCCCCCTCCGCTGGGCTGGAGCTGCGAGTGCCGGGAAGCTCAGTCCCACAGGCTTCCTTGACTTGCAGACACCGCCCCCGCAGCTCCCATTGGCCAGGAATCACAGCCAATGGGAGCTGTGTGGGGTGGTGCCTGCAGGCGAGCACAGGACAGAGCATGGAGCCACGTGCCCCCCCTCCCCAGGGCCTGCACCACCAAAGGGGAGCTGTCCCAGGTAAGCGTCCCGCACCACAACCTCCTGCCCCAGCCCTGAGCCCTCTCCTGCACCCTAACTCCCTCCCAGACCCCACACTCGCAACCTCCTGCACTGAGCCCCTTCCCACGCCTTAACTCCCTCCCAGACCCCAGCCCTGAGCCCCCTCCTGTACCCTAACACCCTCCCAGACCCCACACTCCCAACCTCCTGCCCTGAGCCCCTTCCCACACTCCAGTCCCCTTGGTGCCAGCCTGGAGCCCGCTCCTGAATCTGAAAGCCCTCATCCCCAGCCACACCCTAGAGTCCACAACCCCAGTCAGAGCCCTCACCCTGCCCCAATCCACAGCCCCCTCCTGCACTCTGAATCCCTCATTTTTGGCCCTACCCCAGAGCCTAGGGGGCCCCACAAACTCTAATAGTCCCAGGCCCCCAGAAGAGTTAATTGTGGACCTGTGCCCACTTGAATTTCCTCCACGTGCCCCTAGGGGCCTGCCCCACAGTCTGAAGACCTCTGAACTAGAGGATCCAGTCATCCCTTCTGGTCTTAAACAGTAAGACTCTTTAACTGTATTGCTTATCAATTTTTCAAATTAACTTTTAGTGTGAAATTCATCCTCTCTAGTCTTTCCCCATGTTTTATAAAGATATATTAAAGTTGACCCCCCGCCCCCCACACACATCTTCCCAAAAGACTGATAATAATAACCAAGTAAGCAAACTAAAAGGCTTCGTACTGCAGCAATGTTAAGTTAAATTTAAAATCAAACACCTCCACCACTGCTACACAAATTCCCACGTTAGAATCCAAAGAGGTACAAGAAGTTTCTTGTCATAGGAAGGATAATGACACTTACTTATTTCTTTATCTCGTTTGTCTAAAAATGAGAGAGAAATAAATAGATATTTTTGTTAGGTGTTTCCCTTTCCTTATGTTTTATTTCTCTTTATCATCAATATGACAGTGAAGGCTGAGAGAAATCAACCTCCTTTTCAGGACATCAGAGAAGAGGATCCAGGGCTCTCTTCTGCTCTTAAACTCAGTGACTCTATTGCTTATCAGTTTTTCAAATTAGATTTTGGTGTGAAATCTACCCAATTTAGCACTTCCCCACATTATATACAATTACATTAAACCCCACAAGAAAGAATAATAATAAAAAGCAAGTAAGCAAACAAGGGCGTTTGTATTGCAACAAAATTGTAAAAGTTAAAGTTAATATCAAATAACTCCAAACCATTTAAACAAACTCCCACATGAAGATCCAATTCCCGGCCCCATCAAAAAATAATCCTTTTCAGAGTGTGGATAATGACACTTACCGATTTCTATATCTCGTTTGCCTAAAAATTAAACAGACAGACACATAATATTTGTCAGGTGTTTTCCTTTTTTTATGGTTTATTTCTCTTTATCATCACTGTGACAGGTAAGACGGATTATTTCTATTCAATCTCTTCTTCAGGAAATCAGACAAGACCAGTGGTGCCCAAACTTTTCCGATCACTCCCCCCTTGCAGTAATGAAATCTGTCGGCGCCCCCCCTTCCGTTACTGCACAGTTGACTCAGCAGAGGTGCTTGGGCTGAAGGGGGAGCTGGGGGCAGAACTGGGGATGGGGGAGGAGCTGGGGCTAGAGGCAGAGCTGGCCTGGGGGAGGGGAGGGAATTTGGTAGGAACTGACCTGGGGGCGGAGCAGGGGGAGGACTGGAACTGTGGCAGGAGCCGGAGCTTAGTGGGGGGCAGGGGGCGGAGCGCAGCTGCAGATGGGATTGGATCTGGGCTGGGGGCAGAGCGGGGCTGGGTGGGGCTCCCTCCCCTCTCCCCATGAGGGCTGGCAGGGACCCTGCCTTGCACCTGTTCAGGGCTGGTTTAAGAGAGGGGATTTAGGGGCTGGAGGCCAGGGCCCCAGGCAAAGGGGGGCCCCCGCAAAAAGATCTCCAGACCGCCAAAAGTGTAGATCTTTTTGCAGGGCCGCCTTAGCCCAGGGCTGTGGGCTGCAGCCACTGAAGCCCCTGCATTCCAGCGCAGCCCGGCGTTGGCGGGGAGGCGGCTCTACACGCTGGCATGTCATTCCCCCCTCCCCTCGGCTGGAGCTGCGCGTGCCAGGAAGCTCAGTCCCACAGGCTTCCTTGACTTGCAGACACCGCCCCCGCAGCTCCCATTGGCCAGGAATCACAGCCAATGGGAGCTGTGTGGGTGGTGCCTGCAGGCGAGCACAGGACAGAGCATGGAGCCACGTGCCCCCCCTCCCCAGGGCCTGCACCACCAAAGGGGAGCTGTCCCAGGTAAGCGCCCCGCACCACAACCTCCTGCCCCAGCCCTGAGCCCTCTCCTGCACCCTAACTCCCTCCCAGACCCCACCCTCCCAACCTCCTGCACTGAGCCCCTTCCCACGCCTTAACTCCCTCCCAGACCCCATCCCCACCCCAGCCCTGAGCCTCCTCCTGCACCCTAACTCCCTCCCAGACCCCACACTCCCAACCTCCTGCCCTGAGCCCCTTCCCACACTCCAGTCCCCTTGGTGCCAGCCTGGAGCCCGCTCCTGAATCTGAAAGCCCTCATCCCCAGCCACACCCTAGAGTCCACAACCCCAGTCAGAGCCCTCACCCTGCCCCAATCCACAGCCCCCTCCTGCACTCTGAATCCCTCATTTTTGGCCCTACCCCAGAGCCTAGGGGGCCCCACAAACTCTAATAGTCCCAGGCCCCCAGAAGAGTTAATTGTGGACCTGTGCCCACTTGAATTTCCTCCACGTGCCCCTAGGGGCCTGCCCCACAGTCTGAAGACCTCTGAACTAGAGGATCCAGTCATCCCTTCTGGTCTTAAACAGTAAGACTCTTTAACTGTATTGCTTATCAATTTTTCAAATTAACTTTTAGTGTGAAATTCATCCTCTCTAGTCTTTCCCCATGTTTTATAAAGATATATTAAAGTTGACCCCCCGCCCCCCACACACATCTTCCCAAAAGACTGATAATAATAACCAAGTAAGCAAACTAAAAGGCTTCGTACTGCAGCAATGTTAAGTTAAATTTAAAATCAAACACCTCCACCACTGCTACACAAATTCCCACATTAGAATCCAAAGAGGTACAAGAAGTTTCTTGTCATAGGAAGGATAATGACACTTACTTATTTCTTTATCTCGTTTGTCTAAAAATGAGAGAGAAATAAATAGATATTTTTGTTAGGTGTTTCCCTTTCCTTATGTTTTATTTCTCTTTATCATCAATATGACAGTGAAGGCTGAGAGAAATCAACCTCCTTTTCAGGACATCAGAGAAGAGGATCCAGGGCTCTCTTCTGCTCTTAAACTCAGTGACTCTATTGCTTATCAGTTTTTCAAATTAGATTTTGGTGTGAAATCTACCCAATTTAGCACTTCCCCACATTATATACAATTACATTAAACCCCACAAGAAAGAATAATAATAAAAAGCAAGTAAGCAAACAAGGGCGTTTGTATTGCAACAAAATTGTAAAAGTTAAAGTTAATATCAAATAACTCCAAACCATTTAAACAAACTCCCACATGAAGATCCAATTCCCGGCCCCATCAAAAAATAATCCTTTTCAGAGTGTGGATAATGACACTTACCGATTTCTATATCTCGTTTGCCTAAAAATTAAACAGACAGACACATAATATTTGTCAGGTGTTTTCCTTTTTTTATGGTTTATTTCTCTTTATCATCACTGTGACAGGTAAGACGGATTATTTCTATTCAATCTCTTCTTCAGGAAATCAGACAAGACCAGTGGTGCCCAAACTTTTCCGATCACTCCCCCCTTGCAGTAATGAAATCTGTCGGCGCCCCCCCTTCCGTTACTGCACAGTTGACTCAGCAGAGGTGCTTGGGCTGAAGGGGGAGCTGGGGGCAGAACTGGGGATGGGGGAGGAGCTGGGGCTAGAGGCAGAGCTGGCCTGGGGGAGGGGAGGGAATTTGGTAGGAACTGACCTGGGGGCGGAGCAGGGGGAGGACTGGAACTGTGGCAGGAGCCGGAGCTTAGTGGGGGGCAGGGGGCGGAGCGCAGCTGCAGATGGGATTGGATCTGGGCTGGGGGCAGAGCGGGGCTGGGTGGGGCTCCCTCCCCTCTCCCCATGAGGGCTGGCAGGGACCCTGCCTTGCACCTGTTCAGGGCTGGTTTAAGAGAGGGGATTTAGGGGCTGGAGGCCAGGGCCCCAGGCAAAGGGGGGCCCCCGCAAAAAGATCTCCAGACCGCCAAAAGTGTAGATCTTTTTGCAGGGCCGCCTTAGCCCAGGGCTGTGGGCTGCAGCCACTGAAGCCCCTGCATTCCAGCGCAGCCCGGCGTTGGCGGGGAGGCGGCTCTACACGCTGGCATGTCATTCCCCCCTCCCCTCGGCTGGAGCTGCGCGTGCCAGGAAGCTCAGTCCCACAGGCTTCCTTGACTTGCAGACACCGCCCCCGCAGCTCCCATTGGCCAGGAATCACAGCCAATGGGAGCTGTGTGGGTGGTGCCTGCAGGCGAGCACAGGACAGAGCATGGAGCCACGTGCCCCCCCTCCCCAGGGCCTGCACCACCAAAGGGGAGCTGTCCCAGGTAAGCGCCCCGCACCACAACCTCCTGCCCCAGCCCTGAGCCCTCTCCTGCACCCTAACTCCCTCCCAGACCCCACCCTCCCAACCTCCTGCACTGAGCCCCTTCCCACGCCTTAACTCCCTCCCAGACCCCAGCCCTGAGCCCCCTCCTGTACCCTAACACCCTCCCAGACCCCACACTCCCAACCTCCTGCCCTGAGCCCCTTCCCACACTCCAGTCCCCTTGGTGCCAGCCTGGAGCCCGCTCCTGAATCTGAAAGCCCTCATCCCCAGCCACACCCTAGAGTCCACAACCCCAGTCAGAGCCCTCACCCTGCCCCAATCCACAGCCCCCTCCTGCACTCTGAATCCCTCATTTTTGGCCCTACCCCAGAGCCTAGGGGGCCCCACAAACTCTAATAGTCCCAGGCCCCCAGAAGAGTTAATTGTGGACCTGTGCCCACTTGAATTTCCTCCACGTGCCCCTAGGGGCCTGCCCCACAGTCTGAAGACCTCTGAACTAGAGGATCCAGTCATCCCTTCTGGTCTTAAACAGTAAGACTCTTTAACTGTATTGCTTATCAATTTTTCAAATTAACTTTTAGTGTGAAATTCATCCTCTCTAGTCTTTCCCCATGTTTTATAAAGATATATTAAAGTTGACCCCCCGCCCCCCACACACATCTTCCCAAAAGACTGATAATAATAACCAAGTAAGCAAACTAAAAGGCTTCGTACTGCAGCAATGTTAAGTTAAATTTAAAATCAAACACCTCCACCACTGCTACACAAATTCCCACGTTAGAATCCAAAGAGGTACAAGAAGTTTCTTGTCATAGGAAGGATAATGACACTTACTTATTTCTTTATCTCGTTTGTCTAAAAATGAGAGAGAAATAAATAGATATTTTTGTTAGGTGTTTCCCTTTCCTTATGTTTTATTTCTCTTTATCATCAATATGACAGTGAAGGCTGAGAGAAATCAACCTCCTTTTCAGGACATCAGAGAAGAGGATCCAGGGCTCTCTTCTGCTCTTAAACTCAGTGACTCTATTGCTTATCAGTTTTTCAAATTAGATTTTGGTGTGAAATCTACCCAATTTAGCACTTCCCCACATTATATACAATTACATTAAACCCCACAAGAAAGAATAATAATAAAAAGCAAGTAAGCAAACAAGGGCGTTTGTATTGCAACAAAATTGTAAAAGTTAAAGTTAATATCAAATAACTCCAAACCATTTAAACAAACTCCCACATGAAGATCCAATTCCCGGCCCCATCAAAAAATAATCCTTTTCAGAGTGTGGATAATGACACTTACCGATTTCTATATCTCGTTTGCCTAAAAATTAAACAGACAGACACATAATATTTGTCAGGTGTTTTCCTTTTTTTATGGTTTATTTCTCTTTATCATCACTGTGACAGGTAAGACGGATTATTTCTATTCAATCTCTTCTTCAGGAAATCAGACAAGACCAGTGGTGCCCAAACTTTTCCGATCACTCCCCCCTTGCAGTAATGAAATCTGTCGGCGCCCCCCCTTCCGTTACTGCACAGTTGACTCAGCAGAGGTGCTTGGGCTGAAGGGGGAGCTGGGGGCAGAACTGGGGATGGGGGAGGAGCTGGGGCTAGAGGCAGAGCTGGCCTGGGGGAGGGGAGGGAATTTGGTAGGAACTGACCTGGGGGCGGAGCAGGGGGAGGACTGGAACTGTGGCAGGAGCCGGAGCTTAGTGGGGGGCAGGGGGCGGAGCGCAGCTGCAGATGGGATTGGATCTGGGCTGGGGGCAGAGCGGGGCTGGGTGGGGCTCCCTCCCCTCTCCCCATGAGGGCTGGCAGGGACCCTGCCTTGCACCTGTTCAGGGCTGGTTTAAGAGAGGGGATTTAGGGGCTGGAGGCCAGGGCCCCAGGCAAAGGGGGGCCCCCGCAAAAAGATCTCCAGACCGCCAAAAGTGTAGATCTTTTTGCAGGGCCGCCTTAGCCCAGGGCTGTGGGCTGCAGCCACTGAAGCCCCTGCATTCCAGCGCAGCCCGGCGTTGGCGGGGAGGCGGCTCTACACGCTGGCATGTCATTCCCCCCTCCCCTCGGCTGGAGCTGCGCGTGCCAGGAAGCTCAGTCCCACAGGCTTCCTTGACTTGCAGACACCGCCCCCGCAGCTCCCATTGGCCAGGAATCACAGCCAATGGGAGCTGTGTGGGTGGTGCCTGCAGGCGAGCACAGGACAGAGCATGGAGCCACGTGCCCCCCCTCCCCAGGGCCTGCACCACCAAAGGGGAGCTGTCCCAGGTAAGCGCCCCGCACCACAACCTCCTGCCCCAGCCCTGAGCCCTCTCCTGCACCCTAACTCCCTCCCAGACCCCACCCTCCCAACCTCCTGCACTGAGCCCCTTCCCACGCCTTAACTCCCTCCCAGACCCCATCCCCACCCCAGCCCTGAGCCTCCTCCTGCACCCTAACTCCCTCCCAGACCCCACACTCCCAACCTCCTGCCCTGAGCCCCTTCCCACACTCCAGTCCCCTTGGTGCCAGCCTGGAGCCCGCTCCTGAATCTGAAAGCCCTCATCCCCAGCCACACCCTAGAGTCCACAACCCCAGTCAGAGCCCTCACCCTGCCCCAATCCACAGCCCCCTCCTGCACTCTGAATCCCTCATTTTTGGCCCTACCCCAGAGCCTAGGGGGCCCCACAAACTCTAATAGTCCCAGGCCCCCAGAAGAGTTAATTGTGGACCTGTGCCCACTTGAATTTCCTCCACGTGCCCCTAGGGGCCTGCCCCACAGTCTGAAGACCTCTGAACTAGAGGATCCAGTCATCCCTTCTGGTCTTAAACAGTAAGACTCTTTAACTGTATTGCTTATCAATTTTTCAAATTAACTTTTAGTGTGAAATTCATCCTCTCTAGTCTTTCCCCATGTTTTATAAAGATATATTAAAGTTGACCCCCCGCCCCCCACACACATCTTCCCAAAAGACTGATAATAATAACCAAGTAAGCAAACTAAAAGGCTTCGTACTGCAGCAATGTTAAGTTAAATTTAAAATCAAACACCTCCACCACTGCTACACAAATTCCCACATTAGAATCCAAAGAGGTACAAGAAGTTTCTTGTCATAGGAAGGATAATGACACTTACTTATTTCTTTATCTCGTTTGTCTAAAAATGAGAGAGAAATAAATAGATATTTTTGTTAGGTGTTTCCCTTTCCTTATGTTTTATTTCTCTTTATCATCAATATGACAGTGAAGGCTGAGAGAAATCAACCTCCTTTTCAGGACATCAGAGAAGAGGATCCAGGGCTCTCTTCTGCTCTTAAACTCAGTGACTCTATTGCTTATCAGTTTTTCAAATTAGATTTTGGTGTGAAATCTACCCAATTTAGCACTTCCCCACATTATATACAATTACATTAAACCCCACAAGAAAGAATAATAATAAAAAGCAAGTAAGCAAACAAGGGCGTTTGTATTGCAACAAAATTGTAAAAGTTAAAGTTAATATCAAATAACTCCAAACCATTTAAACAAACTCCCACATGAAGATCCAATTCCCGGCCCCATCAAAAAATAATCCTTTTCAGAGTGTGGATAATGACACTTACCGATTTCTATATCTCGTTTGCCTAAAAATTAAACAGACAGACACATAATATTTGTCAGGTGTTTTCCTTTTTTTATGGTTTATTTCTCTTTATCATCACTGTGACAGGTAAGACGGATTATTTCTATTCAATCTCTTCTTCAGGAAATCAGACAAGACCAGTGGTGCCCAAACTTTTCCGATCACTCCCCCCTTGCAGTAATGAAATCTGTCGGCGCCCCCCCTTCCGTTACTGCACAGTTGACTCAGCAGAGGTGCTTGGGCTGAAGGGGGAGCTGGGGGCAGAACTGGGGATGGGGGAGGAGCTGGGGCTAGAGGCAGAGCTGGCCTGGGGGAGGGGAGGGAATTTGGTAGGAACTGACCTGGGGGCGGAGCAGGGGGAGGACTGGAACTGTGGCAGGAGCCGGAGCTTAGTGGGGGGCAGGGGGCGGAGCGCAGCTGCAGATGGGATTGGATCTGGGCTGGGGGCAGAGCGGGGCTGGGTGGGGCTCCCTCCCCTCTCCCCATGAGGGCTGGCAGGGACCCTGCCTTGCACCTGTTCAGGGCTGGTTTAAGAGAGGGGATTTAGGGGCTGGAGGCCAGGGCCCCAGGCAAAGGGGGGCCCCCGCAAAAAGATCTCCAGACCGCCAAAAGTGTAGATCTTTTTGCAGGGCCGCCTTAGCCCAGGGCTGTGGGCTGCAGCCACTGAAGCCCCTGCATTCCAGCGCAGCCCGGCGTTGGCGGGGAGGCGGCTCTACACGCTGGCATGTCATTCCCCCCTCCCCTCGGCTGGAGCTGCGCGTGCCAGGAAGCTCAGTCCCACAGGCTTCCTTGACTTGCAGACACCGCCCCCGCAGCTCCCATTGGCCAGGAATCACAGCCAATGGGAGCTGTGTGGGTGGTGCCTGCAGGCGAGCACAGGACAGAGCATGGAGCCACGTGCCCCCCCTCCCCAGGGCCTGCACCACCAAAGGGGAGCTGTCCCAGGTAAGCGCCCCGCACCACAACCTCCTGCCCCAGCCCTGAGCCCTCTCCTGCACCCTAACTCCCTCCCAGACCCCACCCTCCCAACCTCCTGCACTGAGCCCCTTCCCACGCCTTAACTCCCTCCCAGACCCCAGCCCTGAGCCCCCTCCTGTACCCTAACACCCTCCCAGACCCCACACTCCCAACCTCCTGCCCTGAGCCCCTTCCCACACTCCAGTCCCCTTGGTGCCAGCCTGGAGCCCGCTCCTGAATCTGAAAGCCCTCATCCCCAGCCACACCCTAGAGTCCACAACCCCAGTCAGAGCCCTCACCCTGCCCCAATCCACAGCCCCCTCCTGCACTCTGAATCCCTCATTTTTGGCCCTACCCCAGAGCCTAGGGGGCCCCACAAACTCTAATAGTCCCAGGCCCCCAGAAGAGTTAATTGTGGACCTGTGCCCACTTGAATTTCCTCCACGTGCCCCTAGGGGCCTGCCCCACAGTCTGAAGACCTCTGAACTAGAGGATCCAGTCATCCCTTCTGGTCTTAAACAGTAAGACTCTTTAACTGTATTGCTTATCAATTTTTCAAATTAACTTTTAGTGTGAAATTCATCCTCTCTAGTCTTTCCCCATGTTTTATAAAGATATATTAAAGTTGACCCCCCGCCCCCCACACACATCTTCCCAAAAGACTGATAATAATAACCAAGTAAGCAAACTAAAAGGCTTCGTACTGCAGCAATGTTAAGTTAAATTTAAAATCAAACACCTCCACCACTGCTACACAAATTCCCACGTTAGAATCCAAAGAGGTACAAGAAGTTTCTTGTCATAGGAAGGATAATGACACTTACTTATTTCTTTATCTCGTTTGTCTAAAAATGAGAGAGAAATAAATAGATATTTTTGTTAGGTGTTTCCCTTTCCTTATGTTTTATTTCTCTTTATCATCAATATGACAGTGAAGGCTGAGAGAAATCAACCTCCTTTTCAGGACATCAGAGAAGAGGATCCAGGGCTCTCTTCTGCTCTTAAACTCAGTGACTCTATTGCTTATCAGTTTTTCAAATTAGATTTTGGTGTGAAATCTACCCAATTTAGCACTTCCCCACATTATATACAATTACATTAAACCCCACAAGAAAGAATAATAATAAAAAGCAAGTAAGCAAACAAGGGCGTTTGTATTGCAACAAAATTGTAAAAGTTAAAGTTAATATCAAATAACTCCAAACCATTTAAACAAACTCCCACATGAAGATCCAATTCCCGGCCCCATCAAAAAATAATCCTTTTCAGAGTGTGGATAATGACACTTACCGATTTCTATATCTCGTTTGCCTAAAAATTAAACAGACAGACACATAATATTTGTCAGGTGTTTTCCTTTTTTTATGGTTTATTTCTCTTTATCATCACTGTGACAGGTAAGACGGATTATTTCTATTCAATCTCTTCTTCAGGAAATCAGACAAGACCAGTGGTGCCCAAACTTTTCCGATCACTCCCCCCTTGCAGTAATGAAATCTGTCGGCGCCCCCCCTTCCGTTACTGCACAGTTGACTCAGCAGAGGTGCTTGGGCTGAAGGGGGAGCTGGGGGCAGAACTGGGGATGGGGGAGGAGCTGGGGCTAGAGGCAGAGCTGGCCTGGGGGAGGGGAGGGAATTTGGTAGGAACTGACCTGGGGGCGGAGCAGGGGGAGGACTGGAACTGTGGCAGGAGCCGGAGCTTAGTGGGGGGCAGGGGGCGGAGCGCAGCTGCAGATGGGATTGGATCTGGGCTGGGGGCAGAGCGGGGCTGGGTGGGGCTCCCTCCCCTCTCCCCATGAGGGCTGGCAGGGACCCTGCCTTGCACCTGTTCAGGGCTGGTTTAAGAGAGGGGATTTAGGGGCTGGAGGCCAGGGCCCCAGGCAAAGGGGGGCCCCCGCAAAAAGATCTCCAGACCGCCAAAAGTGTAGATCTTTTTGCAGGGCCGCCTTAGCCCAGGGCTGTGGGCTGCAGCCACTGAAGCCCCTGCATTCCAGCGCAGCCCGGCGTTGGCGGGGAGGCGGCTCTACACGCTGGCATGTCATTCCCCCCTCCCCTCGGCTGGAGCTGCGCGTGCCAGGAAGCTCAGTCCCACAGGCTTCCTTGACTTGCAGACACCGCCCCCGCAGCTCCCATTGGCCAGGAATCACAGCCAATGGGAGCTGTGTGGGTGGTGCCTGCAGGCGAGCACAGGACAGAGCATGGAGCCACGTGCCCCCCCTCCCCAGGGCCTGCACCACCAAAGGGGAGCTGTCCCAGGTAAGCGCCCCGCACCACAACCTCCTGCCCCAGCCCTGAGCCCTCTCCTGCACCCTAACTCCCTCCCAGACCCCACCCTCCCAACCTCCTGCACTGAGCCCCTTCCCACGCCTTAACTCCCTCCCAGACCCCATCCCCACCCCAGCCCTGAGCCTCCTCCTGCACCCTAACTCCCTCCCAGACCCCACACTCCCAACCTCCTGCCCTGAGCCCCTTCCCACACTCCAGTCCCCTTGGTGCCAGCCTGGAGCCCGCTCCTGAATCTGAAAGCCCTCATCCCCAGCCACACCCTAGAGTCCACAACCCCAGTCAGAGCCCTCACCCTGCCCCAATCCACAGCCCCCTCCTGCACTCTGAATCCCTCATTTTTGGCCCTACCCCAGAGCCTAGGGGGCCCCACAAACTCTAATAGTCCCAGGCCCCCAGAAGAGTTAATTGTGGACCTGTGCCCACTTGAATTTCCTCCACGTGCCCCTAGGGGCCTGCCCCACAGTCTGAAGACCTCTGAACTAGAGGATCCAGTCATCCCTTCTGGTCTTAAACAGTAAGACTCTTTAACTGTATTGCTTATCAATTTTTCAAATTAACTTTTAGTGTGAAATTCATCCTCTCTAGTCTTTCCCCATGTTTTATAAAGATATATTAAAGTTGACCCCCCGCCCCCCACACACATCTTCCCAAAAGACTGATAATAATAACCAAGTAAGCAAACTAAAAGGCTTCGTACTGCAGCAATGTTAAGTTAAATTTAAAATCAAACACCTCCACCACTGCTACACAAATTCCCACATTAGAATCCAAAGAGGTACAAGAAGTTTCTTGTCATAGGAAGGATAATGACACTTACTTATTTCTTTATCTCGTTTGTCTAAAAATGAGAGAGAAATAAATAGATATTTTTGTTAGGTGTTTCCCTTTCCTTATGTTTTATTTCTCTTTATCATCAATATGACAGTGAAGGCTGAGAGAAATCAACCTCCTTTTCAGGACATCAGAGAAGAGGATCCAGGGCTCTCTTCTGCTCTTAAACTCAGTGACTCTATTGCTTATCAGTTTTTCAAATTAGATTTTGGTGTGAAATCTACCCAATTTAGCACTTCCCCACATTATATACAATTACATTAAACCCCACAAGAAAGAATAATAATAAAAAGCAAGTAAGCAAACAAGGGCGTTTGTATTGCAACAAAATTGTAAAAGTTAAAGTTAATATCAAATAACTCCAAACCATTTAAACAAACTCCCACATGAAGATCCAATTCCCGGCCCCATCAAAAAATAATCCTTTTCAGAGTGTGGATAATGACACTTACCGATTTCTATATCTCGTTTGCCTAAAAATTAAACAGACAGACACATAATATTTGTCAGGTGTTTTCCTTTTTTTATGGTTTATTTCTCTTTATCATCACTGTGACAGGTAAGACGGATTATTTCTATTCAATCTCTTCTTCAGGAAATCAGACAAGACCAGTGGTGCCCAAACTTTTCCGATCACTCCCCCCTTGCAGTAATGAAATCTGTCGGCGCCCCCCCTTCCGTTACTGCACAGTTGACTCAGCAGAGGTGCTTGGGCTGAAGGGGGAGCTGGGGGCAGAACTGGGGATGGGGGAGGAGCTGGGGCTAGAGGCAGAGCTGGCCTGGGGGAGGGGAGGGAATTTGGTAGGAACTGACCTGGGGGCGGAGCAGGGGGAGGACTGGAACTGTGGCAGGAGCCGGAGCTTAGTGGGGGGCAGGGGGCGGAGCGCAGCTGCAGATGGGATTGGATCTGGGCTGGGGGCAGAGCGGGGCTGGGTGGGGCTCCCTCCCCTCTCCCCATGAGGGCTGGCAGGGACCCTGCCTTGCACCTGTTCAGGGCTGGTTTAAGAGAGGGGATTTAGGGGCTGGAGGCCAGGGCCCCAGGCAAAGGGGGGCCCCCGCAAAAAGATCTCCAGACCGCCAAAAGTGTAGATCTTTTTGCAGGGCCGCCTTAGCCCAGGGCTGTGGGCTGCAGCCACTGAAGCCCCTGCATTCCAGCGCAGCCCGGCGTTGGCGGGGAGGCGGCTCTACACGCTGGCATGTCATTCCCCCCTCCCCTCGGCTGGAGCTGCGCGTGCCAGGAAGCTCAGTCCCACAGGCTTCCTTGACTTGCAGACACCGCCCCCGCAGCTCCCATTGGCCAGGAATCACAGCCAATGGGAGCTGTGTGGGTGGTGCCTGCAGGCGAGCACAGGACAGAGCATGGAGCCACGTGCCCCCCCTCCCCAGGGCCTGCACCACCAAAGGGGAGCTGTCCCAGGTAAGCGCCCCGCACCACAACCTCCTGCCCCAGCCCTGAGCCCTCTCCTGCACCCTAACTCCCTCCCAGACCCCACCCTCCCAACCTCCTGCACTGAGCCCCTTCCCACGCCTTAACTCCCTCCCAGACCCCAGCCCTGAGCCCCCTCCTGTACCCTAACACCCTCCCAGACCCCACACTCCCAACCTCCTGCCCTGAGCCCCTTCCCACACTCCAGTCCCCTTGGTGCCAGCCTGGAGCCCGCTCCTGAATCTGAAAGCCCTCATCCCCAGCCACACCCTAGAGTCCACAACCCCAGTCAGAGCCCTCACCCTGCCCCAATCCACAGCCCCCTCCTGCACTCTGAATCCCTCATTTTTGGCCCTACCCCAGAGCCTAGGGGGCCCCACAAACTCTAATAGTCCCAGGCCCCCAGAAGAGTTAATTGTGGACCTGTGCCCACTTGAATTTCCTCCACGTGCCCCTAGGGGCCTGCCCCACAGTCTGAAGACCTCTGAACTAGAGGATCCAGTCATCCCTTCTGGTCTTAAACAGTAAGACTCTTTAACTGTATTGCTTATCAATTTTTCAAATTAACTTTTAGTGTGAAATTCATCCTCTCTAGTCTTTCCCCATGTTTTATAAAGATATATTAAAGTTGACCCCCCGCCCCCCACACACATCTTCCCAAAAGACTGATAATAATAACCAAGTAAGCAAACTAAAAGGCTTCGTACTGCAGCAATGTTAAGTTAAATTTAAAATCAAACACCTCCACCACTGCTACACAAATTCCCACGTTAGAATCCAAAGAGGTACAAGAAGTTTCTTGTCATAGGAAGGATAATGACACTTACTTATTTCTTTATCTCGTTTGTCTAAAAATGAGAGAGAAATAAATAGATATTTTTGTTAGGTGTTTCCCTTTCCTTATGTTTTATTTCTCTTTATCATCAATATGACAGTGAAGGCTGAGAGAAATCAACCTCCTTTTCAGGACATCAGAGAAGAGGATCCAGGGCTCTCTTCTGCTCTTAAACTCAGTGACTCTATTGCTTATCAGTTTTTCAAATTAGATTTTGGTGTGAAATCTACCCAATTTAGCACTTCCCCACATTATATACAATTACATTAAACCCCACAAGAAAGAATAATAATAAAAAGCAAGTAAGCAAACAAGGGCGTTTGTATTGCAACAAAATTGTAAAAGTTAAAGTTAATATCAAATAACTCCAAACCATTTAAACAAACTCCCACATGAAGATCCAATTCCCGGCCCCATCAAAAAATAATCCTTTTCAGAGTGTGGATAATGACACTTACCGATTTCTATATCTCGTTTGCCTAAAAATTAAACAGACAGACACATAATATTTGTCAGGTGTTTTCCTTTTTTTATGGTTTATTTCTCTTTATCATCACTGTGACAGGTAAGACGGATTATTTCTATTCAATCTCTTCTTCAGGAAATCAGACAAGACCAGTGGTGCCCAAACTTTTCCGATCACTCCCCCCTTGCAGTAATGAAATCTGTCGGCGCCCCCCCTTCCGTTACTGCACAGTTGACTCAGCAGAGGTGCTTGGGCTGAAGGGGGAGCTGGGGGCAGAACTGGGGATGGGGGAGGAGCTGGGGCTAGAGGCAGAGCTGGCCTGGGGGAGGGGAGGGAATTTGGTAGGAACTGACCTGGGGGCGGAGCAGGGGGAGGACTGGAACTGTGGCAGGAGCCGGAGCTTAGTGGGGGGCAGGGGGCGGAGCGCAGCTGCAGATGGGATTGGATCTGGGCTGGGGGCAGAGCGGGGCTGGGTGGGGCTCCCTCCCCTCTCCCCATGAGGGCTGGCAGGGACCCTGCCTTGCACCTGTTCAGGGCTGGTTTAAGAGAGGGGATTTAGGGGCTGGAGGCCAGGGCCCCAGGCAAAGGGGGGCCCCCGCAAAAAGATCTCCAGACCGCCAAAAGTGTAGATCTTTTTGCAGGGCCGCCTTAGCCCAGGGCTGTGGGCTGCAGCCACTGAAGCCCCTGCATTCCAGCGCAGCCCGGCGTTGGCGGGGAGGCGGCTCTACACGCTGGCATGTCATTCCCCCCTCCCCTCGGCTGGAGCTGCGCGTGCCAGGAAGCTCAGTCCCACAGGCTTCCTTGACTTGCAGACACCGCCCCCGCAGCTCCCATTGGCCAGGAATCACAGCCAATGGGAGCTGTGTGGGTGGTGCCTGCAGGCGAGCACAGGACAGAGCATGGAGCCACGTGCCCCCCCTCCCCAGGGCCTGCACCACCAAAGGGGAGCTGTCCCAGGTAAGCGCCCCGCACCACAACCTCCTGCCCCAGCCCTGAGCCCTCTCCTGCACCCTAACTCCCTCCCAGACCCCACCCTCCCAACCTCCTGCACTGAGCCCCTTCCCACGCCTTAACTCCCTCCCAGACCCCATCCCCACCCCAGCCCTGAGCCTCCTCCTGCACCCTAACTCCCTCCCAGACCCCACACTCCCAACCTCCTGCACTGAGCCCCTTCCCACGCCTTAACTCCCTCCCAGACCCCATCCCCACCCCAGCCCTGAGCCCCCTCCTGCACCCTAACTCCCTCCCAGACCCCACACTCCCAACCTCCTGCCCTGAGCCCTCTCCCACACTCCAATCTCCTTGGCGCCAGCCTGGAGCCCCCTCCTGCATCTGAAAGCCCTCATCCCCAGCCACACCCTAGAGTCCACAACCCTAGTCAGAGCCCTCACCCCCTTCCACACCCACACCCTGCCCCAATCCACAGCCCCCTCCTGCACTCTGAATCCCTCATTTTTAGCCGTACCCCAGAGCCTAGGGGGCCCCACAAACTCTAATAGTCCCCGGCCCCCAGAAGAGTTAATCCGGCCCTGCGCCCGCTTGAAGATTCCTCCACGTGCCCCTAGGGGCCTGCCCCACAGTCTGCAGACCTCTGAACTAGAGGATCCAGTCATCCCTTCTGGTTTTAAACACTATGACTCTATAACTGTATTGCTTTTCAATTTTTCAAATTAGCTTTTGGTGTGAAATTCATCCTCTCTAGTCTTTCCCCATGTTTTATAAAGCTATATTGAAGTTGACGCCCCCACACACACACACCTTCCCAAAAGCCTGATAATAATAACCAAGTTAGCAAACTAAAAGGCTTCGTACTGCAGCAATGTTAAGTTAAATTTAAAATCAAACACCTCCACCACTGCTACACAAACTCCCACATTAGAATCCAAACTGGTACTAAAAGTTTCTTGTCATAGGAAGGATAATGATACTTACTTATTTCTTTATCTCGTTTGTCTAAAAATGAGAGCGAAATAAATAGATATTTTTGTTAGGTGTTTCCCTTTCCTTATATTTTATTTCTCTTTATCATCAGTATGACAATGAAGGCTGAGGGAAATCAACCTCCTTTTCAGGACATCAGAGAAGAGGATCCAGGGCTCTCTTCTGCTCTTAAACTCTGTGACTCCATTGCTTATCAGTTTTTCAAATTAGATTTTGGTGTGAAATCTACCCAAATTAGAGCTTCTCCACATTTTATACAATTACATTAAACCCCACAAGAAAGTATAATAATAAAAAGCAAGTAAACAAACAAGGGTTTCGTATTGTAACAAAATTGTAAAAGTTAAATTTAAGATCAAACAACTCCAAACCATTTAAACCAACTCCCACATGAAGATCCAATTACCAAAAAAAAAAAAAAAAAAAAATCCTTTTCAGAGGACGGATTATGACACTTACCAATTTCTATATCTCGTTTGCCCAAAAATTAAACAGAAATACCCATATTGTTGGTTAGGAGTTTCCCTTTTCTTATCTTTTATTTCTCATTATCATCAATATGACAGTTAAGACTGAGAGATTATTTCTCTTCAAATTCCTCTTACGGAGATCAGACTAGACCAGTGGTGCCCAAACTTTTCCTGTCACGAGTCCCACTTACCAGTAGTAGCGTCTCTCTCAGCCCCTCCTCCCCCCTCCATTACATCACAGTTGGCTGAATCCAGGAGCTTGGGCTGAAAGCAGAGCTGGGGATAAGGGAAGAGCTGGAAATAGAGGGCTGGGAGTGGCGAGGGATTGTGGGCAGAGTTGGGCTGGAGGCAGGGCAGGCGGGGAGTGGAGCTGCAATTGGGTGGGAGCTGGGCTGAGGGAAAAGTGGAGCATTCTTCTTCTTTTTTTAGGACCAGATCAGCAGATCACACGTTCTTTTTATGTTAAATTTCTAAATTGCCCTTATTTATTTATTAGAATAAAATCTTTACAGTATATCTCTCCCTCTGATATTTACCTTTCATTTTAAAGAGAGAAACAGTGAGGCCAATGAAAACAAACAAAACCACCAGGGTCACAATCAGCGCCACCATCCAGGGATTTACCCTCGGGAAAAAGGGATCTGAAAAAGAAAACACCCAAGGCTTGCCTTAGTTTGGAAGTGGTGACTAAAAGCAGATTTTTTTTTTCAAACAAATACATAAATAGTGCCCAGCAGGATTTGTGTGAGCTAAGAGTGAAAGAATGGCCATGCCCACATGACACAAAAGACCAGAAACTGATTTTAAATATGGCTCCAATCAACACAGCTTTACCACTCATTTATCCTTGAAAACACAGCCCTGATTTGATTCATTGCTACTCAGAGTGCCATAGAGATCAGGGGCAAATTCTCTGCTCATAAAACCCCATTGATTCCAATAGGCTTATACCAGAAAAGGATTTGGCCCTTAACAGTAAGCAATATTCAGAAACTGCCAGATTAATTAGCATATTTTTGAAAAATCCACTGTTACCTCCTAATATTGGGAAAAACCATAATCACAATTTGTCCAAGCACTTGTGCAGCAAATTAACTAATTTCCATTTGCTCTTCTTGTGTTCACAGTGATTCGGTCATCTAAACAGGATGGAATTTTCAAATGTGCCTGGTGTCTTTTCCACACATGGTTTGTGCTCTGATTTAGTGAACCTGGGCCAACCCTCTTATGGAGTCATTCTTAAATTGGTTCAAGAGTTGACGACATATCAGGGTTGCACCAATTTAAATAAATTGATGCACAAAACCTTAAATCATAAATCAGCTTCATAGCTCTCTATCTCCATTTAGTTAAAGTCGATAAAAAATTGACTGAAACTAAATCTATTAAGGGCACTCTGAAATTTATACAAGGTGTTTTCACACAAGCGGATAGCATTGCTTAACTAGTTAATCAGTGCATCTTTTGTGTGTAGACAAGGGGTAAAATGAGTCCTCTAGTGGATCCAGACCAAAGTAATTAAGGAGCACAAGTCCCACTGAAGATCAGAAAAACAATATCACATGACTTAGGTGACATTTCACACAAGTAATGAAGTTGGGAAGTGAACAGATCACTAGAGCCCTGCGTGGATACAAAATTGGTATCCGCATCCAATCTGCAAACCCCCCAAAATGATGAGGGTATCTGCGAATATATATCTGTGGGTTTACAGGGCTCTACAGATCACAATCAAGCCAGAGTACAAAATTTATCACATTCCAAAAAATTAAGGTGAATTTAAGGTTACAGGAACCTACTGAATCAGTGGATTGAGTGAAAATTTCCTCTAAAAATGTGTATAGTCTAAATACTCACAATTAAGGGGATCAAGTTCCCTAAACTGTGACCCTGTAAAGATACCAGCCTCCCATATTCTGTGTTTGTACGTGGATTATGAAATATCCACCACAGATATTTCCGTTCTTTTCTTCCTATATTTTGTTTGGTTTCTAGTGGTGGTGAGTTCAGTGTGGGATTTGGATGGTGACTGACCTGCTATATAAACTGCTGATTCCTTTTCTTGATTGAGAACGGTGTTCCTGATGCAACAGGACAAGTTTTGGTTTGAATGTTCTGTTACAATGAGAGCAGTTTCTGTTTCAAACAGAAACTGTTTGATCCGTTTGCTTTGATTTATAATCTATCTTTCTGTAGTTAATAAATCTCTTTTTTTTTTTTTTAAATTTAATGTAAAACAGTGTGGTTTGAGTGAAGTGTTCGGGCAAAATCTCAGCTCAGTTAACAAAGATTTTGTGCATATTCCTCTCCACACTGAGGGAGGGGAAAACTGGGTAATTGTAAAAAGAAAAGGAGTACTTGTGGCACCTTAGAGACTAACCAATTTATTTGAGCATGAGCTTTCGTGAGCTACAGCTCACTTCATCAGATGTTTTAAGGGGATCAAGTTCCCTAAACTGTGACCCTGTAAAGACACCAGCCTCCCATATTCTGTGTTTGTACGTGGATTATGAAATATCCACCACAGATATTTCCGTTCTTTTCTTCCTATATTTTGTTTGGTTTCTAGTGGTGGTGAGTTCAGTGTGGGATTTGGATGGTGACTGACCTGCTATATAAACTGCTGATTCCTTTTCTTGATTGAGAACGGTGTTCCTGATGCAACAGGACAAGTTTTGGTTTGAATGTTCTGTTACAATGAGAGCAGTTTCTGTTTCAAACAGAAACTGTTTGATCCGTTTGCTTTGATTTATAATCTATCTTTCTGTAGTTAATAAATCTCTTTTTTTTTTTTTAAATTTAATGTAAAACAGTGTGGTTTGAGTGAAGTATTCGGGCAAAATCTCTTTACTGGTCAGGCTTTTGACCAGGGTGGGTCCTAGGTTGGGGTGCTGGGGTGTGTTTTGGCTGAAGCCTCGCTATTGTTGGTCCATGAGTGCCTGGCCAGATGCATTCATGAACACAGCTGGGTGTGGTCCCGCCTCTGGATGTTGGTGTGAGTGCAAGTGTTGAGGGCTTTACAGCTTGCCATAATGTCACAGTGCAAGAGGGAACCCAGATTGGTGAGACAGAGGTCTCAGCTGTACCCCAGTTCCCGGTGGTACCTGGGGGGAACCCATCACCCCCACCCCCACCATCACCATTATACAGTGTCAGCAAATAAGAACACTGCATTTGATTTTAACTACACCCCGAAGCAACAACCAACCCATCAGAAGGCCACAAATGTCTGTCAGTCCTACCTTAGCCACACATCCTAGAAATGACTGCAGAGCAACTGGAAGGCCATAGTTGTCAAGAAGTCCTTTCCCTCTTAACTGAAGACTCCTTTTGGGAGTCAATCAAGATTGGGCAAGAAAGTGCCTTGGCCATCCTGAAAATGTGTTTAATAACATGTTGGGAAAGTTTTCAGCATATTTTCCCAAGTATGAAAGTGGCTGTTTGCTGAAATTTAGATATGCTGTGTTATTGTAAAATATTTCACAAGCAGGGAGTCACAGTTGTTGTAATAGGAAAGACCACACAAAGCTAAAACTGACACAAGGCACTGACCTGCTACCCGCAGTTCCAATACGGCTTCTTCATAAAAAGTACCATCTTGAACAAAGCAGTGGTATTGTCCTTCATCAGAGGGTCTGATATTGAGAATCCTCAAGGGAACATTTCCATCTGTGAGTCCGGCTTTCAAAAGCTCTGTCCTTCCCCGATACTCTGGCACCTGCCCTTCATACTGATCCTTCCCATCACGGTACAGGTGCACAATGGTTGAAACCGCAGAGCGGAACCATCTCACCTCCATGTTTGCAGCGCTCATCCGGGGGGACAGGTGACAGGGTAACACAGTTTCCTGACCCAGGATGGCAGTGACAGGGTCACGAGGTCCAATCACTGTGAACTTTGCTGGAAATCCACCAGGACAACAAAAACAACAAAAAGCAGGTCAGAGGAAAATGTCAATTTGATATGAAGGACACAGTCAAGAGGTTCCATTTCAGATAAACTTTCCAAAAACTTCAGCCAGCGACAGACACCTGGCATGGAACATTTCAGCCTGAATGCCTAAGAGAAAGCAGCGCTCATGGGCAGTTGGACTGGGGCTCTGTTATAAGAATACTCAGCCTGTGTGTATGGCACAGCACACAGCACTGAGATGGGGCATGGAGCTGATAACAGGCAAGCTTGGTGCGTGACCCAGACACAGATCATGGGACGGAGAGTGGGGAGCTGAGAATTGGTAGGTTCAGTGCATGACAGAGGCACACAGTGCTGACATGGGGTGAGAAGCTGAAGACAAGTGTATTCAGTCCATGTCACAGTCACACATCAGAGAAACTGAGGCAGAGAGCTGAGTATGGACATGCTCAGTGTATAGTTGAAATAAACTTACTATTCAACATCCCGTTTTTCTGAGTGCTCTCAAATTGACACGCTTACTGACATTGCCATGAAATTTGCTGGGCCTCAGCAGGAATAAGAGTAGGGTTGGTGAGCCATATTTGGTGTTCTTTCACCAAGGTGTTCCTGAGGCATGGCCCTATTGCTAGAGCCAATTTGGGGGCTATTATGGTTCAATACTTCACATGCTCAAGAGACCAAATAACCAGACTTTGTGAACATTATTGCCTAAAGACAAAACGGTGCACTTCGGAAACCAGACATCCATACCCTCCTCCTGGGAAGCAATTCTTATCTCACAGCATGCCCCCACAAACCCACTTATACCGTGGCTGTTTACAAGTGAAAAAGCACTTTATACGTCACCTGGGACCCAACCCATCAGTTCCTTAACTTGTTGTTCGGTACCTTCCTTAACCCCTTTTTTTTGGATACCACATTCCAAACCAGGTGGGTGTAGAGGTACATCCCAACCACTGCTAGGATACACCTTTCATGGCCTTGATAGGCTTCCTATTTTCTATTGTGAACACTAACTTCAGAATTGTAAAGTGGGATATTCAATATCAGTGAACAGAATTGTGGGGAGAACATAAAACATTCAAGTTAACTTCCCAACTCTCTCCCTCTCTCTCTCCCATATGTATATTATGGGACTACTGTGCATATAATGCCTAATAATACAGTGTGTACTACACCTAACATGTATGGATTAGCTAACAGGCCCAATTAAAAAAAAGTCACGCAACATCATTATATTCTGGTTTTTCTTTTGTTTTTGTGCACATTAGTCTCAAATTATGGCTCTGATCTTTTTGGTTTTTTTTTACATCTGAAACCCACTAAGTTATTTGATTTTCTTATTTCTTATTCTTATTATTAAACTCTTCAATAAGTGTCCTCCGAATTCCCTGGGCATCTTTGACAATCTTTTAAAAATACTTGTGTGAAGAAACAGACCTGTGCACTGTCCCAGGAGCAAATAAAATCACCCAGGAGCAACACAATCAGGGCAAAAATTGAATAATGAAGGTGCTGATCTTGCTGTGGGGTGAAGTTTATACACTGTGAGTTGTTACACTGACTTTGAGTGAAGCATGTTGTTAAGGCACTTCAGGGGCTTAAATTAATCCCCTAAGATTCAGCAGACACAGTGCGGATTCCTACCTGATTCCATCTTGTGAACATAAGAAGTAAGGAAGAAAACAATAAACCCAGGGAGAGGAGAGCTGGCTCTGGAGCTGTGGCAGAATGAGAGAACCTTCATCTTCTTCACTGTAACTTGACCTAGAAAACAGGAAGAAGGAGGAAAAAACTTTCCATAGTGAGCATAACACTGACTAACATTAAATTATTAAAAAGTCAAACATTAAAGAAGGCACAGTGAATAAAAAAGGGACAAATGCATTGTTAAGTGAACTCCCTCATATTTGGAGTGAGAACAGCCATTGCATTAAAATGGAAAGTGTGTTTCCTTTATGGGCCTGATTTTTTCCCATCTCTACAAAATCCACATTAAAAAAAGAAAGTCAGAACAGTGGAGGAGTTGGCAGTAATTCCATCAATGGAGAAAAAAGTTTTAAGGAATGAGAAAGTGTGTGTGTGTGAGAGAGAAAGATTCGTGTGTTGTCTTGTGTTGTCTGCAGTGGCACTTGAACAGTTTTTAAAGTGTGGGTGCTGAAAGCCAGTGAAACTCCCCCAAACTTTTCACCTCATGCCCCCCTTACCCCTCTCCATGGCCTCCGCCCCCTCCCCTCAGAGCTGGGGCTGGGACCAGGGCTGTGTCTCCAGGGGTGCAGGGACACAGACAGGGGCCAAGGGGCTGAGGCTGGTGGCGGACATGGGGCCAAGAGTGGGAAACTGCCACGTCAGCAGAGGCAGAAAACTAGACTGATGGCCGCTGGGTTTGGTGCAGGAAATTTTCTGTATTCAAAATAGAGGAAGTTACAGATCTCTCCCAAGAACAGTCTTGGACCCACTGCTCTTGAATAAAATTCAGCAAAACAAAGAAATGACGAATTCAACAAGCTGTAAAAGTCTCGTGTTACATTGCTGTGAAAACAATCCGCAATGTATGTGACAGTCCCTCACTTTGAACGTAGATGTACTGTCAAGTTCCCAGAAAGAGAGAAACAAATTCTCACAGGATTATTTACTCCTTGTGTTTTGAATAATCTGTCCCAGCAATAAGGCTGGTGCATTAGACGTTAGAAACAGTCCTTCTGGAGCAAATTAACCCACCTGGTTGGGTCTTCTGAGAAGTTTAACATCTCCCGGGTGTGGCCAGACTTGGCTCCTCTGGCTGGGACAGTCCCATGCTCGGTGCCTGTTCCCGTCGGTCACGGAGGCGGCTCAGCTCATTCTGGCGATCGAGGAGCTGCAGTTTTGTCTCGGGGCTTCTCCGGGGAAGGTTGTGAACAGAAACGGGGTTTGTTCCGATCGATAAACGTGCGCTGGGCTCGCAGCCTTCGCCCGGGGACAGTGAAAGTAAAACTGGAAATTGCCTCAGTCCAACCCCTGTCCCGGGGTGGGGGTGGGGGGGGAGAGTCTCCTCTTAAAGACACAGCCCCAGTCCCACAGGGCCGCCAGTGGGGGGGGGACCGGAACTTTATATTAAAATTTAACATAAAGGGACTTTGTTGTTGCGGGGGGGATTGTTGTTTTTGGTCGTTTTTTTTTCTATTTAGTTTATTAGATTCAGCAAAAGCAGGAAGCAGATTCTCTCTGAAATCAGGCCTGGATTCAGGTAACTGGGTCACCTGAACAGCGGACTCTCAGCCCAGTCCGGATTTCAAAAAGAGAAAAGCTTTTGCTGAATAATATAAACTAAATGGCAACCCCCCCCCCCCCCAGCCAACAACAAAGCCCCTTTTGTTAACATAAAGTGACAGTTTCCCACTGAAGATCATGACCTTCCAAAACAGCAAGGTCATCAGAAGTGATTTGCTCTGTTGTTGCCGCCTGCTGGCCCCGGTCTATGAGAGAGACAAGGTGAAGGATGTTTGATCTTTTACTGGATCAACTTCTGTTGGGGAAAGAGACAAGCTTTCCAGCAACACAGACCTAAAGAAGAGCTCGGTGTAGCTCCAAAGCTCCTCTCTCTCAACAACAGGAGTTGGTCCCCTAAAAGATTTTATCTCCCCCACCTGGTCTGAGTTCAACAAAACTCAAACTTCTGAAAACCAAGAAATACAGAGTTAAGGTAAAAAGAAAAGGAGTATTTGTGGCACCTTAGAGAATAACCAATTTATTTGAGATGCACAAATCCAGGTTTTCTCACCCTCCGCCCCCCCCCCCCCCCCCCCGCTGGTAATAGCCCATCCAAAGTGACCACTCTCTTCACAATGTGTATGATAATCAAGGTGGGCCATTTCCTGCACAAATCCAGGTTCTCTCACCCCCTCACCCCCCTCCAAAAACCACACACACAAACTCAATCTCCTGCTGGTAATCGCTTATCCAAAGTGACCACTCTCCCTACAATGTGCATGATAATCAAGGTGGGCCATTTCCAGCATAGATCCAGGTTTTCTCACCCCCCCACCCCCATACACACACAAACTCACTCTCCTGCTGGTAATAGCTCATCCAAAGTGACCACTCTCCCTACAATCTGCATGGTAATCAAGGTGGGTCATTTCCAGCACAGATCCAGGCTTTCTCAACACCCCCCCCCCCCCGGAACACACACACACACACACACATAAACTCACTCTCCTGCTGGCAATAGCTCATCCAAACTGACCACTCTCCAAGTTTAAATCCAAGTTTAACCAGAACATCTGGGGGGGAGGGTAGGAAAAAACAAGGGGAAATAGGCTACCTTGCATAATGACTTAGCCACTCCCAGTCTTTATTTAAGCCTAAATTAATAGTATCCAATTTGCAAATGAATTCCAATTCAGCAGTTTCTCGCTGGAGTCTGGATTTTAAGTTTTTTTGTTGTAAGATAGTGACCTTCATGTCGATGATTGCGTAACCAGAGAGATTGAAGTGTTCTCCGACTGGTTTTTGAATGTTATAATTCTTGACATCTGATTTGTATCCATTTATTCTTTTACGTAGAGACTGTCCAGTTTGACCAAAGTACATGGCAGAGGGGCATTGCTGGCACATGATGGCATATATCACATTGGTGGATGTGCAGGTGAACGAGCCTCTGATAGTGTGGCTGATGTTATTAGGCCCTGTGATGGTGTCCCCTGAATAGATATGTGGGCACAGTTGGCAACGGGCTTTGTTGCAAGGATAAGTTCCTGGGTTAGTGGTTCTGTTGTGTGGTATGTGGTTGTTGGTGAGTATTTGCTTCAGGTTGCGGGGCTGTCTGTAGGCAAGGACTGGCCTGTCTCCCAAGATTTGTGAGAGTGTTGGGTCGTCCTTCAGGATAGGTTGTAGATCCTTAATAATGCGTTGGAGGGGTTTTAGTTGGGGGCTGAAGGTGACGGCTAGTGGCGTTCTGTTATTTTCTTTGTTAGGCCTGTCCTGTTGTAGGTGACTTCTGGGAACTCTTCTGGCTCTATCAATCTGTTTCTTCACTTCCTCAGGTGGGTATTGTAGTTGTAAAAAAGCTTGATAGAGATCTTGTAGGTGTCCCTCTCACATTCCCTTTCCTTCTCCCTGTTCCTTCATTGTCTCTTTTTCTACTCAGCATTTTTCTAGCCCTCACTTGTGATACCTGTTTATTTTCCTCTCCCACTCTCCTCTCCTCCCTCCCACAGATCATCCCCCTTGGCTGCTCCATTCTTTCCCCTGATTTTATCCCTTCTCCTCCTGCTGCCCCAATGAGATCTAAGGACACAGATCTGTACAAAACGCTCCCTGCTGCTGCAGAGCTTCCAGCTTCTCCCAAAACCATGATTGATTAATTCTGTACCACCCTCACCTCTGCCTGTCCCCAACCCGATTGTTCATTCTACCTCCTGCCCAGCCCCCACATCTGCCTCTCAGGACTCTCTGGCAGCTCCAAGGGGCTCTTCTTCCTCCCCCTCCCGTCCCTGAGGCTGCAGGGAGGGCAGGGAGGAGATTCTAGGGGTCATAGAGATGAGGAGCCAGAGGGTTGGGTAGCCAGAAGTCCTCTACGGTCATAAAGACTAGGGCATGCGAGGATAGAAAGGCTGATTTTGGGGCCCCCAGTGGGATATTCCACCCGCTGTCTCAGGGACATAAGCTGAGCCTTGATCCCCCCACCCCCAACCAGAACCAGGGTCGGATTCTCTCCCGAGGGATGGAGCCTGGTGGGAAAGTGAAGATCGGGGCCCCATCACCAGCATCACTAAATGTCACCTGCCACCGGTCACAGTCCAGACAAACCCGGATCCTGCTGGGGACCTGGCTCAGGGGCAGAGGGGCCTCAGGGGAGGTGAGAGCCCGGAACTGCCCCCCGCACTGCCCCACAGCCCAGATCCCCTGCTCAGGGCTAAGGCTGATCCATCCCTTCCTCCTCACAGACTCTCTGGCCACCCCCACAGCCCAGAGTTCCCCATCCCCCACCTCCACCTCCCAGCAATGTGTCTCCGCGGTGAATCCCTCACAGCCCAGCACACAGGCCCGAGAATCAAATCTCTCAGGGTTGTCGGGCAGATTCTGCCATGTGTCTCCCCATCTCACACTTTTCCCATCCTCAGACAGGACGAGTTGGGACTGAGCCGTGTCTGGATCCAGCGTCACATTCACTAGGAAGAGAGAGAATCAGAGCGTGAGGGGCAGAGCTCAGCCCTGGGGGAGGCTGGGACCATTTCTCACACTCCCCAGCAGCCCTATTCTGGCTGGGACAGGCCTGGATCCCAGGGAGCTGCCTCTGACCTGGGCTCCTAAGACTGAGCAGGGATGTCACTGCACTTCCTCAGTCTTTTTCTCTTCAGCTGCCAGCTCCCTCTGCTGGGGCTGCTCCATTCCCAGCAGCAGAGACACAGCCAGGAAGGTGTCAGAAGTTTTTATTGAGGAGGGAACAGAGGAGGCAAGAACCAGCTTTAAACCCCAGAGGGAAGCTCCCTCCCCAATGCAGAGACGGGTCCGTGATGGAGTGAAAGGATCTTTCCCCTCCTGCGCCCACCTCTCCCCAGGGAGGGGACTAAAGACTCTGGCAGCCCCAGCAGATGGTACAACTCAGTGAACATTGGCAGAGCCTCCCCGCACCCCACCTTCAGTCTCACTGTGGCCCAGCTCCCCCTGTGCTGGACTTTGCTGTGGGGCCTCCCCACTGCACCCGGCCTGCTCTGAAATGTCACAGCTCGGACAGCAACAGGCCACACGGTACCAGGACTGAACCTGCCCAGAATGTCGCTGCTCAGCAGCAATCACAGCACAAAGGTCCAGTAGCCTGGGGGAGGGAGGGGTCAGCACCACTGAAGGGGGTTCATGGTGGAACGAGGCAGAAGCAATGCGTGTGGGGGGAGCAGGGGCAAACTAGGGTTTTGTGAGGCCCTGGGCCAGAGCAAGTGGGGGCTTCTCCCGACCTCTTCTCCCTGAAGTCCGCCATCCCCCCCGCGCTTCTTCCAGGGAAATGGGGTCAGGGCACAGGGGCTTGCCACACTCCGCCCACCTGGCGCTCCAGCCGGATAGCAGGGCAAGCCCCTGCACCCCCAACTTCACTCCCCGGCTGAAGTGCCAGCTGGGTGGAGTGGGGCAAGCCCTTGAGCTCTGACCCTGCTCCTTGGCAGGACTGCTGGGCAGGCAGAACAGGTTGGGGCCCAGAGGCGTCCATTTTTCTGGGGCCGCCCAATTGGCTGGGGCCCCTGGGCACAGGCCCTGTTAGCCCAGTGGCTAATCCGCCACTAGGAGGATGTGTGGAACAGGTGGCAGGTGGAAATAAGGAGAGGGTCATGCCAGTGATGTGGAGACTGAAGTGACGTCCTGTTTACCAGAGACAGGAGCATACCTGGGTCACGATGGATGGAGAGAAGAGAAAAGAGACAAGCTCACAGCTCTGATCACAGGAGCTTCCTACATCTTTATAATGGATCCAAGGGAACCCTTCTCTGTGATCAAGGCTTGAGGCTGGAGCAAGGGTCTCACACAGACACAGTCCCTGCTCACCCCGTCAGTGTGGGGTCACTGCAGAGCTCCTGGCTTTCTTCAATGGGAAAAAGATGAAGGAAGAAACAGGGAGACACTGGAGATCAGCCATCAGCACAGGAAGATTAAACAAACTCCCCCTGGAGAAGTGGCTGTGGACTGGATCTGTATAATGAGTAGGAGCTGCGGTCACAGATCTCTGCAGGGTGCAGCGCACATGCTGGCAGTGGAGGGGAAGGAAGAGTAGATGCGATATGATGTCGATTCAGTATGGTGTGGTAGGACATAGGCACAAACCCTGCCTCATGATGCGCAGTGAAATGCAGGGTGCTGGGGAGGTCTGCCCTGAACGATCACATCAACCCCCACATTCGAGGAAAAAAGGGGCACATTGCCTCATGGGAACAGATATTTGGACATTGATAAAATATGATCTTAAATTACCTTCTTCTGTAGGTGCCACAGATCTTCTCCACCCTAAAACCAGCCACATAATTAGAGATGAGAGCGGATCTGAACACGTATTGCATGATTCAATATTGTACAAACTAATGACTGATGGAAAAAGAAAGTTCTTCCAGACATATACTAAAATGTAAAGCATCAGAACCTCCATTAGGTCGCATGAGTGTCTCTCTCCCAGGGTGGATCTTCACTGCAGAGTTAGCCCAGGATCTTACTTGTCTGCTTCCCCAAACTGTTACTTGTGCAAGTCCAAAAACTCTGACTCAAGTTTGGTGGTGTTTTACACCCAGGCTAGCTGGCAAGACTTTGGGTACAGGCTATTGCCCAGGGTCCACTTTAATTCAGGTTGGTTACGTCCCACACTTTGCAGTGTGGAGGGAGGTTAATCATCTCAGGGGCTGATAGTTCACCAGAGCCTTCTGACAATTCCTCCCGGGCCATATTTTTTTGGCCATTACCCACTTTACTACTGTATTGCTTACCAATTTTTCAAATTAGCTTTTGGTGTGAAATTCATCCAGTTTAGTCTTTCCCCATATTTTATAAAGTTACATGAAAAAGCAACCACCCACATCCCCCAAAGGAATGACAGTAAAAAAGCAAACAAACAAAAAAGGGTTTCCAATGGCAACAACTTTAAAAATTAAATTTAAAAGCAAACATCTCCACCACAATTAAACAAACTGCCACACAAAGATCAAATTTTGTTACAAAAACTTTCTTGTCAGAGCAAGGACAATGATACTTACTTATTTCTTTATCTCGTATGGCTAAAAATTAAACAGAAATAAATACCTATTTTTGTTCGGCATTTCCCTTTTCTTATTTTTTAGCTTTCTTTATCACCAATATGACAGTGAAGGCTGAAAGACATCAAACTCATCCTCAAAATGTCAGACTAGAGGGCCCAGTGGTCCCTTCTGGTCTTAAACTCTGTGACTCTATGTGACTCTATTATCAGTTTTTCAAAATAGCTTTTGGTGTGAAATCTCTCCAATTTACCATTACCCCATATTTTACAGAATTACAGTAACCCTTCCCAGAATAATAATAAAAAGAAAGGAGAGAAACCAAAAGATGTCATATTGCAACAAAAGCGTAAACGTTAAATTTAAAATTGAACAACTCTACAACAATGAAACAAGCTCCCACATGAGGATCCAATTTGATACCAAAAATAAATAAATGCTTGTCTGAGGAAGGACAATGACACTTACCAATTTCTATATCTCGTTTGTCTAAAAATTAAACAGAAATACACATATTGTTTGTTAGAAGTGTCCCTTTACTTATATTTTATTTCTCTTTATCATCAATACTAATGTTAAGGCTGAGAGATTGTTTCTATTCAACCTCCTCTTCAGGACAGTAAGGTGAGAGGATCCAGTGGCCCTTTCTGGTTTTAAACTCTGTGACTCTATAATTAATTCCTTCTCAGTTTTTCATTGGTGTGAAATTTATCCACTTTAGTCTTTCCCCAGATAGTATAGAGTTACATTACAAAACAACCCACCATCCTCCCCCAAAAGAAGAAGAAGAAGAAGAAAATAATAATAATTAATAATAAATCATTCATAATAAAGCAACAAGCAAACAAACAAAAGGTTTCATATTGCAAGAACTTTAAAAGTTACATTTAAAAACGTTCTTGTCAGAGCAAGGACAATGATACTTACTTATTTCTTTATCTCGTAGGTCTAAAAATTAAACAGAAATAAATACCTATTTTTGTTCAGCATTTCCCTTTTCTTATTTTTCAGTTTTCTTTATCACCAATATGACTGTGAAGGCTGAAAGACATCAAACTCATCCTCAAAATGTCAGACTAGAGGACCCAGTGGTCCCTTCTGGTCTTATACTCTGTTACTCTATGACTCTACTGATCATCAATTTCTCATATTAACTTTTTGCAAGAAATTTATCCAGTTTAGTCTTTCCCTACATTTTGTTAAGTTACAATACCCCCCACAAAAGAATAATAATAAAAAGCAAGTAAGCAAACAAAAAAAAGTTTAATATTGCAACAAAATTGTAAAAGTTAAATTTAAAAGCACACAACCCCACCACAATTAAACCAGCTCCCACATGAGGATCCAATTTGGTATGAAAATTTTCTTGTCAGAGAAAGGATAATGACACTTACCAATTTCTGTATCTCTTTTGCCTGAAAATCAAACCGACAGACACATATTGTTTGTTAGGACTTCCCCTTTTCTTATGTTTTATTTCGCTTTCTCATCAATATGAAAATTAAGGCTGAGATATATTTTTTTCTATTCAATCTCCGCTGGAGGAGGTCAGATTAGAGGATCCAGTCATTTCTTCTGTTCTTAAACTGTGTGACTCTATGATTCTATGGCTTATCAATTTTTCATATTAGCTTTTGCTGTGAAATTCATTCAGTTTAGTCTTTCCCCACATTGATTAAAGTTACATTACAAAACAAACCCCTGTCTGCCCCCAAAATAATTCTAGTAATAATAAAAAGCAAGCAAACAAACATAAAAGATTTCATATTGCAACAATTTTGAAAGTTCCATTTGAAAACAAACTTCCACATGAGGATCCAAACTGGTACAAAAAGTTTCTTGTCAGAGGAAGGAGAATGACACTTACTTATTTCTTTATCTCGTAGGTCTAAAAATTAAAGAGAAATAATATATACATTTGTTAGGCGTTTCCCTTTTCTTAGGTTTTATTTCTCTTCTTCAGGACGTCAGACAAGAGAGGGACAAGTGGTTCCTTCTGGTCTTAAACTCTGTGACTCTATTGTTTATCAGTTTTTCAAATTAAATTTTGGTGTGAAATCTCTCCAATTTAGTGTCTCCTTCCCACATTTTATCACGTTACTGTAACCTCCCTCAACCAAAAGATAATAATAAATAAAAAAACAAACACGCAGACAAACAAAAACAGGTTAAATGTTGCAACTGAATTGTAAATGTTCAATTGAAAATCAAACAACTCCACAACAATTAAACAAACTCCCACATGAGGATCCAATTTCATACAAAAAATTTCTTGTCAGAGGAAGGATAATGACACTTACCAATTTCTATATTTCGTTTGCCTAAAAATGAAGCAGAAATACACAAATTGTTTGTTAGGTGTTTCCCTTTTCTTATGTTTTATTTCTCATTATCATCAATGTGATAAATAAGGCTTAGACATTTTTTCTATTCCGCTGCCTCTTAAGGAGGTCAGACTAGATGATCTGGTCGTCCCTTCTGCTCATAAACTCTGTGATTCTGTTAGAATCATAGAATCCTAGGACTGGAAGTCTAATCCCCTGCACTCGTGGCAGGACTAAATATTATCTAGACCATCCCCGACAGGTGTTTGTCTAACCTGCTCTTAAAAGTCTCCAAACATGGAGATTCCACATCCTCCTTTATTCCATTTATTACTTACTCTGCCAGTTAGGAAGTTTTTCCTAATGTCTAACCCAAACCTTCCTCATGGCAATTTAAGCCCCTGCTTCTTGTCCTATCCTCAGAGGTTAATGACAACAATTTACTTCCCTCCTCCTTGTAACAACCTTTGATGTACTTGAAAACTGTTATCCCGTCCCCCCTCAGCCTTTTCTTCTCCAAACTAAACAAACCCAATTACTCTATTGCTTACTAGTTAATCAAATTAGCTTTTTGCGTGAAACTTATCCAGGTTAGTCATTTCCCCCATTTTATAAATTCATATTACCTCCCCCCATGAGAATAATCATAAAAAACAAGTAAGCAACCAAAAAAAAAACCAGGTTTAATAATGCAAAAATAAATAAAAAGGGTAAATGTAAAAGCAAACAACTCCACAACAATTAAACAATCTGCCTATGATGGAGTACAGCAGTTTAGAACCATGCCCTTGGGACGACATGGGGCCCCTGCCACTTTCCAGCAGCCAATGGACAGAGTGCTGCGGCTGCAGGGATCCGACACGGCCACCTACACGGACGATATCATCATCTGCAGGGAGAGCTGGGCGGAGCGTATGGAGCATGTCCCTGAGGTATCTGGGGCTCTCAAAGAGGCGGGTTTGACGGCTAACCCAACCAAGTGTCAGCTGGCCACCCAAGAAGTCACTTACCTAGGGTAGGATGTCAGGGGAGTGGGGGGCGGGGTGGGGGAGGGGGAGATACGACCTTTGGTACAAAATTCTTAGTGGGCTGCCCCCTCCCTTTCACAAAGTAGCAAGTCCGGTGGTTTATGGGATTAGCAGGATACTATTGACGGTTCATCCCAAACTTTGCTACCATGGCTGCCCAGTTGACAGACCAGGTTAAGGACACTGCACCCATGTCAGGCATTGGGAGAAGAAGAACACCCTGTTCTCTATCCCAGCAGGAAGCTATTTCCACAGGAGGTAGCCTAATCAGTCATCAAGAAGGAGGCCCTGGAGGTGAAATGAGCCATTGATGCCCTTACTTGTAGGGTTAGCCCTTCCACCTAGTAACTGACTGTGCACCAATCCACTGGCTGCACTCAATGACAGGCCATAATCCAGGCATTATTCAGTGGCTTCACTCAATGCAGCCATACAGCTTTCGGGTGGTAAAAGCGTGGACTTCTTTTTCACAGGATGGTGGGGACATGAACTGGCCCCAGGACACCCCAGCCCAGGGTCTGAGAGGGAGGGTGGGCGAGGGAGTATACAAACCCCACATTGCGTCTCACGTGGTGAAAGGACAGTACTGGGCCCAGGTAGCCCCGCACATCCAGCCCTGCAGAGCATGCTTCAATTGGAGAGAGGGCTGGAAAGGGAGCAACCCAGCTCAGACGGGAGAGGCTGGGGAGGAGGACAGACCTGCCCTGAAGGCTCCTGACAAAGGACTGACCGTGTACTTAGCCCCATCAGGGCTGATGGTTTCATTGCCTTTTCTTTTTCTTTTCACCTTATTTTGGATTGGAACCGGGGGAGACCAGCAGTTGGTTGGAAGTGACCCAGGGAGGGCAACTCGGAAGACAACTTTGGGGACCAGACATTGTTGACCCTCCTAAGGCCCTGGCTCAGAGCCCAGAAGAGTGGGTGGGCCCAGGCTCCCCTTCCACTGCCCACCTCCCTGCCCTCCTGATTCAAAGAGGGCCAGGACTGCAAGATCTGCCCACTGGGAGGGGGCACTAAGTGTGCTAACCACTAGGTCACATAACCCACCGATGACCCTATCACGCTCCTATAGGGGGATCCAATTGTGTACAAAAAATTTCTTCTCAGAAGGAAGAAAATGACACTTACCAATTTCTAGATCTTGTTTCACTAAAACATAAACAGAAATATGTATAAATTTTTTTATGAGCTTTTCTTGCCTTATGTGTTATTTCTCATTATCATCAATACAAAGTTAAGGCTGGGTGATTATTTTTACTCAACTTCCTTGTTTCTATTGCTTCCCCATCAAAAGGGAAAGTTTATCTAATTTAGACTTACCCCAAATTTTATTAAACTTGTTTAACACACCCTGTCCTGGGGCACAGCCCCATCCCAGTCAGGAAAAGACGAAAACTCCTCTGGGCTCAAGTGGCCTCATTCCTGCAGGGCCTGCTCCACTTGGAGGAAATGATCTCAAAAGAGAGAGGTTGTCACAGGAAGGGGGCCGCAACCAGCAAAAAGGCTGCTGGAACTCAGAGGAGCTGATTTCTGCAACAGAACCACTGTGAGGAAGAGAACGTGTGACCCTCTGCCACTCACAAGGGCCCTTCAGACCAGGTACAAGCAGGGATGTGTGCAGAAATTTAAATGTGACCCCTTTTGGAGGGGCACATTCTGTACCCATCCCTGGAGCTCGCTCCCCTCACTGATCTGGCCAGGGAAGGACTTTGCTCTTTCCCCTATGCCCACCTTGGCAGAGCACTCTTCCCTCCCACACAGGAGCTTGCTCTTTCCCCCACACCAGCAGGAGTTCGCTTTACCTTGCCTCCGCCCTGGCCCTGGCAGCAGGTCACTCTTCCCTGCCTCTGCAGCCCTGGGGTTGTAGAAGCTCTGTGCCCTCGATGATTATTTGGGGCCCTGTGCCTCTGCTTGACCCCCCTCCCCCCCATGCATGACCCTGGGTACAAGCTGACTGCAGCAGGAGCGGTTGAAGATAAATACTGTCATGGGGTTCAGCTGTTCTTAAACTTCTGTCATGAATTTACTTGATGAATTCACTTGATCGATGCTACACTCCCTGGTGACTGGACTTGCCATTATTTTCTCAGATGCTCCATCGATATGTGGTCTAAGGCCCAGACAACTAAGCAGCACCCAGGCTTATGTCTTCTAGCCTGCCCTGAGAGCAAACAGTCCTTTTACCCCAATGGATAGCAATGTCACATTAGAGGAAACTGAGGCACAAAAAATTCATTAAAATAATGCAGAAAATTCCCATTTCAGCACACCTTCATTGACAAGCCAGATCTCTATAGATTCTTCTCAAAGACTCTGAGACTGAGGCTGGTTTGCATTGAAAACTTACACTCCTCGTACACGTAGCTATGCTGACCTAACCCCCTAATTCAAAGGACTTTTAAGGGGAAAGGGTCTTTGGAAACATCCAAACAGGCCCTGAAATGGTCCAACCTGTTACACATACTAACCCTCCCCCACCCAACAAACACACAGAAATAAAAATAAATCCGAGAAACCAACAAGCGTATATGCAATTGTGTAACTTGGTCAAAGTCTGTATTTGTGGAAAAAAGGGAAATTGAAACTTACCAACTTCTTCAGTAAGTTTCGCTGAAAAGTACAGAAATAAATGTAAATTAATATCATCTCCTTGCTTCATTAAAAGTGTTTGAAGACGACTTCCTATAGGTACACAATTCATTAGGAAGGAAGTCTGATTGATTTGGAAATCAGGCAGATATTCTTTATGGATGAAGTTCAGCAGGTTAAGGACAGCTGTGCCTGAGTTATGTGACAGTGGGTATGATTTTTTAATTTCCTCACTGAGGAAGAAATGTGTTTCTTTACTGATTTACCACAAGGGCATTTCTACAGGGCCTCTCACTGTAATGTCCGGGTGCACTACACTTTATTAGCAGAAAAGAGATTTGAAGGACAAATATGAGAGGCTAGGCTTTGCAGAACCTTCTCTCAAGTGGGACCAGAGACAGACAGTGGTAATCTCCTGAGAACTAGCAGCAGAGGGAGATGAAGGACCAAGCAGAACACAGATGTATCTGCTATGATCCGATTCTCTGACTCAGTTCTATTGCCCAAGACTCTCCTCTCTCCTATTCTACTCCCCACCCCCTACACACACAGTCCTCTTCCGCTCTCCCCCCCACAGCCCTCCCCACCACCCTCTATCAATAAATTCACATGCATTCTTCTTCTTTATACAGGACAAGGTCAGCAGATCACACCTTCTTTTAATATTAAATTCCTAAATTGCTCTAATTTATTTCTTAGAACAAAATCTTTATTTACAGTATTTTTCTTCCTCTGATATTTACCTTTCATTTTAAAGAGATAAACAGTGAGGCCAATGAAAGCAAACAAAACCACCAGGATCACACTCAAAGTCGCCATCAAGGGATTCACCCTGGGGAAAAAGAGATCTGAAAAACAAAACACCAGAACTTGTCTTAATTTGGCTGATTACAGTCAGATGTTTTTATTTCATACAAATACATAAATGGTGCCCAGCAGGATTTGTGCAAGACAAGAGTGAAAGAATGGCCATGTGTACACTACACAAAAATGTGTAGACCGCTGGGTTTCCTCTGGCCCCTTCCTAAGGGCCAGAACATACACACTCCAGGGAGGCCCTGTTCCTGCCTAAGGGCCGGAACCCCTGGACTATTTGGGGTTCAGCCCCATTACACCGGTTGGGATGCTAACATCAGTTTGCTAATTTCCCCTGAGACTAGGCAGCAATCCCAGTGGTATAGTGAGGCGGTGTGGCTTCCCTCCAATCCAGAGTGGGAGGGACGACCACCGCACCACTACACGAGGGTAAAATGAGTCCATTTGTGGATCTTGACCAAAGTGATGTAAGAAGCACAAGTCCAACTGAATGTCATTAGAAACAACATCACATGACGTAGGTGACGTTTCCCACAACAAGCAATGAACAATGAGTTGGTGCAGCAACAAGATCACAAAGAAGCCACATGACAAAACTTACCACATTCAAAAAAATCACTGAGGTGAAGTTAAGGTTGCAGGATCATATTGTGTCAGTGGATTGAGTGAAAATTTCTTCTAAAAAATGCTGGAAGATTTTTGTGTGTGTGCATACATGCGTGCAGGCTAGTATCAGGAAAGTCAGACTTCACCTTAAATTTACATGAAATCCCAAACTTTGATTTTCTGAATACTCACAACTAAGGGAATCAAATTACCTAAACTGTGATCCCGTAAATATACCAGTCTCCTATTTTCTGTGTTTGTACGTGGATTCTGAAATATCCACCACAGATGTTTCTTTTCTTCCTACGTTTTGTTTGGTTTCTGGTGGTGGTGAGTTCAGTGTGGGGTTTGGATGGTGACTGACCTGCTATATAAACGGCTGATTCCTTGTCTTGATTGAGAACGGTGTTCGTGATGCAACAGGACAAGTTTTGGTTTGAATGTTCTGTTACAATGAGAACAGTTTCTGTTTCAAACAGGTTGTTATCGCCACGGGATTTTGTTTCAGAGAGTGATGGTAAACGCTGCCCATTGAAATCTTTCCACAGCACCTCAGGCTCTGGGTACCAGCCAGCTGATCGACAAACCACCCGGATCCCTCCATCCTGGTGACCCTCCACAGAGATGAGAGGAGCAGAGCCCAGACCTAAGGGGAAAACACATAAAGGTGTCAATTCCATGAATTAATTTATAAAGCAGAAGGGATGAGGGACAGTTTGTGGATCCCTTACTCACACTAGAAAGCACTTGTTCACGGGGGTAGTCAGGAGAAGGGATAAATGAATACTGGATAAATGAAGGGATAAATGAATACTCAGTCTTGTCTAAGAGTGGTTAATATGTAGCTCCCCATCACCACCGTCACCACTATAGAGTCTCAGCAAATAAGGCTGCATTTGATTTTAACTACACCCCTACATAACAACCAACCCATAAGAAGGCCATAAAAGTCTGGCAGCCCCACCTTAGCCACACACCCTAGAAACGACTGCAGAGCAATTGGAAGGCTTTATGTGTCCAGAAGGCCTTTCCCTCTTAATTAAAGACCCCTTTGGGAGTCAATCAAGACTGGGCAAGAAAGTGCCTTGCCCATCCTGAAAATGTGTTTAATAACACGTTGGGAAAGTTTTCAGCATATTTTCCCAAGTATGAAAGTGGCTGTTTGCTGAAAGTTAGATACACTGTGTTATTGCAAAATATTTCACAAGCAAGGAGTCACAGCTGGTGTGATAGGAAAGAACAAAGCCTGCAGACCACACACAGTTAAAACTGACACAAGTTACTGACCTGCTACCCGCAGTTCCAATACGGTTTCTTCATAAAAAGTACCATCTTGAACAAAGCAGTGGTATTGTCCTTCATCAGAGGGTCTGATATTGAGAATCCTCAAGGGAACATTTCCATCTGTGAGTCCGGCTTTCAAAAGCTCTGTCCTTCCCTCATACTCTGGCATCTGCCCTTCATACTGATCCTTCCCATCACGGTACAGGTGCACAAAGGATAAAAATTCAGGTCGGAACCATCTCACCTCCATGTTTGCAGCGCTCATCCGGGGGGACAGGTGACAGGGTAACACAGCTTCCTGACCCAGGATGGCAGCGACAGGGTCAGGGGGTCCAATCACTGTGAATTTTGCTGGAAAATGCACCGGGACAGCAATAACAACAACAACGACCTTGGTGAGGCAGAGAACTGGGAATGGACGTGCTCGGCGTATAGTTGAGACAAGCTATTGAAGTAGCCCCTTTTTCTAAGTGCTCTCAAATTGACACGCTTACTGACATTGGCATGAGATTTGCTGGTCCTCACCAGGAACAAGGGGAGGGTTGGTGGGCCATATCTGGTGTTCTTCCACCAAGGTGCTCCTGAGATCTAGGCCTATTGCTCTAGGCAATTGTTGTACTATTGTGGTTCAATACTTCATATGATCAAGAGACCAATTAACCAAACTTTGCCAAATGTATTGCCTAAGGACAAATCAGTACACTGTGAAAAGGAGACATACATATCCTCCTTCTGGAAAGCAATCCTTACCTTGCAGTGTGCTCATCTTACACAGAAATTGTGCTTCAAAAATACACCACCAAAACCACTTATATTTATACCAGGGGTGTTCGCAAGTGAAAAAGCACTTTATCCATCACCCCATCCAACCCCCCACTTCTTAATCTTGTTCTGTACGTTCCTTCTTGCTGTTTCGGACAGAACATTCCAAACCAGGTGGGAGCAGACGTACATCCCAGCCACTGCTAGGACATGCCATTCATGTCTCTTGGCTTTGATAGGCTTCTGATGTTCTATCGTGAACACTAACTTAACTTTAGCAAAGTTTGGTGGGATATTTGATGTGGGTGAACAGAATTGTTAGAAGAGCATAATACATTCCGTTAATTTCCCAGCACCATATGTAAAGAGAGAATTACTGTGCATATAATACCTAATAATAAGGTGGTGTATACTACACCTAACATATATGTATTAACTAACAGGCCCAATAAAAAAAGTCACATGACATAGAATATCAGGGTTGGAAGGGACCTCAGGAGGTCATCTAGTCCAACCCCCTGCTCAAAGGGGGACCAATCCCCAATTTTTGCCCCAGATCCCTAAATGGCCACCTCATGGATTAAACTCACAACCCTGGGTTTAGCAGCCCAATGCTCAAACCACTGAGCTCCCTCCCCCAAATAGACTCCTAGTGGAATCAAAACTAGCTCTGATATTCCACAGTGGAGAGAGGAGGCGGTGCAATTGTCATGTAGGGCCCTCACCAGGGGCCCACACCATCAGGTATTAATACCTGTCCCCAGCCTCTCTCAAATATTCTAGTTCTTATTACATTTTTGTGCACATGTGGGCTCTAACTATGGCTCCGATCTCTGGATATCTCAGATCCTCTAAGATAATTTATGTACTTTATGAATTATTCTTGTTATTGTTAAACTCTTCAACAAGTGTCCAGTCAATGCTCTGGGCATCCTTGACAACCTTTTCAAGAGACTCGTGTGAAGAAACAGACCTGAGCCCTATCCCAGGAGCAAATAAAATAACCCCGCAGCAGCAACAGAATGAGAGCAAACAATGGATAATGAAGGTGCTGATCTTGCTGCGTGGTTACATTTACACACTGGGAGTAGTTACATTGACTTTGAGTGGAGCATGTTGTTCAGACACTTCAGGAGCCTAAATAAATTCTCTAAGAAACAGCAGCCACGGGGCGGATTCCTACCTGATCCCTTCCTGTGAACAGAACAGGTAAGGAAGCAAATGATAAACCCAGGGAGAAGGGAGCTGGCTCGGGAGCTGTGGCAGGATGAGAGAACCTTCATCTGCACTGTAACTTGATTTAGACAACGGGAAGAAGGAGGAAAGAAAACTCATCTTAGTGAACATAACACTGAGACTAACAGGAAATCATTAAAGTCAAACATTAAAGAGGACACATGAAATAAGAAAGGAATAAATGCATTATTAAGTGAACTTTTTCATATTATGTAGTTAGAACAGCCATTTAAATAAATTGAATATGCGTTTCCTTTATGAGTCTGAATTTGTCCCATCCCTACAAAATCCACATTAAAAAAGTCAGATCGGTGTAGAAGTTGGTAGTAATTCCGTCAATGGAGAAAAAAGTTTTAAGGAATGAGAAACTGTGTGTTTGTCAGGTTTCAGAGAAGCAGCCGTGTTAGTCTGTATTCGCAAAAAGAAAAGGAGGACTTGTGGCACCTTAGAGACTAACCAATTTATTTGAGCATGAGCTTTCGTGAGCTACAGCTCACTTCATCGGATGCATACCGTGGAAACTGCAGCAGACTTTATATACACACAGAGATCATGAAACAATACCTCCTCCCACCCCACTCTCCTGCTGGTAATAGCTTATCTAAAGTGATCACTCTCCTTACAATGTGTATGAGAAAACCTGGATTTGTGCTGGAAATGGCCCAACTTGATTAACATACACATTGTAAGGAGAGTGATCACTTTAGATAAGCTATTACCAGCAGGAGAGTGGGGTGGGAGGAGATATTGTTTCATGGTCTCTGTGTATATAATGTCTTCTGCAGTTTCCACAGTATGCATCCGATGAAGTGAGCTGTAGCTCAGGAAAGCTCATGCTCAGATAAATTGGTTAGTCTCTAAGGTGCCACAAGTCCTCCTTTTCTTTTTAGTGATGATTTCAGTGAGGCCAAATTAAGTGAGGAGAAATGACAGAGACAAGGAGCTGGATCCCAGGCTTTGCTTCCAAATGTCTGCCAAAACGGTGTCTCTTTTTTGTCAAGACACTGAAGCGAGATGTGTCTCTCTCGATGCCTCCACCGCGCTAGAAAGCGAAAGTAGGAAAGAGAGGGGCACGCGGGGGGGATTTCCGTCCCTTCACCCCCACACTGCCCTTTGGGGTGAAGGATCCTCTCCCGGAGAAGTCCACCCAGGGGTCCCGTCTTGACTCAGATCTACCCAAGGGCCCCAGTTTGGCGGAAGCCCCGTGAGAATTTCGCAGAGACTCGGCTCCCTGCTCCGCGAGACCCGCTACATGCGGGACCGGATTTCTGACGGCGCTGGGTTCACACGCATCAGGGGCCCCCCGGTCGCTCCACTTCTGCTGCAGCCCAGCGGCCGCGGCGCCGGCTCCGCTCTCCAGCCCCTTCCCCTAGGACCGGCCCCGGGGCTTCTCCTCCGCCCCCCACCCGCCCACTCGCTCCTGCTCTGCGCTGGCGGCTGAGGGCTCCTCTCATCGCCCCCCCCCCCCCCCGCCCGTCACTGGCAAGCAGCCTGTGGGGGGCCGGAGAGGAGCGCTAGGACCAGGGAGAAAGTGGGCGGGGGGGGGGATCCTGTTTACCCCTCCCCAGCCCTGCTGCGCCTGCAGTTTACTCCTGGCACCTCCCTCGCTCCAGGGACCAACCCTAGGCCCCCCCCCCCCCCCCCGCTGTGCTTTTGCCCCAGCCCCTGCCTTGCTCCAGTCGGCAGGGACTAATCCTCCCCCCGTGCCCCACTGTGCTGGTCTTGCCCCTGGCCCCTGCCTCGCTCCAGCTGGGGACCAATCCTCCCCCCCCCCTCCCCCTCTGTGCTCTTGCCCCTGGCCACTGCCTCCCTCCAGCTGTGGACCAATTCTTCCACCCCCCACATGCCCCCCTGGGCTCTTGCCCCTGGCCCCTGCCTCGCTCCAGCTGGGGACCAATCCTTCCCCCCCCACATGCCCCCCTGTGCTCTTGCCCCTGCCCCCTGCCTCCCTCCAGCTGGGGACCAATCCTTCCCCCCCCCCACATGCCCCCCTGTGCTCTTGCCCCTGGCCCCTGCCTCCCTCCAGCTGGGGACCAATCCTTTCCCCCCCCACATGCCCCCCTGTGCTCTTGCCCCTGGTCCCTGCCTCCCTCCAGCTGGGGACCAATCCTTCCAACCCCACTGTGTCTCGCTGTCAGGGTAGATAACAATCAATGATTTTTTTAAAAAATTAAAAAATTGGATTTTTTCATTTAAATTGGACTTTTTTGAGAAAATGCTTTTTGAGAAAAAAACCTATCTAAAGATGAGATATTTTTGAGCTATAACCTATCATAGAATAGGGATGATACATTATATTTCTATAGTATGAGACAATATATTCATGTAATGTTTGAGAAAAGTTTTGTAAATGAGTTCTAATAGTTGATGGATTAGGGACCCAATCTTATGGGGTTCCACAGGCTTCTCTATAGATTATTTAGGTTCATCTTTCCATCTACCCAATGGGACTCAGTGCTCAGTCTAGAAGACACCATCAGAGATGCTTAATTTTTCAGTTCTCAAACTGCGGATTTGGGTCTCCAGAGGTAACATGCTTGTTAACAGCAAAAATGTTTTAAAATAAATAAATAATCTGTAAAGGTGAGAAATAACTGACCTCACCTCTATTGTCCCTTTGCAAATTTGTGTACATGGAGTCAATCCCTTTGTACCTCTCTCTAAAAGTGCAAAGTTTCAAAAAGTTCAATGACTAGAAGACTGTTGGGGGCAGAATAGATCTGGACAAGGAGAAGAAGTCTGGAGATAAATGTGAGAAGTGAGGGACATATGCTTTTTTGTTAAAATATTATATGTTTGCTGTTGAAGAAAAAAATCCAGAATACTTAACGTTGTTTTCGTTAAATAAAACAATTGAAATGTCTGTCTGGTGATGTTCTCCTCCTAATACAGCCTGGCAAGAAAATCCTCCAATTATTAATGATTAACCTGTTGAATTGGAGATCGTTCACCTCCCAATGACAATAAATATCTGCTTCAATTACCTTTGGTAAATGAAATAACCAATCGTTCATTTTCTAATATAGCTGTAAAACTAATCCGAAAAGTTTTCAAAATAAATCACTGTTTAAAAATGTATAGTGTGTACCTTCTAAAAATGAAGCCTACATCTATCTCTGAGTTGTGAAGAATATGTATTATGGTTGTAACAACAAACAAGAATGCACATTTATATAGAAAACCCTGATTAAATCGAGACTTCCTGACTAGTGATTTAAATCATGATTTAAATCAGATGCACCCTGCCCGCTGTGCTCTTGCCCCTGGCCCCTTCATTCCCCAGGGGGCCCCACAAATATGTTTGGCGCCGGGCCCACAAAAAGCTAATCCGGCCCTGTTTAATACAATCATAATAACCATTATATTTTTCATCTGCTGCGCCAAATGAAAACTCCCCTTTTAATTACTTCTGTAATAAACAGCCCTTGTATGCTACACTGGAGTTTATGGTGAAGGGAGTGCCTTTATTGCTGTAAGGTCGAAGGTTAAAGCCAAACCTCTCTCTGTTCTCAGCTACAAATCAAACAGGGACCAAACTGCGTAAGTTGTTAGTTCTAAGTCCTGACTGGTCAGCAGACATAGTGCTCCCCTTGTGACAGGATCCCCCGCGTGCAAACTGGATCCGGGGTACCACTGTGGCCCCTTACGTCTCCAGCCTGGGCTGTCTCTCACAATGCTTTGAAGCAGTAAACCCCATTGGGAGCTGTCATCACTCAGCACAAAAATAGGTGGAACCCCACACCCAGCTGGATTGCCTGAATGCTCCCAGAGCCACTCACAGATCACACAGAGAAAGACACCAGCCAATATCCCCCAGCTCCCCAGCCTTGCACCCCAGTGTAAGTTTATTGCCCAGTGTGGAGAGGACATGCACCAGCCAGAAATGGAAATCCAGCTGAGGTGAGAAAGGAGAGCTTGCCAGAGATGTGGCTTGTTACCGGGGCTGCTGTAAAGTTGGATACAATGTTGCACTATTTAATGCACTACACTGTGGAATTTGTATGTTCTTGCAGCTGGATGGTGTGAGCTGAAATTATTTTCCTTAAGGGGAAGGCTGTCATTGCTCCTTGTTTTGCTGGGGAATGCATGGCTGGAGATCTGTAGCCATCAGTCACTCGCCTTCATACTGCTGCTGTTTCATGTGGCTGGGCCCTGCAGCCAGAACTCTTCTGTGGCAGAGTGGATCTGAGATCAGGATCAAGAGGGAATCTGGGGAGTGGCCTTCTGGAGCCAGAACGGGAGCTGCAGCTGCGATGGGAAAGGCGTGCTGGGCAGAGGCATCCTGGGGAAGCAGCTTTTTACTTCCTGAGCAACCAGATACAATGTTGTTACAGATCCTGACTCACATTGTGATGAGATACATTGTTACCCCTGTGTAAGGCAAACTGGTTACATGGTTGTAAACTTGCTTCTAACCAGCCTTGCTGCTTCATGGCATCCAGATGCTGTCAGCTCTGGTGCATGGGCTCAGGGGGAGGATCCCACTGCTGCTGGGTTTTTGTTGCTGGTGAACGTATTGCCTGAGAATTGCAGTCTTCAATCAGATACATGTGACATGCAGTTATTTTTGGCCAACAGAAGTGGCCTCCAGCAGCTGAGGTGGAAGTTGGAGAGATGAATCCCTCATCCCATGTCACTTGCAGCTGACTGTGCCAATGAGACAGTTCCCAGACTGTTTAGTGTAACAGCGGGATGGGAGAGTGGGAATACTCTCCAACAAGGACACACACACAAAACAAGGGTTGGGGGAAAGTGAAACAAGCTAGAGGCCATGAGTACAAATCATCCCACTTCTACTGAGTGTGGTTTCAGAGTAACAGCCGTGTTAGTCTGTATTCGCAAAAAGAAAAGGAGTATTTGTGGCACCTTAGAGACTATTGGTTAAATAAATTGGTTAGTCTCTAAGGTGCCACAAGTCCTCCTTTTCTTTGAGTGTTGTTTGTGTTTGCAGGCACCTCCCAGCCCTTATACTGACCATGACCTCCTATTCACAGACCTAGAAGGCAACCTAGGATTGGACACCTTTGCAGCCCATTTTGCTAATGAGTGAACAGAAGTCGCACAAGGTCACTGAAGTCAAAGCGGGGAACAGAATCAGGGTCTCCAAATGGAATCCCAGGTCTTAGCTCCTCAGCCCCACGGCCTTGGCTGAAAGTGTCAAGTATCTGTTCATTGGTTCACCTGTTGCTAACGGTTACACCACACCAGAGCCAGCAACAGGAGACCAGAGCCCTGATCGCAAATGTTCTGCTGATGACTGGCAAATACTGGTCTAAGCCATTAGCACAGCCTGTGTCATGTTCCCTCCAGCAGCTGGCCCACACACAGCCCAACAATTATTCCCAGAGCTGAAGTGGTGTGGTGGGGATCTGAAGAGACATGATTTAAATCAGCGGTTTTCAAAGTCTAGGTCACAGCTCTGCAGGGTTCACCCCTGGCAGGGAAGGTGGCCGCTTCTTTATTTGTATCCCACAAGGTTTCATCTACATTTAATGGGTTATTTAGTTGCAAAGAAATATACAATGGAAATGTAATTACAGGGGTATATGCAATCTACATGTAAGATAACAACAAACAGCCTTTATTAGTTTTCATGAAGTTTCCACATCAGACATCTTCTCATCTTAACACAACCCTAAACTGAAGTGTGTGTTAATCTAATTACCAAGGCCTACAGAATGGAAAGGTAATGTAATAATAAACAACAAGATTTAGACAAGTAAAAACAATACACTTAACATCTCTGGTTTGATCTCTGTCTGCACCAGTGAATTGGCCTGAATACACATCGATACACTTAACCCTTCTTTGATATTCGGACACAAGTGAACTATTGCTCTGCTCTGAGCTGGTCTGTCAGAGTCACATAGGCAATGTATTTTGCACACTGTAATTGCCTTTGAATTACAAGTTCCCAACTGGCAAGAAGGAAGATCAGCATCATGTGGCCAGCAGAGCTCCCAAATTACTGGATTAGTGGAAAATTCACTATTTTCCCTGATTTCCATTGCTTTTGCTGTCGTGCTTCAAAAGGAGACAGGTATTCACAGACACACGTGTGACTCTTCTGCCAGCAAACATGCAGCAAAGTCAGCATTAGAAGCCTTGACTTCAAATGTCCCCTCTCTTTTTTGTTCTTTATATTTCCATGCACATCACAACTCGTGTCACAAATACAACACGAGATCCCCTGCCCGAGATAGCAGAGAAGTATCAGACACTTTCTCCCCCTGATTACAAAGTATTTGAGAGGCTGCACAAGGTCACTTCAGGTGGAACTGGGAAAAGAACCCAGCTCTCCAATATGGAAAACCCAGGTGCTAGCCACTCATTCCTACTGCCTTTGGGTTGAATGCATAAAATAGATATGATCTGGTTAGCACCACTGCACAACAGAGCCAGGCACAGAACCTTGGAGCTCTGACCTCTAATCTGGCTCGTAAGCATTTGTGTACCTGATGGAACAGTGTGTCAAGTCCCCCAACAGGGATTGGCCTCAGAAATAATGGTGGGGGACCGGGGAGGTCATGTTACAAATCCTGCTGCTGTGGGAGTGGGGACTGAGGGGTTCCATGGGGTATTAAAAAAAGAAAACTAAAATATATAATTTAATTCACCCGCTCGTTGAAAATGTTATAAGCAATTGATTGAGGGGCAATGTGCCCTGAAATCCTGGTATTCCAGATTGAAAACATCAGTCTCAAAATATGGGCTGGGATTTTCTCAGGAGCCAAGTCCCCATTGAATTCCTGCCCTGAAGCCCTGGGGATTGCACTGGTTGGACAGATGTGGTCTAAGAAGCATTAGGGCCAAGCCCCATTAGACAGGCTGATTTGTTGTTAGAATGGTTGGGCTTTGCCCTAGTGCTGTCCTGAACACTCTCAGCAGCAATGCCTTCCGGGTAGGTATCTACAGTCCCAGTCCCTAGAAAGATCACCGAAGCAGTGGATCCTGAGAGATTTGAAGATGCTGCACTGTGGGACTCATGGAACCGCTGTGGTTGGTCCTTGCCCATGTACACCGCAGAACAGGTCAGACTGACCCAGGTCAGCACAGCCCAGGAGTTAGTTTTGCTGCAATCCAGTGTAATCCCAGTGGTAAATGACATGGACCCCTGAGCTGTCTGGAGCCCTTTTGTGTGTGGATTCAAGGTGCTGGGGGAGGGGGGGCGGAGGAGGTTTGTGCATTATTTAGCACAGTCACCTCCTGTGCCGGCATCTGAGTTTAACCCCTTCATCCCAATGAGAAACCTCATCTCCCTGCTGGGCCTGGGATGTTTGTCAAAGAGTCTTTCCTTCCTAATGGCCGCACTTCATCACTGCTCAGTGCTGTTGTGGGGTGGCAGGCTGGTCTAGCAGTTTGGGCACTGGACTGGACCTTCGGATATCTTGGTTGTATTCCCAATTCTGCCACTGACCTACTGCATGACCTTGGACAAGTCACTGCCCTCTCTGTGCCTCAGTTTCCCTTCCCCACCTCTTGTCTACTTCGTCTGCAAACTGTTCAAGGTGGGCATTGTCCCTCATTGTGTTTTATGCAGGGCCCAGATCTCATTTGGGGGCTGTGGGGACTGCTGTGATCCAAATAAAACTAATAATAAGTTCTATGATACAAATCAGTAACAAGATCAACAGCTTGTAACTTCCCCATCTCCAGCCTGAAGGCAGCATTCTCACATAGACCGGCCTGCAGCTCTTGTGATTCAAGCCTCACTGATCATTTAACCGCTTCTGTTCTGTAAAAAGCAATTTTCCAATGTGCTGGGGGGAGGGGACTTGACACCTGGCTCTGCCCAGGCCCCACCCCGACTCCACCCCTTTTCCCAAGGCCCCACCCCAATTCTACTCACCCCATTCTGCCCCATCCCCGGAGGGTGCCAATGCTTACTCCTCCTCCTCTCCCCTCAATAGCCCCCACAGCTGAGCTTGACAGGCGGGAGGCATGGAGAGGCACTGATCAGCAGGGCCTGACAGCAGGACCCACGCGGTTGGCACCTATGATAAAAAAGTTCCCTTATTTCACCAGGGGAAGCTGGTTTTAATAAGGATTCCACTTCTTAGATAAAAGTCTCCCATGTCAGGTATCTTGAAAGACTATTTTTTGCCCTTCTTGCCACTCTCCCAGATCATCTATTTTTCAGTAGTATCTCCCATTCAATGAAGGCTTTGGAGAGCTGAATGATGCAGATACACTTGCAACAGGCAACTTCCGGTGAAATGAACCTTGTAACCAAAGTTATTACCATTAAATTTGACAGCAACTCCCTACCTTGTACTCCTGGGCAGCTTCCTCTGTAGGAACCACCATGTGAGCTCTGTGCACTTGGGATCTGTCGCACACCACACAGATGGGGGTTTGATCCTCTTCACAGAACAGTTTCAGAGCCTCCTGGTGTTCCCCACACACCCTGCCCCCTCCTGCTCCTTTTGCTGCCTGAAAAGTCAGCCCCTTTGGCTATTTCTACATTTGCCAGCTGCCTGTTGGGCCTGAGGTTTCTCTGTTGCAGTTTCTCTGCACTGAGGGCAGGAGGCGGCTGAGTCGGGTCCCTCCCAGCACTGGGCGATGCAGGCACGGCAGAAATTGTGCCCACACTCCAGAGTGACAGGGTCTGTGAAATACTCCAGACAGACGGGACATGTCGCTTCCTCCTGGAGACTTTCCACGGGGCTCTCCGCAGCCATGGCTCCCTCTGGGCAGTGGGACAAGGTTACTTTCACTTTCCTGAGGTCAGGAAGGTAGGGGCAGGCTGGTGGTGGGGGTGCTGTACCAGCACTGATGGTGAAAAAAATCCAAATAAAAACAAAAAACAAAAGCCTGGCCCCCCAACTGCCCCAGCCAGGGCCCCCACAATGCCAGAGCCAGACCCCCACGCCTCCACCCCACTCTGGGCCCCATGCAACACCCCCCCCACACACACACACTGTCCATGCTAAGGCCTCCACCATACACCCCCACACACTGTATATACCAGCACCCCCTACTCATTCTGCATTCAAATCCCTCCCCCCATACACTCTGGGGACCCCCTGAAGCAACACCTCTCTGTGCCCCGCCAGAAACCCACACAGCCAGTGTCCCCTTTGCCCCTCTTACCCCCTCCCCCCCCCCACGATACCACCAGTCCAGTGTGCCCACCAGGACCCACCAACCAACACTAAGAGAAAGACAGGCCAACACACCGAGCAGAACTTTTAATATTTTTTTAAAAAAAGAAACAGAAAAGAAAAGCAGGGGAGCTGACCCGAGGTGCAGCCAGTACACACCCAGAGCAGATCCCCAGCAGACACCCCCTCCCAGGCTGGTGCACCCCAGATAACCAAAGACTGACCAATAATTAGCACAGGGCAGTGGGTGCCACTCCCCTCCCCCCACCAGCCCAGTCGAGCCACCCCCAGCCCAGCTGTGCCAACCCCCCAACTCGCGCAAACCCTGCTGCAGCCTCCGCCTGCCCCTCCCCCACACAGCCTGTGTGTCCCCCCGACCCCAGCTGCCCCACAACAGCCCCCCCGCCCCGGTGCACTGCAACTGCCAGGCCAGCAGGGCAAGGGCAGGTTAAATCGATGCTGCTCTGCTGCAGGTACTGCTATCCCCCCCTCAAACCACAACGCCCCGCCCCCCCCAACCAACAACCTCCCTGCCATGAACCAGGCGCAGCAAAGCAAGCTGGTGCCTGGGGTGGCCCTGCTGAAGGGGCGGCACTCCGGCAGCAGCCCCGGCGGCAATTCGGCGGCAGCCCCTCTCCGTTGTTTCCCAAGGCTGCAATTCACTTCACCTCTGGGTGCCCTAGATCCCACCTGCCACATGGGGCTAATGCTGACCCTGCCTCCTAGGCTGAATCCATTCATGGCTGTGTGGTGATGGGGGAAATGGCGATACCAAGGTGAGTAGATTTGGGCTGAATTACTCCACAGTCTGAGAGTGAGAGCCAGCTCCCTGCAGGGGGCACGGGAGAGAGAGGGACTCAGGCCAGCTCCGCATAGAGGGGGGTCAGGGCTTTAGCCCTGCAGCTTCTGCCGCTAGGGCATCTGGGGGTCCTGAACTGGGGGCTTCAGCCCCACGTCTTCTCCCAGG